>NW_016107561.1:1981799-2059866 GCF_001604975.1 Cebus imitator
TATATATATATATATATATATATGTAGTTTTCTTTTTTTTTGATGATTTGGTTCTTGATATATGACTTAAATCCTTCATGAATCAGGCAAAATTTCATCTCCAAAATGGAGACATTTCTACCTTCTATCTGATCCTTGGGTTGGGATTTCATCTTCACCGTGCGATGCTCAGAAAGGCATAATCACGTTTACTTCATTTACTCTCTTCTTTCTCTGTTTTCATAGCTGACAGAAAATATTTCTGATTGGCAGAGGGCTTTTTTCTTAGGCAGATGGAATGGCTTATACCCTGCCAGCTTGGGATTCATTTGTCTGTTGAAGGTGACTTTGTATGTGGCTGCTCTGATCCTTGCTGCACTGATCCTCTTATAGTTTACATCTCAAAGAGCAGGCTTCTTTGATGTTCATCGGTGAGGAACTGGGACTGGGTCGGGGGTCTGGTGGTGCAGCACACAGTGTTGGCTGCCCCATGCCACACCCTGTGACCCACCTCTTCACTATAACCACAGTCAAGAGGTAAACTGTTCTTGGCATCCTAATGGCTTCCCACCTCAAATGCCTGTGACGCAATCAACTCTTCTGTCCCAGGGCCTTCTTTGAAGGCTTCGGCACAGCCCCTGTGTGTGAGCTCATCCCAGAAGTGCATAGATGTGAATGTCCCTGCAGACAATCCTCAACCCCTGGAGGCTGGAAGTCAGTGAATAAATACTCCCGCCTCAGTTCTCCATAGGAACAATTCTGGGGTGCATGCTACATAGTTGCCCAGAGGATCCCCGGTGAAAATGAGTCCCAGGCTTCACTGTCTCACTCTCCCACTTCTTCATTTTTGTTTTCTAGGAATCACTTCCCAAATAAAACTACACGTGCCCTGTATTAACTATATATATAGTTTTCTATATTTTTGATAATTTGGCATTGCGGTCTTGCTGACTAAGGAGAGACCGCCTCTATCAGGGTTAGTCAGTCCTTAGAGATAGCACATGAGCCCTAGGGAGCATGCCTTTCATATCCAAACCAACCAATCCAGAGTCCATACTCTGAACCACCTCCTCTGTGTGACTCTTAAACTCAAGGGGGCAATAGTTCTTTCCCACAATTATCCCAGAGCAAAGTACCTAGAGATAGTTCTACAGAGAGTCCCTAAATGCCAATTCTAAACCTGCGTATCCTGCCTTGCCTGGCTTTTCCTGCAGAAACCACGTTAAGGCCCCCTGTGCACCCTTTCCCCTCACTCCTTTGCCTCCTGACTGGGCCTGGTGCTTCCCGGTATGGCCCCACAGGGCATGGCTGCCCCCTCCTCCAAAAGATAGTTTGTTACAGACTCTCTTTTCATTAGCAGTTACCTCCTGACCTGCTGGCCTCATAATACCTGAATAATAATAAAATCTATACTTTAAAACAGTCCCAAAGTATTATCTCAGGCTCTGATTTCAAAGGAACTCAAAGACCGATGATTACCTATAGATATTTTCTAAATGAATGCATGATCCAGTGATGCCCAAGAGGGAATTCTACAGAGGAGGAAGCAGAAGAGCATTTCCTGAATGGCCCGTACTGAGGGGTCTAAGAATATGGGGTCCGTGGAACTCATCTGCTGAGCCATTTAACTCCACAGTCCTGCAGCACCTACTGTATTACTACCCAGCACTTCTTTCCTTAAGGTCTCTTGGACAATCATGAACAGTAAGTAGCTTGCAACATAAGATGCCAGAGGAGAAGATGAGGTTAAGAAAATCAAGAAATTAAGTTAAGAAAATCTATTTAAAATAAGAAACACATACTGTCCTTGTTAGGGGATAGATTTCCCATTTCTATTTTTAAACTGAGAGTACGTTATACTTATATGTTAAATATACATCACAAGAGGATAAAGAATGGAAGTCAAAACAAGTTGAAGAGAAAGAAGGAAGTAGTACCTATTTGAGCCTCTCAGTGAGAAGAGAGGCCATTTTTCATCTCAGGCCCCAGGGTATCTGTTAGCGCATTGGGAGAGGTAATTTATTAAATGAACCTAAGGTTAATGCACTTTCAAAAGAGAGCAATTTATCTCCTCTTCTTCAATAGGATCAGGCCAGGAGGTTCTACCACTGGAAACAAAAATCATCTTGGTGAGATACCCTTGTAATGATCTCATGTTCCCTGAATTCCATCTTTCTCATTTATTATACCTACATGACTAATGCACTGGGTGGGAGGATCTGTATTTTCTCCTCAAGGTGTGAGAACTTAAGTTATTTCTTGAACACCAGGATATTTTTATATTTCTCTAATATATTTTCCCTCACCTACTGAATTCTCATAATCCAGCCTAACTAAAGTGCATCCAGGGAGGTATCAAAAAGGAGAGATATGCTAGTTTAAAGGAGTTACTTAGAAATCGTAATAGCCTATTTTAGAATAAAGTCAATAATAGCAGTTATAATGTTATTACAAAACCTGCTGAGTTAACCAAGTGAAACCAAGGGAAAAAAACACAGCCACGAGTGAAATTTGTCATACTAGATTGCCTGAATTCTGGTTTATTCTCAGAAAAACTATTCAGCTTCTTTTTCTCTCTCTGTGTGTATGTTGTGTATACACACACACACACACACACACACACATATACACACACATGTACACATGTATTTATACACATACGTATTTCTAGAATTTTAACAATATGCCAAGCATTATGTTGGTCATAGAAAAAAAATAGTAAGTCCTGGTTTCTGCCCTTCAGAAATAGCTATCTGAAAGGAGATACAGATGTTTATAGAAAGGATTAAGAGGTCGGTTCTATATGAGTAAGTATTAAACAAGATGCTATGAAGAACTGAAGAGAGGGAAGTGGGGAACAGCACTTCCGGCCTGGCTGGACAGCTCTTGAATTGGAGGCAAGAAAGGGATAAAGTTCAATGTGATGAGCCGGCTTTTCTTACTTCTGGGTGCATCTTACTAACAGAATCTCTTCAGAAGCTTTAGAAAAAGACAATGCTTGAGTGCAACCCCTAGAGACTTCGATTCCCTGGTCTAGGGTGGGTCCCAGGCATTTGATTTATTCTCTGGTCTGTTTTAGCAGTACTTACAACAATGCCGGGTACTCAATACATATTTGCTGATGGAATACCTTCATCCCTGAATATTGGGGGAAAGAGCTGGAGGGCAGGCAGCCACTCTGAGTCATGAATATTTACTGGAGGTCAGGACCATTTGTGTTTGTGGCTGGGAGATGCAGGCCCAGCGCCGGTGCAAAATCCTTGGATATTTTCCGCACAGAGGACACTACGGCATAGTTACGCCAGCACTTTCTCTCACGGGGGATGGCCTGTGGTTTGACGAAGAAATAAAGGCAAAGGCTGCCACTACTGCCACAGAGCAGGAGAGAGACTATTTCTTCCTGAAGTCAGATCATATGAGTAAAATATTTCAAAAGAATACACAGGCTCCTGTACACTAGTATACATAAAAGTTTATCAGTCAGTGTGAGGTAGCTTATCAAATCTCAGTGGCCTAATCTCATAAAAGCATCTGCTGTAATTTGAATATTTGTCCCCTCCACATCTCATGTTGAAATGCGATTCCCCAGTGTTGGAGGTGGGGTCCAGGCGGAAGTGTTTGGGTCATCACGGTGCCATCCCCCGGTAGTGAGATGTCACTCTACTAGTCCATGTGAGAGGCGGCTGTTTAGAAGAGTGTGGCACCTATCTTGCCTCGTTTCCTCCCTTATCATGTGACACACTGGTTCCCCACTTGCCTTCTGCCATAATTGGAAGCTTCCCGATGTTCTTACCAGAGGCAGAGGTTGGTGGCATGCTTCTTGTACAGCTTGAAAACCATGGGCAAAATACACCTCTTTTCTTTATAAATTACCCAGCCCCAGCTATTCCTTTACCACAACACAAAACAGACTAAGACGGTGTATTTTTCTCTCATAGGCAGGTTCACTCTCCAGGTCAGCAAAAGAGCTTGTTCATGGTAGTCACTCAGAGACTCAGCCTGATGGAGGCTCCATGTTGGCCAGGTATTTTCATTATTACCTTATAAAAAAGTTGACATGATAAATCATGTATTAGCTCTCAATACCTTCACTCAGAAGTGGAATATATCACTATTACCCACATTTCACTGGCCAAATCAAGCCATATGACCATACTGAACCCTAAAGGGGATAGGAAATTGCAATCTTATCTTTGGGCTAAATGGCAGGAAACTAGAAATGTTTGATAAATAGTACTGACATCTATGACATTTACCAATCAACGGTAGTGAACTTCATTTTCCTTCAGGGTTTATGTAACTTTAGCTGAGTTACAGTTTACTGCCCAAGGCTGAATACAGCTCCACAAAAAGAGCAAGAGTAAACTCTCACTATTTTAGGGGGGGGGCAACTAAAAATTGCCAAGCAGATTTGCTACCTGTATTTCACGGTCAAAAAACTCATGTTCCCTTAGGAACAGTGCCTTATAAATAAAGTCATTGTCATAAATGACAGCTCATTTAAAGAATCACACACCAACCATACAGAGTTTTCATCACCTGAGTCTCTCAGAATAATAAATGTTTTCGCAATGCACTTGAGACATCGTCTTATGACCTGGGCTTACAATGAGAAAAGCACAGCTTTGAAAAGTATCAAGAGAAGAATATGGGCTTTCACACAAAATGAATACTGCTACATCCACGAAATAGTCTGGCTCCAAGGGAAACTGCTAGCACAAAAAACAGAGGGCCTTTCCCAGACACTGAACCTGATTAGAAACAGTTAACCCCAATAAGTTAATATAGTAGCCATGTTACTCTAGTCTTTGGATATACAGAGGTTTGAATGCACGCCATTATGGATATTTTATTGTCATTTGTGCACAAAGTAGGTATTTTCCATTTTGATCTGCTACTTCTTTCGCCCTGGTTCCTTTTCAGCATTGAATCAGGGGCGGAGGGAGGTGAGGGAAAATAAACTTTGATACAGAATTGAAGCCAGTGGTCAGTTCTGCCTTGTCGATGGTAGCCAGCATAGACAACTAAGGTCAAATAAGACTGGGATAATTTGAGACAGTAAGGATTTTATGCAAAAATATATTAATATATCCAATCAAAGATGATGCCTGTCTTACCATTGAATGTTCTTTTCCTAGATTGATGGGCTTAGTTTTATAAAAATCCTACAATTGTGTTTCTGAAAGACCCCATAATATTTGTGTGAAGGGGATGGATGGAGTAGGAATCCAGGATAATTAAGGATATCAGAGGTATCCTTAATACCAGAAAAAAAGGAAGAAAAACACAACTTTTTTGAACCTCCCTTGTGAAACAATTTTTAAAAAGGAACCAAACATTAAACAATCAATTTCTGAGAACACAGAACAAATTGCTTATTCATGGATAATTATGAACAAATGAACAAATAGCAGGCTTGGAGATTATGATAAACCCTTAAAGGAGAAATGTAATTAATGATGATGATAAAAACGCTAAGTATTTGTAATAATAATTACACCATGTCTGTCTCCAGAGGTCCTAGTTTTTAATGTTCATTTTCAGAAAACATCATCAGAGCTTAATCAAAGGCACTGAAGGAAAAATACGTGTAATTTTCTCCTTAACTATACTGAATGTCCATGTAAAAGCTCTTGGTTATTATTGAGAGACATTCCAGTATGCATTGAAACGGCCCCTGTTGTGCATGGGGACAGGTCTCATTGTCCAACAACCTGAAATACTGGGTGTGCATACAAGGTTCCGTACCTCCTAGGCTAACTTCAGTTGGCTGATAATAGATCTATCAGCCAAGAATTTATCTAAACCATTTTAAAACTTATTTTTATTGTGTCTTTTTTACTTTTTTGTAGGTTTAAGTGCTTAATAAAATTATTGAGTTTGATGTAAGGCATATTTTAACATGTCTGAAAACAAGTATCACAGAATTCACAGCTAGAAAAGACGCCAGCTCATCATAAAGGGGAAATGTCATTTGCCTAAAGTCACAGTGAGTAAAATGAAAATCCTGGTTTGTAAAACCAGTTCACTGGACTCCAGAGCAGGCTCCTAAAACTAGGAGCTTGGTTATCATTGAGAGATGCGCTTATGTGTCAATGAGGTCTGAAGCAGTGGCTGTCTACCTTCAATCATGCCGCTGGCTCTTTGCCAGTCTGGTGGTGCCATGAATCCTTCATATAGTAGTGTTTCAAAATGAATAAAATATATTATATACGATTATAGAGAAAATGATTTATACTAAAATATGCTTCTTAAAAAATAGAGACATAGATACTTTAAAAACTTGTGAGATGTTAATATATGCATCATCATTAGCACATAAATAAAATTTAGTTCAAATTTTAATAGCTATCATAATTTTGAAGCAGGCAGGAATGCAAATGAGATTTCTAAGACATCCACAAGTGCAATGTGATATGAAAATACCCGAGACATCCATGGGCGGCCAATTTTCAGGCACTGTTGTAACTTTTGGAGTTAGATGACTACATTCATCATTGAAGGACATTTAAATTTCAGTAGTGAGTGAACAATACAAATTTTTATGGCTTTTTTCCTATTCTACTTCATGGGTCCCAGATTTCGAATCCCAGACCTGAAATTTGCCAGATTTAACCCCAAGAATTCATTCATATCTATGCCATTGTATATTTGGGTATACCATCTCTGACAAATACTTATTTAGCACTTCCTGTTTCCTTACTGCTGTCCTAAGTCCAGAAGAAATACAGTGAAGAGTCCCTGTTTTATGGAGCCTAGAATTTAATCATGAAGACAAGAATCCCAAACACTGATATTGTAAAATATTCCATAAAATAAAAAAGTAGACTTCAGAGCACTGGAGGGCAAGACTATCTAGAATCTGGTGCCAACTAAATGCTAAATGGATTAAAGCAGGTGTACAGGTGAACAGACCATGGGTGCTAGTTTGTCTGCTGACTGCCTAATGCACCAGGAATAATGAAGGAGAGAAAGAACAAGTGGTACAAATATCTTACAAATCTAGATGGAGAGCCACACAGCCAATGCAGAGCTCCCCAAAATGTGAAGCGATATATCAGCAGGGCCCAGACTACATAGACAAAGCCTCAGAGTGCTCCAGAGGAAAAAATCTGGGCCAAGACCCCATTGTCTTTGGTTTACATTCACTTTCCATTCATCTGTGAAAACATACACACACCCCAGTCTTTTGCTGACATAAATGGTTCTAAATTTGATTCCTAGGCTAGCAAACAAGGAGTCATTTCTTATGAGTGAGTGATATATGATACCGCATTCCTAAAGGTTTCCTCCCCCAAATTCCCAACAGAAGTTTGAAGGTCCACTTTGAAACTTGATGATAAATGGTGGAAACTCATTTCCTTCTAGTACTGGTGTTAGAATAAAACCCATTTAGCAAACAACAGATTTGTCAACTCTGAACTAAGCAAGGAGAATGGCATCTGGTTCATGGTTTAGAAGCTGAGATTTCTTTTGCTTTTACTGAGTATGTTTCATGATACAAAGAAGGGAGGGCCTAGGTAATTTTAGCTTTGTTATCAGACCATCTAAACCATTACATTTATAAATTAATTATATAGTAAATTTAATAATAGGTAGAAGATATTTGAAACTGACTTCCTTTAAAGAGTTCCTAAGCTAATAATGACAAAAATATGACATAATTGCCTTGAAACTTAATCTGATCCACTTTAGCCCAGATAAATGATACAGCATGTTGCTTAAATGAAATCAACACTTGTTACACACTCAGGAAACTGTAATTTAAGGCTAAATGTTGTGAATTTTTTGAAGATAATCTATTTGGAAACCATAGAATGAGCCATCATAGATATTTCAAGGCATCAGAAAGAAAATAATTCAAAACAATATTATATTATCTCATGTACCAAAAGTTTAAACTATTAAAAGCTAACAGACTAATTTTTTTCTTCTCAAATGGTGAGTCTGTGTTTACTCCCTTTTCAGCAGAAACTCACTCATTCATCAATCTGACAAATGTTTATGGGCATCCCTAGATGTCTGGTAATAGGGAGGATACAAAGATAAATAGTGTATGATCTATGTGCTTAAGGATCCTGTGATACAGGAACAAGATAAGATGTGCACGCAATCAACAAAGTGTGAAGCTCCACATGGTTAAAGAGCATTTCTTCAACTCTGCCCCCACTGTATTTAGTAGTCCATTAAAGCTCCCATCATATTATCATAGAGTCATGTGCATGCCTGCCTCCCTACTGAAACATCAGCTCCTGAAAGATATGGAGATCATCTTATCATTGTGTCTCTAGTGCCTACTCTTTTGGGCTTAAGACAACACTGCTGGTCTAGCCATTGCAATGGACATCAGGAAATGTTACTCTCTGCTCTCTTCATTTCTGCATAAAAAAATAATTATTTCAGAAAGAATAACTTTATTTGAGTACATGCTAGAGGTATGGGGCACGGGGAAAGGATAATCCAGAATAGCTATCTGAGTGCAATATAGTAAATAAAATCTTTTTCTTTTTTTAAGAGACAGGGTCTTGTTCTGTTGCCAGGCTAGAGTACAGCCTCAAAGTGCTGGGATCAAGCAATCCTCCCACCTCAGCCTCCAGTGTAGCTGGGACTACTGGTGCATGCCACCAGGCCTATTTTTATTTTATTTTATTTTATTGAGATGGCATCTTATTATGTTGCCCAGGCTGGTCTTGAACTTCTGGCTCCATGTGATCCTCCTGCATCAGGCTCCCAAAGTTCTAGGATTATAGGAGTGAGCCATCATACCTAGCAAGATCCTATTTTGAGTTGTTGAGGAAAGGGAATGTAGTATTTCTGTGATTTTTTTCTGACAAGTTCCAATTCACAGGGTTCTTTTCTCTCTTACTTAACACAAGCAGTGTTAAGTGTATTCTGAAGTTCAGGGATCTGGTCACCATTTCATGTGGGCTAATCAAGGGAAGAAATGCGACCAAGTACCTCTATAGATAGTGGAAATCATAATGGGAGGATGGAAGGGAGCTTGTACAAAAGCAGTTACATTTTACAACAAAGTAAACCGAGTAAAACTTCTGACTGGAAAAAAATGATGCATTGACCATGCATCTCATAATGATTTTTTAATTTATCCATTTGCCTAGAGGTACCTGTCTGTACATGTTTATAGATGTCACACCAATGAAAGCATAGGTATGTTTATCATGTACCCTTATAGTTAACAAATCCTAAATAGAATACCTCCATGTTAGAGCTGGAAGATTAAATGAATGAATGAGTAAAGCAATGCTGTGTGAATGAACAAATTTTATGAAAGTTTCAGCCATCCTATACAATCCCAGATGTCTGTAGTTTTTCTCCACAGCAAATCAGGAAGTCTCCTAAAATATTGATAGAAAGAGACGCCTAGGGGAACACACCTGCATGCCTCTATTATAAATAATGCTTCTGTCCTCTGAGTGCCAGAAAAGGTAAATTTTCTGTGCTCATTGATGTAAATTATTCTTCCCCCATTACGGTCTAATGAGCCAAGATTAGGATATCCTGGATTCAGGGTCTTCCGCCCCAGGAAAATCAACTAGGTTCTCTGTGTCTGAGTTTATGACCTTGTTAGCTGGTTTCCTGGATCACATTTTTACATATTTCCCACCACCTTTATTCACAGCTCACTGAATTGTAAATGTAAGACACAATTGCACAATCTTTTACCCTGGAGATTAAAGTGAGCATTACACTTAACCAATAACTGTATTGCTCCAACAATCCATTTGATTTTTCACTCACCTCCCTCTCACCACTCTCTCATACCCCACTAAATGAATTTATAAGTTTGTTACTATGGGAAGACAGCTTAAGAATATGAAAAGATATCTGAAGCAATAAAAATTAGATGCAGAGTTTTACTTAGACTATTGCCTTTTAGGGTCTGTTCTTTTGCTAAACTGCAAATCTGGTTTAAGATTTTCATTCCGCTCAAGTCTACAGCAGAACAGATGTGAGGATCCTGTCCTCTAGGGGTATGATCTGGCCACCTATTTTGTAATACGTTATTGTTTTTCAAAGTGATGAATTGATTCTTAACAAAAGGAAACTTCCTTTGAGCAGAGTATTCACTGGATTTAGGAAATTGTAACCTCAAGGGGGGCAAATAATCTCCTTCAAGGACATAACTAACTTCAAATGCAGAGGTGCATCATTTCCAAGAGGAAGTGAATTTAGCAATATAAAGCAAACTCAAGGAATGGACATGGTGAGATGTGTAAAAATATTAGGCAACAGGAAGAAGAATGCTTCACAGAGACCTGAATATGACAATTCACATCAAAATGCATTACTAGTAAGTACTAAAGTAAGGAACACCGTCTATAGTAATCCAAGCATGCTATCCAAATACAACAACAAAATAGTTCTAACTGGCCAGTCTTAGAATTAGACAAGAGGTTATATAACGTAGTATCTGTAAGAGAAAGAAAAACACAAATACACTTTCTAATATGCATTTCTTAACACTTAATCCAAAACGATAGATATGTAACTCCAACACACCGCTGTCAGCCTTTGGCAGTTGAATACTTTAGACAAGCATTAATGACAATATTAACCCAGAGTAATCAACATGGTCCTATCTCTTAACTGAATCGTGATATTTTATTCTATTAACTCACAGCTATTGTTAGGAAGAAGATATCCATTGCAATATCACATATAATTGCAAATACAGTTGACCCTTGAACAATACAGGTTTAAACGGCAAGGGTCCACTTTCCAAGAGGGTTTTTTTTTTTTTCAATAAATATAATCATCCCACTGTATCTGCAGATTCTTCATCCACCACCAAACGTGAATTGAAAATACAGTATGTGTAGAAATGTAAAATCTGTGGACACAGAAAGCTGAATTTTCAACACTCAGGTTCTGCAGGGCCAACTGTAGGATGTGAGTATGCTTTGATTTTTGTGTGGTCAAGATCCTGAAACCAGTTCTCCCTGTACACGGAGGGACAACTGTAATTAAAACCAGCCTAAATGCACAATAAAAACATGTATAACTTATATTCTATTAAATTAATAGGATCACTACATATAAAGTCATTATGAAGTCACTGTAGTAACACAGAAAATGTTTACAACATAATAAAATCTGGAATATAAAATTGCACTTAGAATATGACGATTGTAACTAGAAAAAGCATATCACCTTTTCTGGATTTTATGATACTGTCCATTTTGAGGTGTTGATTTAAAACCAACTATATGCTGGCCAGGCGCAAAGGCTCACGCCTGTAATCCCAGCACCTTGGGAGGCAGACACGAGCGGATCACCTAAGGTCAGGAGTTTGAGACCAGTCTGGTCTGTAACTACAGAGTATAGATATTTAGATGTAAGAACAAAACAAGCTTCTGGAGAAGAGAAAAGCTGGGTAATTAGCTAAGAGGGGAGAGTGTTCCCAGAGAGGGCATAGCATATACAAAGGCCCAGTGACTTGATCGTGCATGACGTGTTTGTTGAACTAGAAGTTCCTCCAGGCAAACAGTTGCAAATGAAGGAAAGGTGAATTCATTTCTGCAATTCTAAAATCTTATGTATGTTAATTTTCTACTTATCCCGAATTTACCAGCTAGAAGTTTAGATTTTCGTTCGGGCATGGTGGCTCACATCTGTAATCCCAGCACTTTGGGACGCTGAGGCGGGTAGATCACGAGGTCAGGAGATCAATATCATCCTGGCCATGGTGAAACCCTATCTCTACTAAAATCCAAAAAATTAGCCAGGCATGGTGGTGCGTGCCTGTGGTCCCAGCTACCCAACAGGCTGAGGCAGGGGAATCGCTTGAACCCCAGGAAATGGAGGTTGCAGTGAGCTGAGATGGCACCACTGCACTCCAGCTGGCAACAGAGCAAGACTCTGTCTCAACCAAAAAAAAAAAAAAAGAAAAAGAAGAAGAAGTTTAGATTTTGTACCATAACTTGTCTGGGTGTACATGCACTGTAATTAGCTTATACTATACCCCATCTAAATTTCTATGAATTCAATTAGATTGAGCAATAAGCTAAATCGAGAAAAAAATTATTTTCAGTTTCCTTGTAATCAACAGTCATTTTAGTTTATTCCAGCAAAACAGACTGTTAGGGATTAAACTGTGTCCCAATCCAAATTCATGTTGAAGTCCCAAGTCCCAGTACCTCTGAATATAAATGTATATGGACGTAGGGCCTTAAAACAGGGGGTTAAGTTAAAATGAGGCTACTAGGCTGGGCAAACCCTAATCAAATCTGGCATCTTTATAAGAATAGGAAATTTGGACACACGACAGAAAAAAACTAGTACCACACATGCACAAAGGGAGGACTATATGAAGAGTAAGCAAGAAGGTGGCCATCTGCAAGCCAAGGAGAGAAGTCAAACCTACCAACACTTTAATCTTGGATTTCTAGACTCCAGAACTTTAAGAAAATAAATTCCTATTGTTTCAGCCATCTGGTCTGTGGTATTTTGTCATGGCAGCCCTAACACACTAACGCACAGATGCAATTTGGGAATCTTTAAATTGTCCAATAATATCAAAATGCAAGAAGGTCTAGGTGTTGATTAGTAAGAATGACCTTGGCAGTGCCAAAAACACATTAATAGCATCACTTGCAGCATGCTGTCATTCATAGGTAGGAGGGGAAAGAGTACCCAGAGTCCCTGTGCTCTCAGCATCCTGTGGATTGGTGTCCCTGGGGCTGGGCCAGCTGGAGGCACCGTAGGCTGTTCTTGGAGAGGGGCCATTGTCCTTTATTTAGAATGAGAAGAGGGCTGTCTTGTAAGCAGGGTAAAAACAGTCTGGGGTGGGTGCAAAACAGTCTGCCCCCAGATGCCACCTTTTAAGGGCTGATGTCTTGGAGTGTTAGCTGCTAGCATCTGGCAATTTGTGAAATTTGGGTTCAGGTGCAGACACTCCTCTGGGAGAGAGAGGGGACATACTGATTCCAAGAAGCTTGTTACTAGGCATTCCAGGAAATCTGGATGGTAATTTACTAGACAATCTGGCTTATTTATCTCTGCACAGGTAGAGTTGTTTTATATTTCTCAAAAAAAAAAATTAAGATAGCACAAGCATGAGGTAAAGTACACAGATTTTAATTACCATTTGATAACTTTCTATATATTTACATGGAGGTAACCACCACCCTAGGCAAGATGCAAAATATTTCTGGAGAGCCCCTTCATGCCACCTACCAGCCAATGCTCTCACCAAAGGTAAATAATCACTATTCTGGATTTTTATGTGAACTTCTGACTAGCTCAATCTAGGTTATATAACAGCCCAAAGTAACCTTGGGCTTATGTAAGAATCTTAGCAGCTATAGTACTTGCTCAGGTAACCACACCATGTCTGCTTCCATCTTGCCCAATCCTCCCTTATGCTTCCTCATAGACCTATCTGCTCTTTCATCTTCTTCTTCAGCTGTTCAATTTGTCCCTGCCATGCTGTGGTCACTACCCGTTACCATAAAGCATAGAAAGCCATGGAAAAACTTGCTTACCCAGATGAGGCGCTTTCCATGTGGAACGTTGCAATGTCAGAGAAGTTTCTGGCAAATTGGCAGCCTGGCCTGCTGTAGTGGTCATTTGTAACATTTTATTCTGTCATGCACATTTTCCTTTCTGAACCTGCCCCCGCTCAGCTGTTTTGGATGAATATCATATGCCCATGGGAGGAGATACAGGACACAGAGATTGGCGCAGGGTAAGCAAGGACTCATGCAGACATCAGATCCCATTTTCAGGATTGATAGGGAAGTTAAAATAGAGAAGGTGTCATTCTCCTCTGTAGACCTCAAGCTTTAGAGTAACAACTTAGCACAAAGGTTATATGCATGCATGGGTGCTGGAGCCAAACTAGCTAGGCAAATCCAGTTCCATTTGTTATAACTTTGTGACTTTGGACAAATGTCATAACCACATAGAATGATTGTAAGGATCAAGTAAATGCCTCACAATCATTAAAGTTTGATGAAGGATGCCCATAGGAAGCACTTTCAGAGTGGTAGCCATTACTAATGTTACTTTAGAGTGGAGTGGTAGAGGCATCTTTCCTTCCAGCTGAGATGCACCTGCATGATACAGTCCCCATAAAGTAATACAATAACAAGAGAAGGACAGAAAGAACTGGAGACCTGATGGCAATCATTTGATGCCTGGATGAAGCCTTACCTGAAGTCACAATCACTGTTTGGGCTTTCAAGTTACCTGAGGCAGTACATTCACTCTCCTATTATTCTTATAGTTGATGGAATTAAGTTTCTGGCATTCTCAGCCAGAATGGGTTCTGACCACTGCACCCACCACAACTCTGATGCAAAGTGTAAACAGTGTTTCCTGCTTTCAGTTACGGTTTAATACAGAACAACAACAAAAAAAAATCCATGCCATTTTTCTCATTATACCAGGATATAATGTGCTTCTAGGGCAAGCAAATGATGCAAGATCCAATTGCATCTTTAATTTCTATATTCTTAAATAATAGCCATGACAACAATATATTCAATGGCAATTTGAATTTTCATTTTCTTTGTCAAAAGTAACTGAGCTGAAGTAGAACCAAGCAAGAGGAGGAAAAAAAGTTTTATTGTGCTGGTAATCTGTTCATTCCGTCTTTCCAGAACAAGGAATTAAATTGTACAGGTGGATTTATTTACTTATTTACTAGCAAATGTCACATTCATGAGTGAAACCCTCAACATAGAATGAGGCAGATGACTGGGAAGACAGAAAAAATGAAGGGTTCGGTCTTAAAGTTCCTGTCAGGATACCATTGAAAATAAATTCAGATTCAATGGCAATGAATGAGTCAAAGAGGAATTTGCAGCAGCAGCTCTCACATGTATGAACACAGATTGGCAGGGTTGTATTTTTCAATTTGGCAAGTCAGGCTATAGCGGTTTGAAACAAATGCATGCACAATGACAATCTTCACCTTCCCCTTTCCACTCCACCCCCAACAGGCAGGGAGGAAGGCAAGAAATCTGTTTAGACCAGCATGTATTCAACCTTCTAGAGCAATTGGGTGTTTCCTCTCAATTCAAATGGTATTGTCACAAGATCTTTAGAATGTTTCTTTGCTAGCCAGAAACCTCTGGCCAGCAGTGCCTTCTGCCTGAGTACTGTTAGGCCCACTTAGCTCATTCCACCCACTAGACCCGGCAGGCTTTGCTCAGCTCACGCTACTGTCCTGAATCCCACACCTGCCAAAGGCAAGCCAGGCATAGAGTAGCCAGGTGTGTGTGGGCAAGTGAGCAGAGGGTCAAGTCACTGTGCACAGACAGGCATGTTGGCTGCTGCGGTGGAGTGGGCAGCTCTAGACACTGGCTTAGGTGCCAGCTCTGCTCAAGGCTGTAGCTGGACCGAATGTACTGCATACTGCTTCTGCTGTGGGCACCTGTATCTAGATGATGGGAATGTCATGGCACCTGGAACCTTGGACGTACCAGGAACCATAGAGCTCTGGCTCGGGAGCCCCTAGGTCTGGGCTCCCTCAAGGGCCGCAGCTCTTCTCTCCTTGTCATTGCCTGAAATGTGGAAAGAGGAGGAACATATTTCAGCCATTTGTGTTATGGTTTTGCTTGTGTTATAGCCATTCGGCAGGCTCTGAGTTGTTATCCCGTGTCCAGGAAGAATGAGATACACGGACAGGTAGGGGGAAAGCAAGGTGGAGAGAAGCTTCATTGAATGACAGAACAGCTCTCAGTAGACCTGAAGTGGGAAGTTCCATTCCACAGGCAGGTCATCCCTAAGAGTGTCCAGCTCTCAGCAGAGAGGAGGCTCACAGGGGTACATCCTTCCTGCATCTGGTAGTCCTGAGGTCTGTTCAAACGTGACTGAGTCTGGGGTTTTTATGGGCTCATAAGGCAGGAAGTGCATGCTGATTAGTCCATGGGTAGCTATGGGCAGGCCCAGAAAAAGCACCGTTAAGTTCCCACTCTGGGATGCAGACTTCACCTGGAACTGGCAGCCCAGCCCACAGGCTTCAGGCTTGAAGGTGGGGTTTCATCAGGAATCTGCTCCTTTGTGCCGAGGAGCCTGCCTGCCTCCTGCTGCCATCAACATGCCATCCACAATGCCCAGGGTGTTCCTGCCAAGGGGTGCCTGCAGGCCTATGCTAAGCTGCCCTCAGTCCCTCCTCTGCCTCTCTCCCATGCCTCCAGTTCCCAAAGTCTAGAGGTGGCCAAGGCAGCTGGGAGCTGGCATGTCAACACCTCTGGGAGTACACACACCTGGCTGAGTTGCAACAGCACCTGGGCTCAGCTACAACTTTGCTCTGCAGCAGAGAGGGTGCTGGGAGTAGGGAGAGTCCAGGAAGCAGAAACAGGTACTTCTAAGCCTGTGGGGGCAGGAGGGCTCCCCAGGCCCCTAAGAGCACAGAGATTCCCAGGTCCAGAGCCACAGCTGGACAGCTGCAGCTGTGCCCAGGAGCACCGGGCTCCTGCCCTGTCAACTCAGTAGAGGATGGTACTCCCACCTGTTCCTGGCCCCTACTGGCTCTATGGAGCACACAGCCATGGCTGCACCTACCCATTGCAGCCAGTGTCTTTGCAGTGGCTGCTTCAGATGAGCCACTGCTGCCATTAGTATAAAAAACCATAAATAAAAACTCCTATAATAAATTATTGTAATATCTTGTTGCTTGAATTCTCTCTCTGAAATTTCTATTTCATCCCCTAAATGGCAGGCACAAAGTGATCTTAGATTTCATGAATTTTCCAACAGCTAAGTCAATATGAGTAAGTCTACCATTAGCATTCAGCAATTAAACATTTTAAGTAGTGTAATTATAAAAGAAACCTCGGTGGCAAAATGACTGCCCATGGTTTCTATATTCATTGTAAAAGTTTGCAATGCATACATTTTATGCTCATATGTTTTACTTAAAAAAATATGTGCTGGATTATTATCTTAATCAATTTAAAATTCTTCTCCTAAATTATAAAGGCCACAAGTAATACTTTGTTACAAATAGAAGGAAGCACAACAGATATGAAGAAACCATATATTTAAAGATTTTATGTTGTTTAAATGAGACATTGCACTTGAGTGTAAAAATGATAAAAATTTGTCATTTTATGTAATAATCTACATAGTCTAAAATTACCATTTAAATGTACAATAAGAATTAGGAAAATCATGATTTAAAAGGCTTGGGTGTATATATGTTTGTGTTTTAGCAATGAATTAAGTTTCCAGTAATAAATTATGCTACACTCAGAATTAGACTTATAAAATAAACTTCTATTACAATTAGTAGATTAGAGAACACACTTTTTAAACCAACAAACAAAATGTTTTATCCCCAAGTTTATGCTTCAGGAGACACATAGGTAAGAAAGATAAAGTCAACAATGCAACATCTCATTGAATACCATTAACCTATACTTTGAGTTCATGAGAGTAATACTCAGGTTATAGTAAGACTCCTTATGAGTGCCTCAATTAAAAATATGCAACCGTGATATCACCAAGCTAAAAATTGGTTCTGCATGACTGAAGCTGAGGCCCACTGAAATGACTGTATTTATACCCAATTATCGAGCTATAACCTTTGACTTCCCTTTAAAGCTGTCTGCCAAAAAAAATTGAATTAAAACACAGCTTGAAATTCAGCCAGCTTCCAGAATTCTCCTTAATGGAATGAATTCTCCATGCTATGTGGGACAAGAGTAATGTGACTAAGGTTCTGCATTGACATTTAGGGATCACAGCCTCTTTATCTACAATAAGACGTTCCTTGGACTTGCCAAAGTGAGTAAGGAAACTGCCTACCCCCAATTAGGAGAAGATAAAAAAAAATCCTATCACTTTGATCTGATAGTGAATATGCTCCATTGGGCTGAAATAGAGAATCGTTTTGGACAGCTTCTCTTTAACTACATAGGTCTGTTTAGCAAACATGCACTGAGTGAGTTCTCACTTTCTCATCCGAGGAAATATCAAAGGAAGCATTTTCAAGAAATCATAATCCAAACCTGAAACTATTTAGAAAAAAATGTGCAAAATGAATTATATGTTAGATAAAGTCAAGTTGCACAGTAATGGATAATTTCTTACAGTCTAGGGTTAATTTAATTTTCATAGATTTATTAGTAAGTATTTAAATCCTCTTTGCAAATATATAAGTCCCCAAAAAATTAAGATAAAAAAAGTTTCACACACACACACACACACACACACACACACACACACACACACAACTTATATATACTTATCTTGTAATATATATTTTTAATATCCTTTTAGGTTTTTTGTTCATTGTGAATGCTTTTTGTCACTTAAAATACGAAGGCAAACTTATTCATAATATGCATGAAAACCTTCAAGCATTTTCTCTTATGGATTAGTAAAAATAGTAAATTGCCAGCAAGCCATATACACAGTAATGCTTCCACAATTCATTGTATTTTTATTTTAGTATGGCTCTATTGGCAGGTTGCTAATAACATGCTGATAATTACTAATCTGCACTTGAGTAATCAATGTTCAGATCTTTTTCAAAAGAGACACTCCATAAAGATTTACCAGTTTTGCCAAGTGAGGGGCTCAGGCCTATAATCGAAGAACTTTGAGAGGCCAAATCGAGAGGATGGCTTGAGCCTAGGACTTCAAGAGCAGCCAGGGAAATACAGTGAGATTCTGTCTCTACAAAATTAAAAAACAAACAAACAAAAAACAAACAAACACAACGAAAACAGTAGTCAAATACTGTGGCAGGCGCCAATAGTCCCAGCTACTCAGGAGGCTGAGGCAGGAGGATGGCTTGAGCCCAGAATTTCGAGGCTGCAATGAGCTATGATCATACAACTGCACTCCAACCTGGGCAACACTGTGAGACCCTCTCTCTAAAATGAAAAAGAAAGAAAAAGAAGGAAAGAAGTATTTACCAGTTTTATGAAGGCAAGTGGAATTTCTCTTGGTAAATCTTTAACTACATAATTTTCCTCCCCCAATTTGCTTTGTCCTGTCTCCGGATTTTTAGCCTTCTTTAACTGACTCATACCAGCCTCCTTTTTTTTTTTTTTTTTTCTGGAATCCCTGAGGCTACAAGATATGTAGATTCTTCCATTTTGCCTCCTCCTCTAGTGCTGTACACATTTTGGGATCCCTGGTAACTATGACAGAATCTTAGAAGCTTCTCACTGTCCTATGAATGCTTCTCTGACTCCTCTGATTGATCTCAAAAATCAAAACGGGAAACCATATTGAGCTTAGGCCTTTTAAGAAAAAAAATTAATTTGAATACCCTTATTTAATGTTTCCCTTCTGGAAAGCTCTAAAATTTGACTGCATGCAATCATTCATTTATTTCTTATTCATTCACTCACTTATTCATTCATGAAGAGTTTAATAAGCACCTTCCGTGTTATAGGTACTGTGCTAGCTGGGTAGACATTAGTGATAAAGGGGCCTTGCTCAGTCCTTGGGGAACTTAGAATTTAGAGTATGGGACAAACAAGCCATGAAAATATAACTACATCATTTAAGTTGTGGGAAATACCAGGAAGGATTTCAGAACAAAATAGTGATACAGAATAATGAGATAGAAGGAGGAGTCCATATTTCATTTAAAGTTTTTACAGAGAAAGTCTTTTTGGAGAGGTGACTTTTAGTTGAGACCTGAAGTATGAAGAATTGAAAGAGAGAGAGAGAGAAGAGAGATTGAATGGGATGGTGGGATGTAAAGACTAAAGAAAGCAGAAGTTAAACTTTTGCAGATCAGGAAGCAACTCGTGAAGATCCTAATGCTACAAGGGGCTATTGAATCTTGTTACTATGTAAAACTGACTACCTGGGGATGATAAGGAGTGTGATGGTGAAAGAGAGATGGAAGGAGAAAGGGGAGGAAGGATGGAGGGGACGACATGGAGGGGCAAATTTGGATAAGGAGCTAGAGAGACAGTGGTGGAGGCGGAGAGCTGGAGGGAAAGACAAAGGGAGATAGAGGGGAAGTGATGAAGGAGGAGTAATAGAAATGGAAAGTCAGGTAGAACCAGCTTCTGGAGAGAAAATGCAGAGGAACTGTTGTGCTGCGTCTGATGGCGAGCCTGGCGGGCCTGGCAGTCAGCAGCTCTGGAGGTCTGGAAGAAGAGCTGGCTGTGCATAGGGAGAGTTAGGACATTCTGGCTGTTCACCACCTCTGACCAAGACCATGACCTCCAGAAGAAAGCAATGGCGGCTGCATCCGTTCACCTTCAAAGCTTCCATAGATTCACACTTTGGCCAACTCAAACCGGAGCCACTGAGTTGGTGGACTCTGGGAAATGCAATTCCCGCATAGCCATGTCACACGGTACAAGCCCCAAAGAACAGTGTTTTCAGTTGTCGCAAGGAAAGATACTTTAGGGTTAGCAAAGGCTTTTCACCTTTCCCAGAGTAAAGCTGCTGAAGAGTTGGAAACACCAAGTGTTCCAACACTAACACGGCACTGCACCCCCTACTCACCAACCCACCGCTGGCTGCCCAGCTTAGAGAGAGATCGGCAGGGCTGTTGAGCCCCAGGAAGTTGGCATGGGTGCAATGTTTGACTCAGTATGGCTGCTGACACCTAAGTCCATGGGAAATTCCAGAGACCCTGAGCTGGAGTAAAGCATGATCCTGAGATGATAGTCAGAGAGAGGAGGAGAGCCCAGCAAAATCCCCCTGGGGAACCTGGGGTGGAGGAGGATCCTAAGAATATTCTCCCCGAATCACTTAAGTTCCAGGTTTGTGTTTGTGGGCAGTACTCAGACTCCAGCCTATTTCTTTGTCATGGTCTCACTAACCTCTTCCTCCATCACTCTCCCTCTAGTACTCCACCTCTGCCTACCAGGTAGCTAGGACTCACCATCACACCTGGCTCATTCTTTTTAATGGCTAAGTAATATTTCATTGAATGTTTTGTTTATCCATTTTGTTTATCCATTCATCTGCTAATGGACATATCAGTTGTTTCCACCTTTTGGCCTTTGTGAATAATGTTGCTATGATCACTGATTTACAAACACCTGTTTGAGTCCCTGCTTTCAATGCTATCTTACTGAGTTTTTAAATGATGGAAATAATCCATGTCAACACACACACACACACGCACGCACGCACGCACACACACACACACATCCCACAATGTGGAGAGAGGAAGGGGCCTTTAGCTGACTGTGTTGGCAAACTTCTGGCAGCACAGAAAGTGCATTCATCCTTGGCAGGATTACATAATCCTAGAATGCCCTCAATTTCTATGTACTAGAATCAAGGCCCAGGGAAAGTCAGTGACTTTGTTCCTAAGGTGACAGATAAATAGTGAGTGCCATCTCTAAGGTCAGAACTGTCCAGACTCTGTTGATCTCTAGCAGAGAGATCATTCCACCCCAGCATACTGATGTGAAGTGTTATTGTTTAGTACCCCCAGGCCTTGAGTGAGGAGCTTTGCTAGCAGCATAGACACCATTCTTACACATCCCATGGTCGTGCTGGCTTTTATAAGAATTATATATTTTAAATCCCAGTTTACCTAGTCATCCTATTCATTATTTCTACTTCTACTTTGTGTTATGGTTGACAGAGGTGTGAGGACAGAGGAAAGACCCTGTATACTTTATAACTAATTTTACAAATTCCACATATATTCTGCCAGTGCTTACTGGAAAAGTAAGCACTGGCAGAATATATGTGGAATACGTAAAATTAGTTTTCCAGATATTGTGGTCTCTGCAAAGGTAAAGATGTCCTGCTCTCAAAAAGAATATAATCTAATATTTGTGAATGTGAAATTCTGTTCCCAGTAGACTCATTTACTTCAATATCTCTACTGATGGTTCAAAGAACATCAGGTTCTCAGAACTGGTGTTTTTGTATGAAAAAACCTGGGTAGATGGAGTCATGAGGAGAAATTGAATGAATTATATTTTTCGCACTTTGAACTTTTAGTCCGTGAAGAGTTGGGAATCATTTCATGCCTAAAGGGTCTGCCCTGACCTTTGATATAGAATTTCAGAAGCCATAATGTAATTATAGTAGATAATGAGAGCAGGGGAGGCCTCTGAAAAGCAATGGTAGAAAGCATATTTTTTCGAGTAGGTTTTAAAGATAAATGTAAACCTCTAACTTCCTAATGTTTTGCCGATGTCTTCTGGGATGTATGACTGAATAAAGCAAGGAGGAGGAAGAATAAAATGTTCCGGAACCAGGGCATTCCACCCAGCATTGTTTTGCAGGAAACAAGGTTAACTTTAATTTCAACATTTACCAGCTAATGCCAAATAGGAGGTTTGAGTTTTCACAAATACGGATAAAGCTAGGATGATGAAAAGAGTACTGTTAAGGGAAGTAGTTGCCTGAGATACATACAATACTTTGGTTATACTCAGAAGTTGTATAACGTTTCCTTCACTTTTAACGCTTCTTGTATCTTTAAAAGACTGTTATATATTTTCTTGGTAATGTATAGACACTCAATATATTTCTTGTGTTTTAACCCAGCGACTCTGTTGGACTTTCTGAATAATTCCAGTAATTTTTCTGAAGATTCCCTTTGTTTCCCTATGTAGACAATAAGCTCATCAGAGAATAATTTTAGTATTTTTCCCCTTTCCAATACTTAAAACTTTCGTTTCTGTTTCTTGAAATCATTTGCTGGCTAAGACCCATATCATAATATTGAATGGCTTTTTTTCTGATTTTTAAAGGAAAGTTTTCTAATGCTTCAAAAGCAAATATTTAAGACTAAATACCCTTAATCTAGTTAAAGAAGTTCTCTTTTATCTGTAATTTGTTTGAAATTCTAAAAATCATATGCATAGGTTGTTGTATTTCATACTTTTATTCTGCTCCTATGGAGATGATCTTATATTTTTTCTCTTTTAAAGTATTTTAAGCGTAAATCACTCAGTCAGTTCCGGCTATTATAACAAAGTCCCATAAACTGGTGACTTATAAACAATAGAAATTTATTTTTTGCATCCTTCATGCTGGAAGTAAGAGGTTAAGAAACCAAGCTGGTTGGGTTCTGGTGAGAGCAACTCAGGAAGATCCTGGTGAGGGCCCTCTTCTAGGCCTCCTTGAGGGCCTAACTTCTTGAATATTCTCATTTCAGAAAAGAGAGAGCCCTCTGTGGTCTCTTTTATAAGACCACTGACCTCACCTATGAAGCCTCCACACTCATAATCAAATCACCTCCCAAAGGCCTTAATTCCTAACACCATTACACTGGGGCTTATGGTTTCAACATATACATTTTTGTGGGACACAAACATTCAATCCATGACAGTAAAATTCGGTGACTTTTAGAAGATTTAAAGAGTTGTGTAACCAATCTGATTTTAGAAAAAGATGGGGGGGATTAATTTGAGGGTCATACTCAAATAGGCCATGAGCTGGATTAGGTCTGTCAGCCATAATTTGCTGACCCTTGGCCTAGAATATGATCAACTCTGATGAATGTTCAATGAATCCTAGAAAATATTAATCTCTAATTTTGAAGATGAGGTTTCTACACTTATGTACATTACAAGCTTGTTAACTGTACTATTCAGCTTCTAATTTGTTGTATTAGATTTACATCTTAATTAGTGAGAATACTATTTCAAAATCCCCTATTAAAATTATAGATTTGTTCATTTCTTCTTACAGTCATATCGATCTTTGATTGTCTAATAGTATCATATCTTTTTTTCATAGCATTTCAGATAAATCTTATAAATAGTATATAGTTCTGCTGTTTTTTTCTTAAATAATCTCCTGACAGTCTCTGTATTTTAACCAGAGAAATAAGTCTTTTTATACTTATTGTGCTAATTAAGGTAGCTAAACTATATATCTTTTCTTTACCTTTTTATTTTCTCTTTTTTGGGGTCTTATGTCTTTCCTTTGGATTCACTGATTATCCCTCAACCTATTCTGTTCAATTCAAACTTAAAACTTATTTAATAGTTTCAGTGTTTACTAGACTTTACAGATTATTTTAATCTCCTTGTAAACAATATAAGGGCTTTAAAATGCTTTAACTTCGATCATTTACCTTTCAGCTTACCTGCCATGGTATTCTGTTTACTTGTTGTATATAATTTAATGCCAAATTTAATTTTCCATGTATATTATTTTATATAGTCAGCTTTGTTTATACTTACTAATTTCTCCTTTGTTATTACCAAGCTTTCTTGTATTGCAAACCTTCTTTCTGATTAATATCAGAATTTCAATTATTATGTTTCTCCCTCAGTGCATGCTACATTAGGAAGAACTTGTTGATTATAAACTTACCCAGTTTTTGTTAATCTGAAATTATGCTATTTTATTCTTGCTCTTAAAAGATAACTTTTCTGGATATACAAATATGTACTGAGAGTTATTTTCTCTATACATGTTTCCTCCACAGAGCATTTACTGTTGCTTCTGTCAGTTGCCAGAGGTAGTTCCAAAAGAGGAACCATTTTTATTTGTATGCTAAGGGTTTAAACCACAAAGCCACAGAAGCAATGTCGATAGTTACAAATTCTCAGAAAGAACTCTGAGTTTTAGTTCTACTTTCATTTTCCATTTAGAGGAGACATGGATATAGCCAGGATTTATGACATCTCTCTTTGCTGGCAGGTGGATTTTGTTCCTGGATCACCCTTTCACCAAGAATGTAACCTTGTTAGTGTCTAACTTTATGCAAACAACTCAGATTCAAATGTTTCCTTGTGCGGTTTCAAGGTATAGTCTTCCATTTCCTCTCATGGCTATCAATCCTCACAATTCCTTCAAGTCATCCTGAGCCTCAGCTCTTAGTTACCACTCCCACGATTCCTCTTTCTGCTCCTAGTCCTTTTAAAAAAACAAAACAATACAAAACAAAAACAAAAACTTGAAGATTTCCTTTACTTTCTTGAAAGTGCAGCAAGTCATTCAAATGTCCGTTGTTATTCAGCTTCTAGGTAGTCTTCAGCTGTAAGGCTCTTCACGATATCTAGTCCCTTCTACTGTAGGCTAGTAATCTTATTTTATCTTCTTTATTTTATTTCTCAGATAGCTTTTAATTGACCCCATTAAGCCATTTTACTATAATACAATACCTATATCAATGGATTGATTTTCATCTTATTGACATCTAAAAAGTGCATTTGTTTCCACTTGTATTCAGGATTAAATTCCAAACTACAGGGAGAGAGAAATTAAAAAAAAATCTGATTTTGATTTTAACTTTGATTTTTCTGAATGTTGAGAGATTAATTCTATGCTTTGTTTAAACATCGATGAGGAAACTCTTCATGTCTGCATCTAGGCAGAAATTAAGTATAGCTGACAGGTTCCAGAGACAAGCATTCTAAACTGGATTTTCTTCTTTTGCTGAATATACCTTCGTCTCTTGAGAAAATATAATGTAAATTAGTGAGATAATGCAACTGAACCAACATCCAGATGGTGTTTTTAAAGAGAAAATGTTAATTTACTGGACGTTTTCTTCTCTTCTATGCTAAGCCATATGCTTATTGTAGCTTCTTTGTATATTTACTAGTAGTCCACTTAGAAAGGGCAGTATGTATGAATATTATGAGATTCCATTTGATCTAAGATCAGAAGAAACACATAAAGATTTTAACTACAGTTAATAGTACATAAACCCTTTTAACCAGTGTATAGGAGGTAATATTTTATTAATTATGTTATTGCCTTATAATTATTAATAATTATCATATTTATAAATATAGCTCAAATTATCATTATACTACAATTATACAATTTGATTTAGGTCCAGTTTGTACCACTCCAAAAAGACCTGTAAATGATTTTTTTTATTGAGCATATTATATCCTCAGCCGTGTTAACCATTTTCAGATTTATCTAATTTAATTCTTGTGACAGCCAGCTGAAGATTAGCCCCATTGTATATGTGTAGAAGCTGAGACTCAGAGAGGTGAACTGACATGTCAAATCCACACAGCAAAAAGGCAAAACCAGAGTTTAAAGGTGGACCGTCTAATAAAAGCATCTGCTGCTCCTTACACCTTATGACCCTTTCGTCAATTGTATAGCAGCACACATACGCAAACACGTGCGTGCATCATCCACTCCTGGATCCGTGTTAACTTCTGCAAAACTTCTATCTCTCTAGTAAGAAAAATAATCAAAATAATTCACAAAGATAGATTCTGGGCACATGGAATTAGCTATCATCTGCTCAAATTAAGCATAGATAATTCAGTAATTGTTTCCTGAAATGTTTGCAGATCAGATTAGTAACTAATAATTTATTTATCCAGAAAACTATGGACCCAATTTCAAATACATATTTTTAAAATACCATTAGATCAAGGGATATAATGGGTTAAGTCAGTTGTACCATTGATACTTTCTCCTTACCCAAACCAAAAAGTACTGGGGGACGGTAGTGGGGAGAAGATATGGGTGGAAGGGTGAAAGTAAATGAGATCATGTCTATTTTTCTCCTGTTTATGCCTGCCATAGAATAGGAGGTCATTAACTTTTTAAATAAATAAATGATTCACAGGTGTGACACCTGTAGAATAGTAGGTTCAAAGGACAAATATGACTAGTACTTCTTCAGAAAATGTATGTTCTCTACCCTCCAAATAAATCAAACTGGAAAAGTTGCTGAAATTGCAATAGAGCGGTTCCTACGGTGCTCTTAGCTGAAACTTGGAATTGTTGTCTACAGCTGCTTCTCCCTCGCATCAAATCACTATGATCATTCCACCATTTCCTGTTCCAGAATCTCTCTTGCACTCTTCCTCCTCTTGCATTCTTCCTCTTTCGCCTTTCCACTGCCAGTACCCGGGCTTGGGGGTTCCTCTTCTTAATGCTGTCCTGAATAATTGCAAGAGCCTCCTTATCATCACCTTCCCATTTTTTTCAACCACCTTCAACACACCCCGGCAAAATAGTAAGAGGTTCCAATTGTCTCTAAAGTACAGTTTGAACTTTACAAGAGTATCCAGTGACTTGCCATACCCTGTCTCCATTTACAGTTCTAACATAACTCTTAGCCTGCACCTGTCATGAACTTTTGTTCCTATTAAGCCATTGGGCTTAGTCTCTGAGAACACTCTAAGCAGTTCTTGTTTATTTTATTTTCCTGAACTACCTCTGCTTCCGTAGTATTTTCCTGAGAAAGTCAACCCAAATGCCCCAAGAGCCAACATTTCCCACTGCTCTGAGAATTTAACATCTTCCTCTCCTGCTCTCCAACAGTGCCTTGCTTGTACTTTAGGCAAATAGTGCATATTTTTATTGTGTATGTGTATGATATGTGTGTGTGCCCATGTGTGTGTTGGCAGGGGGTGTTATTACTCCTCTATTAGATCATAAACTCCCCTAGGATAAGGGAACTAGACTGCCCAGTGCTGTGCATGGCAGGAAAAAAACCTCATTCTTCTATATGAACCAAAGCAACCAATCAGTCAATCTCCTTATATAATTAAACTTTGTGAAAGAAAGGATTGTCTACTCCTTCCACTGGGTCACCTTCAAAATAAAGCAAACCATATTTTTATTCTTATCCTCCAAAAATGTGGATTACAAAATAACCCTTAACTTTATCCTCTATTAAAGAGTATATTTCAATCACTCTAGTTCTACATCAACTTACAGAGTTGCATATTTTTTTTAAACCAAGATAGAAAATCCCGAGAGTCTTGATTGAACTCTTACTTCTAAAAAATTTCCAGAGAGTCATAAGTTGACAAAATTGGCTACACACAAAGAGAGGGAAAAAATTGGGCAGAGAATGAACCTAAATCAGTAAAAAATAAGGGGGAAGAAGTTTCCTAAAGGTCATACTTTCATCATATAACAAAAGGCACATTTCCCCCCCCCATGACTTTACCCTTTTTGTTTTATGAAAAATAAGAGAAAAATGAGATTCTAGAAAAAAATTTTTTGGTATTCTATGATTAAGAAGATTTCAGATGTAATAAAATTATAAGTTACAAGTACAATTTGAATATCGTATTTAATCTTTCTATATAGATACATTAAAAAGGAAAAAGCATTCCTTGTTAACTCTGTGGGTAGAAGCAGCATCTGTTGCAGAAAGTGGCATATGCATTTCAGGGAGAAAAATACATTGGACTGGCAAGAAATGGAGATGAAAAGAACAGAACCATGGTCAACATCTTCAGATTTCCTGGTAATAAATATGTATTCAATACACAACTCCTTGTCATACCGTAAGTGAGAAGGCAAAGCTCTTGAATCACTTTCTATTTCATTAGTGTCTATTTTGCAGTCTTCTCAACAAGTTAATGATCTTATCACAGGATTTCTGAATTATAGGTCAGGTAAACAGAGATATCAGAGATTATCAGTAGCTGTCCTTCAAGAAAGTGACTAATATTGCAGGAACTGAGTATGAGATTTTCATTTGCTTTGCAAACAGGTGACAAAGGGGCAAGGACATTTATTAAAATGAACTCGACACAAACACAAATTGAAGATAATGTCATTGACCTCCTAATCTCTCTATTTTCACTCCGACACTTCTGCTGTGATACAGTTAAAAGATTTGTACTAGAAAGACCCTATTTGAATTTGGCCTGCCTTTTACCAAATTTTGAGGTGTGTGAAAAGAACAGTTTCTTTGTGAAATTCAATTTTCTCACCTGTAAAATCAGGAAAGAAAATGTTAACTATCACTTGAGGATTTTGTGGAGATAAGATGGGAAACACATATGCAAAAACACGTTCTAAGCTGTATGAATGCCGATTACTATTATTACTACTGCTATTGGTATTATTCTAATTATAATTATTGTCTTATCATTTGAATTACTTTTAACAAAGAGGAAAAGATGCCTATCTCTAGAGCTTTAGAGAAGAAACCTGCAAGTTGAAAGCCACATGTTTCAAAAACATATTCGCAATCCATTTGACGCCATTTCCACAAAGGTGGAGAATGTCCTCTATTAAGTGTCACTGCCAAGGGAGCTTGGTGTGATTCAAAATAAAGTGATAAAACATCTCCATTCATTTCGTAATGGGAACTGCACATTATGTGTTGCTAATGGGAGGGGTGGGGTGGGGGGCAGGGGAGAGTTACCGTACTCCAAGTGGTAATTGAAGAGAATTTAATGAAGGGGCTATTTTCAAAGGTGGGAAATGACAAAGCACCTGGAGTTTCATACCAGTGGGAAGCCTTGGCCACCTGTGAGCCTGAAACGGCAATGGGAGAAAGTGGTTATTACAGCCTAGTGAGAAATATAGCTGGGAAAGAGGGCTGCTTCTATAGAGGGATACAGCCACGATAATCAGCATCTGCAGGTGCAATAATAAACACCTTGACCTCTCTCTTTTCCTGTACTCAGACTCCCTGCCAGTGCCCACCATTGGCTGGGTAGCCCAGGTGATGCAATACGTAGAGGTCAGTGTGTCAAAGGGTAAAGAGTGGATTAGGGGTCAATTGGAAACTATTCAGGACACTAACTTAAATGCTATTAATCAACACTAGCTGTTGAGCTAATAGTCAAAGAGCAAATAATTAAAACACAGTCTTGCAAAAGAAGCAACTAGTCAAAACACACTTAATAAATGATGGAATCATTCACTGTTAACCACACAAACACAACAGGTTCACATAACCATTTTTATGAGCTGAATGCCTGTGTTTTCCCTCAATTCATATGTGAAAGCTCTAGCCCCTGATGTGATGGTATTTAGAGATGTAGCGCTGGGGAGTTAATTAGATTTAGACGAGGTCATGAAAGCATGACCCTCATGATGGGATTAGTGCTCGTCTCTTTGAGAGCATGTACCAGAGAAAAGGCATTGTGAGCGCACAATGAGAAGGTGGCTGTCTCCAGTCCAGGACAGCACGTCCTCACTAGATGCCAAGTCTGTTGGCATCTTAATCTTGGACTTCCCAGCCTCCAGAACACTGAAAAATAAATGTCTGTTGTTTAAGCCACCCAATCTGTGGCATTTCGTTAGAGAAGCTAGATCTGATTAAAATAACCTTTTCAAAATGTGACCAAATAATGGTGAAAGATAACAGTAGTGGGCTAGGAAATTGGAACATATTTGACCAGGTTGGTGCTATAATCACATAAAACTCACAACAGGAAAAAGTTAAGCTGACACAGATTTACTGATGAAAATTTTAAACTTTTACTTTTAAAGGTTAATTTTGCTGCCAGGGTCCAGAGAAAAGTTGGAGGAAAAAAGGCATTTGTATCAATGGCTTAGCTAATACAGGTATTGCTACTAAGTCAAATCTAGGTTTTCTGAGGGTCTGCTAAGAGGAAAGAATGAGAAGGAAACGAAGCAGAACAGGAAACCACTTATTTCCTCTGAAGACACCTGACTTCCCATTCTCTCCCCCAGGCACTCTATCACCCTCTCCTAGAAAGGGAGGAAGAAAGCTGAAATGAATCACCCAGGCCTAGGGTGGCTGTTCCAGAAATTCTGTATAGGATGGGTTTCGGGAAGGAGATCTGATCATGGGTAATTAACTCGAAGGTGCAAAGCACTACAAGTTTTATCAGATAGTGTCTTCAACTGGCATGATTCAAGGGGATGCATGATACCTATTACGAGTAAATGAGAGATAAGTCAACAGTGACCAATCTTTCCTAAAAAGAAAACCAAAGGGGGAATAAAGTGGATTAGCATTAAGAAAGCTGCTGCTTCTATTACTAAGATGAAAAGTAATACTCTTACACTTTTAAAGCTTTTTTCTAAGTCACTGATGACTTCCAATCAAAGTTAAGTGAAAAACTGTGCGATGAGGATATTGCCCTGATGGTCAACCCAAGAAATAATGGACGAGGTATTTTTACTACAGAATGCAGTCTTCCGACCGTCTCTTGCCTAATTCGTCATATCCTTGCCATCACTTCTTTAGTCACATCTCAAAGCAAAGGTGAGAAAAAAGGAAACTGCAGATTTGCAACTGAGATAAGGTTAACAACTTGGACCTTATTGCACCTGTTTAAGTACCATCATCTGGAAATTTTATCAAAGTAGCAAATGTCACACTTTACCACCTAAGGGCACAGGAAATGCATTATTTAAAACACACACACCAGGATGGCTGACTCACAGTTGAGTAGCATTGCTGGTAATTCACAGAAGCAAAGCGCTAGCTTTGCAAAATTAAAACTGAGACATGCTAAAAGCCATTGGGTCGTTTATTGTGTTTTTTTGTTTGTTTGTTTCTGTTCATCATGTTCTAAATGAAAATGCTAGATATAAATACAGAGATTATAGTTCTAAGGAAGATCACCACCTGTCCCTTTTTCGTCATGTACTTATTGGTTCATTTATTCATTCAGTAGATTAATACCAAGAACCGTTCTAGGGATTAGGGATCCCACAGTGCTAAAACCACTGTTCCTACACTCAGGGAGCTCCTGGGCTAATGAAGAAAGAGAGATACATGATAGGCACAGAGATTACGCTGGAGCACAGTGGAACCTCAAAAGAGGCTCATCTCACTCAGCCTGACGTCACTGGGAAGAGTCAGTAAGTTCCTGAAGATGAATCTGAAGAAAGGAAAGGAAGAGAGATGTTTTCCAAGTAAAAAGTAGCAGGGTGGGCAGTTCACGTGGAGGGGCAGGCTGGGCAAAGTCACGGAGAATCAGACAGGGTGTTAGGGATGCTCCAAGCCTGTGGGTCCCACTGGAGTGTCAAGGGGAAGAGAGAGCAGTGAGAAATGAGGCTGGAAGGGAGGCAAGGGCCAGATGACAGCCAGCTGCATGGCAGGACTGCAGCCTAAAGTCTATGTGAGTTTGAAGAGTTTTCTATAGGGAAAGAGAGGTGCCTGCAAGATCAGAATCATCCGACAACTTATATTCACTAGGCAACATCTATGGATTATCTACCATGAATAGAGGACTCTATGCTATATACTAACCACAGTTACCATTTTTGAGTTCTTAACTCCCAGTACCCAAAACAAGCTGGGTTCTTCTATGTCCTCATTATCGGCTGCTATTACTTTCCTTATTTCATTTAATTGAAGAAACACAAGAACAGAAACTTTTAACCCATTCATCCTAGATTTCAGTGGTCATCGGAACCTAGGGAGTCTGGCTACAGATCTCACTCTTTTCCCCACTGATCATCCTGCCTCACTCAAGTGAGGCAATCATTCACTTTATGACTTCTAAGGACAGAAAATACTTTCCTATAGAAGAAGCCTCTTTACTTTTGAGAGTGATGCAATGGACTGAATGTGTTCCCCTAAAATTCATGTGCTGGAATCCTAAGCCCAATGTGACCATATTAGGAGAGGCAGCCTTTGGAAGCCTTGAGGGTGGAGCCCTTGTGAATGGGGTTACTGCCCCAATATCAGGGAGCCCTAGAGAACGCTCTCACTCTTTTTTCACCTAGTGAGGACACAACAAGACTGGATCTGCAATGCGGAAGAGGACTCTCATTAGAATTTGAGCTTTGGGACCCTGGTCTCAAGCTTACAGACTCCAAACGGTGAGGAATAAAAATATCTGTTGTTTATAAGTCACCCAGTTTATGGTGCTTTGTTATAGTCGCCTTAACTCAACAAGACAAGTGGCATAGCTTACTCTGTCTTTAAAGTGATAATGTCGTGTGACTCATCTGCCCAAAATAGGTAGAGAGCTTTCACCTGGGGCATGAGCCAGACCTTTCTGCCCATTGTTAGCTTCTCCCCAGTCAGGCTATTTACCTCTTAGAGTGATGTATTAGACTTTGGCAAATCTGTGGAAAGGTTCCTGCCAGTTCACACCTGCAAGCGACAGTGAGGAACGAGAAAACTGAGCTCAGGGATAAGATGAGTCAGAGTGTGGCGGGGACCACACTGCTTCTCCCATGTCCTAGGATATTTACTTTGGGCTGGAGAAATGCCGCTGTCAGAAAGTTCTAAACTCTCCATTGGAAGTAGGATTCTTCATGGCCAGAGGTAAAAGCAGGAACTAAAGAAAGAAGCAAATTACTTGCCTTCAAGTAGAAGATATTCTGTTGAGCTTCAGTGAATGTGGGGACCAGTGACTAAAACACCTTTGAACAACACATCCTCAAACAGGAAGGGTGTCATTATAACTCGGCTCATTTATGTTGTTCACAGTAAGAGGACATCCTTTTAACATTTTGTCAAAGTATAAAAAATCCTTATGGAAAAAAACACATAAGTCTACAGATCCATGGGTTTCCACAATCTGAACACATTTGTGCAACCAGCACCTAGATAAAGAAACAGGATGTGACCAATGCCCCAGAAGTCCCCATATGCTTTCCAGGCTCTACTCACCCAGCAGAGACACTATCCTAAAATTCTGACTTCTGACCACATAGATTAACTGTGTTTGTTTTAAGGCTTCGCATAATTGGAAATCATTCAGTATGTATTCCATATCTGGCTTCATTCATTCAACATTATGCTTATGAGACAGGTTCACATTGTCATATGGAATCATCTCGTATGATAATTCCTTGTGAGTTCATACCTTATTTGTCTGGAAGTTATACTAATTTTTATGTGAATGGCTACAGTGTGGATGCATTTACAAACTATTCAGCTAGAGGCAATTATTAGTCTCATGTCACCCGTGGATATCAATTCCAGGGCATTGTTTCAGCTTCCTTGCAATTAAAAAAAAATAGCATACAATAATTTTGAGGCACAAAAAGGGATAAGAAGTTACATAGAAAGAGAGAGATTGTTAGAAAGAATCAAAGAGGGAAAAAAAACCATTGGAATGTTAATAGCTATTTGCTTATAATTATACAAAGACCCCTGGTTGGGGAAAAAAAATGCTAACTCGTTTTACACACACAGAGTTCTCCTTTCCTTTATGTAAAAATGATGTTTCCCCATATCTCAAAATTTCCTATGTAAAACATTCTTCATAAAATCTGAACTTTCAATCAAATCCAGTCTATAGATGAGAGATAAGGAAAATTATACAATAGCAATTTAGCACTCAATCTCTGTCATTTCAAGATGACAGCACCATTTGAAAAGAAAAAAGTGCTATGAATTAAAATTCTGAAATAAAGGCATTTGGTTCATCTTGAATATGCCATGTGGAGCTCCCACCCCCAGGGTGAGGTTCACTTTTTGCTACTCTGATTTACAGCTTGTTCTCCGGGGGGATACTCCGATTTCAAGGGCATTAAGATATGATTTATTTACATAAGGCCAATCAAGGGTTATCCTGTTCTCAAAAATTAGGGGCCAGTACTGCTCCATAAATGGAACAAAAATGTTAATCACGTTAAAATGGGGTCTCAATGATTGAAACGAGTAAGGCTGCAAATCAGAATGATTAATCATGATGACAAAACCAGAAACACATTTCTACGCTAAAGAACAGCTTATTATCACTTTTTACTTGTCTTCTCAAAGACAAATTCATAAAATGGGCATCTCAGAATGCTTCATCTTGGTTTCATGGTTTCAAACATGAAATATTATTTTCCTTTCCTCTCTTCTCTCCTAGAAACGATTACTTTTCTAAAATAAAGGAATGAAAAATCAGAGGGACAGATGAACTTCGTCATACAGAGGGTCAGGAAAAGAGATAGAAAATGTAAAACAAAACAAAACAAAACAAAACAAAAAGACTTATTGGATGAAACCTATTTCTCTGATCACAACATGTCTCAGTCAATGAAATGCGAGGAGAGTGGAGGAGGTCTTGCTATAGTATGCCCTGCTCTAACTGTGCTACTTTGGGTGGATTCTGCATTTCTAGAAGCAAAATATGATCAAATCAGCTTTACACTGGACAAAGAGTATGTCACTTTATTTGATTTCTTTACTATCTGCAAAACTGGGAAACTAAGAATTAAAACAAAACAAGAAAAGAAGGCCCTGATTTCCATTTTCACTACTGCAATGATGGTTACAAAAAGTAAATAAGAATCAGAACGCTCAACACAGATACTCTGTGTGATGCAAAGATTTCAGTAATTACTGAGATTTCTAGAAATCCTATATTCCTTATCATTAAGGCATTTCATTTGTCATGAGAAAATACAAAAAAATAAAAATAGACGCCTTAAGAGAAAGATTAAACAAAGAGCCGAAAATACTAATGTGGAAGACATTATCAATTTATGAAACAATCTAAAATTATTTTTACAAGCTGTAAAATGTATCAAAGCTATAAGAGATAGAAAGCTCAAAGGCTGAGAATAAATGTAAATAAATAATTTTTAAATATCTTAAATCATAAATTATCATCTCTGTACTTAATTACATTGTTGCTAGTGAGTACATATTTATAACATGCTTTGTACTGTTAATATGTTTATGCCTATAAACAAATTACTTGAAATTTTTCAAAACTAGTCACCACTTTCATATCAATGGTGGTGTTTCTTCAATTTTTCACCACTTAACATTCACTTAATGAACATTAGGCAGAAATACAAACATCATCTTTTTGGTAAAATTTTTAAACATTAAACACAAATCTATATAATTTTCTTAAAATTAAAAATTGTTTCATATCAGTTAAAAGGAACCTGTTATTTGCACATTTTCAGTCCCAATTCAAATGTCGTGGTAATGGCTACTCCCAGATGCTTCCAGTTTCATATCCCAACTTGTTTCTTTTCTTAGTGTTTATTTGTACTGTACTAGAAAAGCCCATTAAAAATTAATTATCACCAGGAATAGTGGCAAATGTTAGGTATTTCTTTCAAGTATATTTAGATGTCTTTAGAATAAAATGTTTCTGCCCAGAAAAGAAGGGTTCAGGTTATTCAGATATCAAATACATTGCTGAGGATGTCACTTGAATAACTCATGCAAAATAAAAACGGCCTTTATTTGTATTATTGGTGTCCTATGAAAAACATGCCTTTAAAAAATAGTGTAATGCATTTTTTCTCTACCCCTTAGTGAACTTCAGTTTGGAAAAGCAGAACTTTATCCTTGAAACCCAGGAAATAAATCCCAAAGGCTTACATCTATGGCTATAATTTTCTGACTACTTCTTTCACTACCAAATCAATATCAGGAAGTATAGCGTTGACTACCAAATGTTGTCTGTGAATACAGCAGTGTGAGAATTTCTTTGTTGTACATATGGCTGTGCTCTGTCTGTCTTCACCCCAGGGTATCTTTTCTAGGCTATATCACAGACTTCATGATAACCATTTACTGAGTTAAAAATAACTTCCATTGCTAGAGTTTGATCTCCAATAACAAGTAAGACAGATAGTTGCCAGGTGCCACTCCCTCGTATGTGTATCACATGAGGGCCAAATGCTGATTTACAGCCTGTTCTTAGGTACTGTGTTCTATAGGAAGTACTGCAGTAAGTACAGTATATAGTATATGGTAAGTATAGTATAGATTCTATAGAGCAGAATATAGAATCACTCTTCCAGAATGCCAACTGCTTTTCCACAGTGTAGGCAGATTCTAGGGGTGTCCATTTGGTTCAGTAATGTTGCCAAAAGTTCATTATGTTTTCTTTCTGGTCGTCAAATTTGTCATTACACTTGTGGCTTGTTTTATAACCATCTCAGTCATAGTGTGACATTTACCTGATTATTTTTAATGAAGAGTGCAAAGTTGAATTATGCTGCTGTGACTCTGGTGATTTCCCCACCTTTGGCAACAAACTACATTAATTTTGATGGGGAAAGTATTATCTTACTTTCCAGAGAAACAATTGGTTCAACAAAAAGGTCATTGTGTTTTGTTTGAAAGCTGGAAGAAAGTTTCAAAGTTTCAAAGTCACTATTGACAAAGGTATTATAATTGGATGAGGGGGTAAAATATAAAATAAAATATAAAAAAAATTAACGTCTTATTTCCTATTGAAACTTTTCTTTTGTGGCTGCTTGAATAAAATCATCACACTATCCTGATACTAACAAGTTATAGTTTCCATGTGCATTGGAGTCCTGATCACCAACCACCTGTGGTTTTTACATTAATTCGAACTGTAGGCTGGGCGCAGTGGCTCATTTCTTTAATTCTAATACTTTGGGAGGTCTCAAAGCAGGAGGACTGCTTGAGCCCAGAAGCTTGAGACCATCCTGGAAAATATAGAGAGACTCTGTCTCTATATTAAAATTAAATACATATATATACACATGAATTGTAGTATTTATATGACTACGATAATCACAACATTTGTGCTTCGGCACCATCCAACCCATGGCCCACAGGCCACATGCAGCCCAGGACGGCTTTTAATGCAGCACAACACAAATTCATAAACTTTCTTAAAATGTTATAAGATATTTTGGGGGTATTTTGTTGTTTAGCTCATCAGCAATCATAAGTGTTAGTGTATGTTACGTGTGGCTCAAGACACTTATTCCTATGTGGCCCAGGAAAGCCAAAATATTGAATACCCCTGCTCTAGCAGAATGTTTTTGTGCTGGTGATCTGTTCACTATGAATAAAGAATATGATTCATCCAAATACTAACAATAAAAAATAATAATAACAGATATAAATAATTAGAAAACATTACAGGAAATTATATATTTTTGGGGAAACTGCACCATAAACTGAATATTTGCTGAGACAACAAGGCCAATACTTTGCAATGTTTTCGTAGCCTTGGAGAGCATAATAGTACTTAATAAGGTTAAAAAGAAACCTATGAAAACCACCACTAAACTTACATTTCAAACTTTCAAAAATTTTGAATGTATACACATAAACAAATATTTTTCTTTTAAAAGATAGGTAACCTGTGAATAGACAACTGGTTGGTAATTAGGGGGCTTTATTTGAGAAATACTGGCTATCTAGGCATCCGCCATCATCAAAAACATTGATCTTCAACAAGGAGTCTTTTCAAAGTTTTAGCAATTTTTTTAGCTTGAAATTAATTTTTGTCTTCACTTTGCACATATTTATTGAGTCTTACTAGTTACCAGGTATTGTGTTAGATGCTAGGAGAGACATGAAGAATAAAAAGACATGTCCTCTGACTTCCAGGAGTTTATAATTAGCAGGTGCTACAGGTATGCACACAATTAGTCATAATTCAAGACACTGATAGGGTTCTACTCAAATGATAAAAATCCAGTATGCTTACTGGAAAGAAAAACTGATTATGACAATTGGCCAGTACTTGGAAGAACACTGCATTTCAGCTGAACCTCAAAGGAGCTGAGAACACAGGAAGACCATGAAGAAGGCACCAGACTTGGGAAACACAAGCTCAGTCTGGGCTGCCTGGCAGAGAGGATGCAAAAGGAAGGCAAGAAAGTTCGGGTCAGGGCAGAGTGGCCCTTGAATACCCTGCTATGAGGCATTCATTTTTTACACAGTGAGGATCTACCAAAGGTTTCTGGGAAACAGAAATAAAAGTATTAGGCCTATGATTTAAGAAAATCAATCTGGTGGCACTGAAAAAAAAAGGGGGGGGTGGGGAAGAACATTAAAAAGTGGTTTATTTTGAAGAAGTAGGAAAGAAGAAAGGAAAAAATTATCCAGATACCCAAATCACCTCCAGGCATTAGAAAGGTATGAATTAAACATATGTGAATGTGAAGAGCAGGTGTACTTTCTGAGGTCACTTGGAATCAGAAAGAGGCAGGTAGCTGTCCCTTCCCAGCCCCAAGCTAAGGGCAGGAGAGAAGGCAAGCCGTGCACATGGAAGGACCATTATGGAGCCAGATCACCTGATCTCAAAGCCCATACTTTTCTATATGCAGATATAGAATTACATGCACTCCTTACGCACACACGTATATGTCTATACGTATGTATCCATGTGCCTATATGCATGTAAATGGAATCTGGATGGATACGAACAGTGATCTACATGGACACAAATTTGGTTAGTATGGTGCATACTGCGACTAAAACCTGGTTTACACAATGTGATCCAGATGGCAGTTACCGTCAATATGGTCTTTCACAACTGACCTATGACTAATGAAGGCAGTTGAAGCATGAATTAGTTTTGGGGAAGTGTGATATATTACAAGAGCCCTAAATCAACGCCCCTAAGGGTGCACTCCGATTCCTTCCCATAGCAGATTCCTGTTCTTCAGCAACTTGCCTCGCCACTTTTGACCTCATCCATTTCCTCCCAGACCACGTTCCGGCCAGCTATTGCCAGCCCAGTCTAACTTCTGAAAAGAGAACATCACGCTCACAGTAAGTATTTTACTACACGTTTGAGAGTAGAGGAGTTAAATTTATTGAATAATAAGTAAACTAATGATCTCATAAAATCAATGAGCCTCCCCAAAGGATATCAAGTCCTCCCAAATAAAGCACTACATTATCCAAGAAATATGCTTGCTGCTCCTCTGGCCAACAATTTTCTTCTCTGTTATACATATTATAACATGACAGACACCCTTTGGAGAACTAGAGACAGGCAAAAGAAATCTTTGAATACTTTGAAGGAAATGATATTATAATGTATTGAGAGATAGGACTTTCTCTGTGTATTTTAAATCCCCATGTCTCTTTCCATTGAAGTAGCAAGGTCCCTCTATCACAACTATCTCGGGGAATAGTTATTATGGAGGGATACAGGAAACATAACTGGGAAACTCTTGAAAGGGAGGAGGGAAGGTCAGGATAACAGTCATAACCCTGGACTCTTCTGGGCAAACCTGGATGTATGATCTCTCTAGGTATAGAGGACTACATGGGTAAAACCTACAGAAAATTACAGCTACATTTCTTGCAAATGTGAGTTTGTGGTCTGTGGTCATTCCCACCCATATTTTTCTAAGCAACCACCCTCTTAGTTATTAAATAAGAAAAAAGATAAACGGTTGAGCTTGCTGCCTCAGGGTAGATAGCAGAGGTGAGACTCTGCTTTTCCTTTTTAGCATTCAAGTGGCTCTTCTTTCAATTGCAAACTGTATCCCAGTCTCTCTGGAGGTAATCCTTGGTCACCAGAAGGTCAGCTACAACCAAGTCTCTATATGCCACTTGTGCATGTCACCACCAGGTAACTAGAAATGACTTTGTGTGGTGTTGTGAGTCTCCTCAGGAATTTTCCCAAACAGTCTCAGATGAGCCAAGGTGTATTGACACAGCTGTTTACTCAAACTTACCCAACACCTGCTCTCCTAAGTCCTGAACAGACAGCACTAATAATTTCAGGGTTATTGCTTTTACGAGCACCAATATTGGGCAAATCCACGTGTTTTTTTTTTTCTCCCAATACCTTCTGTTTGGAACCCAAAAAATAAAAACAAAATTCTCTGAGCTGAGACAGCTCTGGCATTCTTAGCCCATCCCAAGGTATAAGCAAGGACAATTACAGAGTGACATATGTTGATGGCAATAAAGCAGTTACGCATGTACACTATTTGTTTTGAAGATTAACTGTCTACCTCATTGCAGTATTTAAGCATGAGACCATTTCAGATTTAATACACATTCCCCTATGTGCCCCCCTACCCCACTCCACCATAAAACATAGCTAAGGAAAAAAAATATAATTTACATGACTTACAACCATTTCACTAATATAAACAATTCTGGTACATAACAGTTGGCACCCAAAAAGACAATTTATATACTCCCTGCTCTTCCCTGCTGCCAAATCCAGAGTGACATGTTCATTGTTTGCCTCATAAAAATCTCCAATTGCTTCTGCAAGAGCACGAACAAAGAACTGACTTTTTATTTCATTTTTATAAGCATGGATGAGCAGATGATATTCAGAGGGGCCAACCAAATACGAAGTTTCAGTCTGTCAGATCCCAAAACAGCAAAGACATTAAACCTCCATCTAATAGCTGCTAATGGAATCACTAGAACATTATCAAGCTTTAGGGGTGCTTTTATAGTACAATTCTGATGTGTGCCAACTTCTTCTATGATTAGACAAAGGTTAAAGACAGACCTAAAACACTCTCCTGCTGAAACCACTGAATAATCATTAACACTTAAGTAAATGCAAATAAACAAACAAATGAAAATATTCCAGGTAATTGAAGCTCAAGTGTGATAGAAACTGAAGATAAAGCCTTTTTCTATAAAGAAATAAATGACTCATTGCAACTCACTCATAGCCCTCAATACATTAATTTTTATCACTGAAATATGACTTTATGCAAATTATGTCAAGTAATTCAGCCACTATTTTAATAACACAGTCTACATAAAACAAACACATTAAATACCAAGCTTGGAGAGAACCCCAGTATGCACTACAACAGCAAAATTAACGACATGGAAGGATTATTTTTGAAGGTTGAATTATTTGAGAGAAAATCAAACCATTTCTTTTAGAGCAGTCTAGATGAGCAAATAAGACTCCTGTAAAGATTAAGGAGTCTATAGCACAAGAAACACAGCATATTCATTTGCTATAGCTTCCACTCTTTGAATTTTACACTAGAGACCTAAAAAAAGAATAGCTCAAGTCTAAAGTACTCCATTATGAGACATTTCACATGCATAAATTCTCAATATTTCATAAATACTGTAACTATGAAAAAATCATTCATGCCTTAGATTTAGAAAATGGACCCTTGTGGAATATTGCCTTTCTCAACCTCAGCAAACATAAGTTAAATATTTATAAAACAAAATATACTGAAACTATTTCAATTCTTGTGGGGGTAGAATAGACACTTTAAAGAAATCAGCCTGAACTTAGGAGTCTTCTGTGTATTAATAGTGAATATGCATATGCAAAAACTCTCTACAGAAATATTAAAATTGACAGTTTCTAAATTTTCATCTCATACCAGAATATATAAACTCCGGGGTTAGTCAATTATTTTACTAAATGATTAATATTGTCAGTCAATATTGATTAGTTTGGTATTTTAAAAATGGATGGAAGTAAACTAAAAATAACTACTGCTTAGAAAACCTCAGCTGATATGTGGAATGATTAGATAATTGGAACACTACAGGAAGAAACAAAATGAAGAATAGAATTCCCTCTCACTCAACTGGCAGCCACTATTCAATTTTACTTGTTTCCTTATGGAAAGAGGGAAAAAAAGATGAATTCAGAGAAGGACTTCAACCAAATTCAACAGCCCTTTATGCTAAAAACTCTCAATAAACTAGGTATTTTATTTCAAAATAATATTTCAAAATAATAAAAGCTACTTATGACAAACTCACAGCCAATATCATATTGATATTGGGCAAAAACTGGAAGCATTCCCTTGGAAATCTGGCACTAGACAAGCATGCCCTCTCTCACCACTCCTATTCAATATGGTACTGGAAGTTCTAGCCAGAGCAATCAGGCAAGAAAAGGAAATAAAGGGTATTTAATTAGGAAAGGAGCAGGTCAAATTGTCTCTCTTTGCAGGTGACATTATTGTATATTTAGAATACACAATTTTCTCAGCCCAAAATCTCCTGAAGCTGATAAGCAACTTCAGCAAAGTCTCAGGATACAAAATCAATGTGCAGAAATCACAAGCATTCCTATAAAGCAATAACAGACATAAAGAGAGCCAAATCAAGAACGAAGTACCATTCACAATTGCTACAAAGAGAGTAAAATCACTAGGAATACAACTAACAAAGGATATACAGGACCTCTTCAAGGAGAACTACAAACCACTGCTCAAGGAAATGGGAAAGGACACAAACAGATAGAAAAACGTTCCATGCTCATGGTTAGGAAGAATCAGTATTGTGAAAATGGCCATACTGCCCAAAGTAATTTACAGATTCAATGCTATCCCCATCAAGCCACCTATGATCCTCTTCACAGACCTAGAAAAAAACACCTTAAACTTCATATGGAACCAAAAAAGAGCCCAAGACAGTCCTAAGCAAAAAAAAATAAAAATGAAAATAACAAAACTGGAGGCATCACACTACCTGATTTCAAACTATACTACAAGGCTACAGTAATCAAAACAGCATGGTACTGGTACCAAAACAAAGATATAGACCAATGGAAGAGAAATGGAACAGAGAGGCCTCAGAAATAATACCACACATCTACAACCACCTGATCTTTGACAAACCTGACAAAAACAAGCAATGGGAAAAGGATTCCCTGTTTAATAAATGGTGTTGGGAAAACTGGCTAGCCATGTAGAGAAAGCAGAAACTGGATCCCTTCCTGACACCTTACACTAAAATTAACTCCAGATGGATTAAAGACTTAAACATAAGACCCGACACCATAAAAATCCTAGAAGAAAACCTAGGCAAAACCATTCAGGACATAGGCATAGGCAAGGACTTCATGACTAAAACACCAAAAGCACTGGCAACAAAAGCTAAAATAGACAAATGGGATCTAATTAAACTCCAGAGCTTCTGCACAGCAAAAGAATCAATCACTAGAGTGAACTGGCAACCAACAGAATGGGAAAAAATTTTTGCAATCTACCCATCCGACAAAGGGCTAATATCCAGAATCTTCAAAGAACTAAAACAAATTTACAAGAAAAAAAACAAACAAACCCATTCAAAAGTGGGTGAAGGATATGAACAGGCACTTTTCAAAAGAAGATATATATGAGGCCAATGAACATATGAAAAAATGCTCATCATCACTGGTCATTAGAGAAATGCAAATCAAAACCACATTAAGATACCATCTCATGCCAGTTAGAATGGCGACCATTAAAAAATCTGGAGACAATAGATGCTGGAGAGGATGGGGGGAAATAGGAACACTTTTACACTATTGGTTGGAGTGTACATTAATTCAACCATTGTGGAAGACAGTGTGGCAATTCCTCAAGGACCTAGAAATGAAAATTCCATTTGATTCAGCAATCCCATTAATGGGTATATATCCAAAGGATTATAAATCATTCTATTGTTCTATTATAAAGACACATGGACATGTATGTTCATTGTGGCACTGTTTACAATAGCAAAGACCTGGAACAAACACAAATGCCCCTTGAGGATAGACTGGACAAGGAAAATGTGACACATATACACCATGGAATACTATGCAGCCATAAAAAATGATGAGTTCATGTCTTTTGTAGGGACATAGATGAACCTGGAAACCATCATTCTCAGCAAACTGACACAAGTACAGAATATCAAACACCACATGTTCTCACTCATAGGCAGATGTTGAACAATGAGAACACATGGACACAGGGAGGGGAGCATCACACACTGGAGTCTGTTGGGGGCACTAAGGGAGGGACAGAGCGGGGTAGGGAATTGGGAAGGGATAATATGGGGAGAAATGCCATATATAGGTGACATGGACGGAGGCAGCAAACCACATTGCCATGTATGTACCTATGAAACTATCCTGCATGTTCTGCACATGTACCCCAGAACCTAAAGTGCAATAAAATATAAAAGAGGTGTATTAATGTAGCAATGAATCTAAATGTACACATTTTTACAAACTTAACATTTATGTACCTTACCTTTAAAGTTATTTAAAAGTATTAATATAATTGTATACACTACAGCTATTTCCCTTTCAGTAAAAATAATTTTAAAATATTTTCATAATTCTTCATATTGTGTTATTTAAACAGTACCCTATTAACCAATTCTGCAATTGTTTTCAATTGCATGTTGGGAGAAGAAGGGTATATAAACAAAGCTGGAATGAGCATAATTGTACTCACATGTTGGTGAACTTCCGCAAGTATCTGCTGAGGGTAAACACCTCTCAGTGAAAATGTTTTTGGTCAAATAATATGACCAAAATTTCTGATAAATATTCTGAAACCTCACAAGATAGGTCACCATATTTTATATCCTCAGAATTGAGATTCTTTTATCAATATATTCACTCTGGATATCCTATGATTTATATTTACTATGATTTATATTTACGTGTTTTCCTTTTATTTCTATATGAGACTTACTAACAATTTATGTTTAAATACCCATTTTTCTTTGTTTACAAATGTACTGTTCGTATATTTTTCTTTGTTTACAAATGTACTGTTCATATTTTTGGCATATTTTTCTACGAAGTTGGTTGCTTTTGTCTATGAGATTGAAAAATTCAGTAAAGTGAATGTTGATATTGTTTACACAAATACTTTTACCCAGTCTATCATTAGTCTTTTGTCCTTTCTTATACTGATTTCTCCCCAAAGTTTATTTTCTAATATGTTTTATGTTGTGAAGTTTATTGATTTTTCTTTATAAATTTTGAGTCTTAAATCCTTTTTATAGAGCTTCCTTCTGCCAAGATTCTAAGTACATTTAGCAAATTTTTTTTAAGGAAAATTGTTATAGGCTTTTAAATGTATATTTAATACATTCTTCCATCTGGAATTTATTTTGGGATAGAAAGTAAGCTAGGAATACAGGTTTATCCTTTCCTGCAACAATTAGCCAGTTTTTCCACATTATTTACTGAAGGTTATCTTTTCTGAGTTATTTAAAAAATAATACTATTGGCTGGGTGTGGTGGCTCACACCTGTAATCCCAGCACTTTGGGAGGCTAAGGTGGGTGGATCACGAGGTCAGATGATCGAGACCATCCCTGCCAACACGGTGAAAACCCGCCTCTACTAAAAATACATAAAATTAGCCAGGCGTGGTGGCACACACCTGTGGTCCCAGCTACTCGGGGGGAGAATCACTTGGATCCAGGAGGTGGAGGTCGTGGTGAGCCAAGATTGTGCCACTGCACTCCATCCAGCCTAGGTGACAGAATGAGACTTAGTCTCACACACAATAATAATAATACCATTATCACAAATTAAATGATCCAAATATGCAAATCAATGTGTGACCTCTTTCTTTTGCTCTTCTCCAGTACCAATTTATTTTAATTATTGCAACTTCCTGATGTATTTTCAAATCTGATAAAGTTAGTTCGTCCTTCATTAATTTCTTTCTCAAAATTGCCATGAGTATTCTTTTCCAGGTAAATTTTAGTAGCAAAATGTTCTTAAATATTGTCAAATATTTATTGTTTTCTACAACTGTTATAAAATTTCTTTTTATTTCTTCTGTGACTTAAGAATTATTTGAATTTCTTTAAGTGATTGGATGTTGTCCTTCTATTACGTTCCAATTTTATTGCATATTGGCCAGTGAGGTAGTTCATATTATTTTACCTTTTTGGACTATAGGAAAGTTTTTTTTTTTTTTTTTGAGGTCTAATATATGTTTCATTCCTGTATATGGCCAAAGGTGTTGCAATAAAGATTGATTCTCTAGAAATAGCTATAATCCATAACTTCATCCATCCATCCAACCATCTAGCTATCAGGTTACGTATTTCTACATCTACATTTAGTTTAACTCTTTATTGATTTTACTCAAACCCTTTACATTGTAACTAATTTTTTTCTACACAATCTTTGCTCACATGATGAGCTAATGTCTCTTACCACCACTACATTTTTGTTAAATTCTTTTTGCATTTCCTGAAGCTAAATACTTTTTATTTCATTTTAGATATGTTATTTAGGCTGTAAAGATTCATACAATTATAGTTCCATTGTGAATTGCAACTTTTATCATACACTGAATTTTTTCATCTCACTTAACCCTTTTCTTGGCTTGGATTTAATAGTCTGAAATTAATATCATGAATTTTAGTTTTATTTTTGTTAGCATTTAACTATTTACCTTATTGCTCATGTTTAATCCAATGAGTAACATCTTTAAAATTATTTCTTATACATAGTATATAAGTGGGATTTTTTTCATGTAGTAACTCAATATATGAGTATCGTTCTCATTTATATTACATATATATCATTAACTTAACAAGTACTAAACATTTATTTTCATTGATTTAACAAATGCAATCAACTCCTCATATTTCACATTCTAAATGTAATGCTTCTTTTTTTTTAAGCTTCTACATAGATTGCCTCTGTTTGTGATGCATGTATGTTTTCCTCTTGGTGATTCAAAAGTTTTCAAGTTTGTTTTTAGTCATTCTATTCTACACAGGCTTCTAGTTCAAAGTCTAAAAAGAAAGTTGAGCAATTTAATCTTCCATTATCAAGACTATCTCTCAATATGTTTTATAATAATTTTGTATGTTGTCAAAATTTACAATATTTACTTCCTATAATCCTCAAACTTGTGATTGTTTAATTTCCATCTATACTTAAACAATATCAGTGCTTATTCCACCCTTTACCACAATTGCCACAATTAACATGTAATCCCCTGTTTATCATTAAGTAATCTGTTTCTGCTTTTAGGCTTGTGATGTAAGTGACTGCTTAATTTTTCTCACTGAATCCTGAAAAAAAAGTAATTGCAGTTTTTTCCATTAATACTTGAAATTTAATGGCTTAATAAAAGTATGTTTTAGTGTTACTCATTTGCATCCACATTTTTCCCCCGAAACATACTGTACCCACAGATTTAATTCTTCATTGATTCCCCACATTTTGTTTTCTTAATTTGCCTGTTATTAGTCTCCATGTCAACCATGATAAACTTGGGTAGGTTAATCTAGAATTTCTACGTGCATGATTAGAACGTGGGTCAATTCTCTTTGATTCCCTTCTTACTTTAGCTGAGACTTAGCTTCCCCTAAAAACTAAAATTTGAGGTCTGCTTATACCAGGGGCCATTTGTCAAAGGGGAGTGCTTGGGCTTTGGCAGGGTCTTGGTTAGTGTTTTGGAGCTTTGCCATCTCCTCTCTGTTTTTGTGATTATCTTATGCCAAGGTCTGCTTCACTTTATTGGGAATCAATTCAGTGCCTATGGCTTCTGAGAGTTTCCCTTACTCAGCCCAGGACCTCTGAGCCTCTACTTCCATCAGGAATACCTCAGGAGATTTATTTAACCCAATTAGCTGCTCTCTTCTTTAGATATAATAGAGATAAGGCATTAAGGCAATGAGCAGGTTGAAGACAATTCCCAGGGATTCTAGTATATACTTCTCTACTCATTCCAATTCTTTGTCCCATTTTCCTCTTTTGTTTTCTGATCCATTAAAACCTTGTTTATTGTGAAAGTTAATTAGCGTTGAGTGTTGTGGGTCATTCTGTTTTTTATCCCCTACTTTCATGCCATCGGGGAGACACCAAGGTGGAAAAATTATTACTCTCTTGTGAGCGAGAAGACGGCCACCCTTATGGAAATTTCCCTGTTCCTTCTCTCAGGCTGCCCCATTAGCTTCCCTATGGTTGAGATAAGAGTAAGGTGTTTTCAGCATTTTATTTGATTTGTATCTCTCCTATTTTGTTCATGCAGAGAGCAACTAGATGTACATGGCCTCTTACCAAAGCCAGACCAGCCGACTCTGGCACTTAAGTCTGCTTCCTTTGCTAGATAAGAGTATTTTCTTCTCACTGATGAATGGGAGGTTTTTCCTCCTTGGACTAGATGGATGGATGGGTGGATAGATGAATGGACAGTTCTGATTTTAAATTTTATGTTGTTTACTCCATTGGGTTAAGAGGGAACAATATTTTGAGATTCAACTGCACTTTGCTATTTTATAAAGAGAATCGCATTCGCAATTACAAACTTACCCATGATATATTTTTGGAAGTGTTATTTAAAATGTAAGATGGATCCTGCATAACTTATTTTAATTACATTGTTTAATTTTCAGTGTAAAATGGGAATAAAACAGAAACTGGAGGTGAGTGACCAGGAAGCACAGGGACAAGAGAAGAACAAATGTGGATCATCCTAAGAACATCTACCCCTCTACTGCTTTCTGCTCCTCTTCACACACCAGAAATTAATCTCTATGAACTCTACCAATCTGGGCATTTCACATTATGCAAGGCACCCATAGAAATGCAATAAAAGCAACCAGGAGGCAGAGGCAGAAGTCGCTAAAAGCCATTTAGGTCTAGCATCTGTTTCAAGCCCATTCTGCCTTCTGGACACCAAGAGCCTGTTTCCCATAAATTAAAGTTACAAACAAAGAAGCAACCACAGTAATCAGTCATAATGAAGAGCAAAGGATTGACACTCAGTGAAGCTTGCTTTAGGGATTTATTCTGAGTAAAAACAACTTGGAATTATTAACACAGTTGATATATACAATCCAAATGTTTTTCAAGCCACAGTTATACAAGACAAATTACCTATAGATTCATTGAAGTAGTCTATTTTTCAGTGCATTTAAAACAGGAATAGAAAAGTTGGATACAATTTTCAGGAATCTTTCTACTGTGTTACATGAGCCATGCCATGTCAATCTGTGCAAGGAATTGGGGTAGGTGAGAGGGATAAAGAAATAAAATTCCTGTTGGTTCCAGTTTGCCCATTAGTTATACCGCTGGAATGGTATTTCTAAGGATTCCAGAATTGAAAACAAATTACTTAGGAACTGAATGAAGTCTCCCCAAACAAGATAACAGTGCATTTCGAAGGATGATAAGTATAATACAAAGAAGTATATCTTCATATATTTCCAGTTTCTTCGATTCATATGTTAAATACAGATGTTAGCTTTTAAAAATTTTTCCAAAATTTTTGTTACATTAATAAGCCAATTCATCTAACAAATTATTTTTCTACTAAAACCATAAATACGTAATTTGACTCTGATGCCTTTGTTTCTTTTTTTAAATATTAAAACAAAGTAGGAGAGAAAAACTAATCTACAAAATACACTAAAGAAGTTTATACATTCTCTACTCTTCCAAATGCCCAAGTCGATAACAACAAGAAAGAAGCATTAAAATGAGTATAAACTATGCTAATGGTGATTTTATTTTGTAATCCTCTCTCTGATTAAGCACTTTTCAATGACATGGCAATCAAAAAGCAGATTAAAAAAAGCACAAATATTGGATACAAACTAACCATCCTTCAAAGGCTGTGCAGTGTAAAGGACTACACATGAAAAACAGTGTGCAGGTCAATCTCTGTTAATAGGGGGAAAGGGATACAGCCCTAATTACCCTAACAGTTCAAATGCATCATCATTGTTCAGAATCAAATTCAAATCTAACTTTGCCTTAGAATAATTACTTTCAAAAGCAAATGATAATATATATATACATAATTCTTGTATGTAACCTGAGCCCATTGGCCCTCACACCTAGAATTTCTTTAAGGGAAAATTGTAATGTATGAGGAAGGTAGCTTGATCCTACCTCAGAGTATTAAAATGTAATTCTCTCATATTTCATAAAGTTGTCTGTATTGTTTGTGTGATGGGAAGAAAAGACCTATCCAGGGAAAATACTAAAGAACTTATAAAATACAATTTAATCTTTCAAGTAATGAAAATATTACAAGTTTTAGTCTCCTACTCTCTTTCTAGGTTAACACAGATATTCAAGTAATGGAAAGTTGGAAGGGACACATTTTTGCTATTGATAGAAATAATTCTCGAAAATACCAACCATCATATGGTAGGACTTAAAACCACCTACTGTAAAAACAAGATTAAAACATGACTTCATTCCTCCATTGTTCCCACTTTCTCTGTTCTAAAAACATACAGGTATTCTTAGAGCTAAAACACCTGCCTCTTTTAAAAACCATCCTTGAAAGAAAAATTGGAAGGTTAAATGTTGGACACCATACTTTGGTTAAAAGATATGGTGAGTAGGTGCCTCTAATAAGTGAACAGAGCCCATCCAGCCTAAGCAAAGTAATTCCTAAAAACCTGAATCCTTTACTCAGAAAACTAGAAAGAAGACAAGAATAAGTAACATTCTAGAAGAAGCAGTGTGTTCTAATAATAAACATCTAAATTTATAAATTAATGTAGGTCTAGAGAGGTTGGTGGAGTAGTTGTCTTCTAAGATGACCCCTAATTATCCTCACCCTCAGTAATTTCCAATTCTATGTAGTCTCCTCCCACAATGCACCAGCATCCGTCTGGGTGACCAATAGAATATTGCAAGAAGTCGTGGTATGTTACCTGTGGGAAAAAGTTGTAAGAGGCATTGTGGCTGCCATATTGGTTGTGTGCCCTCTCCCATCCACATCCCTCTTCCTCTTCACTTCTTGGGAAGAAGTCCGCTGCCAAGTTGTGAGCAACCTTACTTAGAGGCCCATAAAGAAAAGAACTGAAGCCTCTGGCAAAAAATCACATGAGTAAGCCTGGAAACAGATCCTCCAGCTCCAACCAAACTTCAAATGACTGCTTCCACAGTTGACCAGTTGACTGAAATCTCATGAGAGAGGTTCTGAGCCACAATCACTCACCTAAGGTGTTCTTAAATTCCTGAATGCCAAAAACTCTATGAGTAATAAATATTTATTATTTTCAGCAACTAAGTTTGAGCGTAATTTGTTATGTAGCAATCGATAACTAATGCAATTTACTTTCTAGAATATGTTTTACATAATGTTTTTCTTATTACTCTGGAATAGCTGTGGTCGACCCTGAGGTTATCTATGTATGCTTTCTGTCCTCTTTCTTTCATTTATTTCTTTTGTATCAGTCACTTCTTCTACTGCACTCTGATGGAAGGGTGGGCTAGGATCTTTGGTGGAAGAGCTATTTCCTGATTGGGAACCAAATTAGAAAACTTTTCTTCTTTACCAAGATGTTTCTTACGTGGTACATTAAGCATTCCCTTTGGGAATAGAAAAAGCTTTAAAACCAAGAGTGTAGTAGTGGAAGTGACCTGTCCTAGGTATAGGTAATAAGGAAATTTGTTGTATATAGAAAATTTAGAAACAATAATAAAACTAAAAGAAAAAAATGGCTGCTTTTTATTGTCAACGTGCTATAATTCAAACTGTCAGTTATAGACTATTCCTCTCATCAAAATATTTTGTTGACCTAATTTCTAAACAACTGTAGCAAACAGTAAGCTTCAACTTAGAATTTTTTTTTTAATTATCTTTTTATTTTACAAGTTAATTCATAGAAGTCCCAATTATACAGCTGGCCCAAGGAACGTGAGGACTCAGCTACATGCATTTGTTTTGGGTAAGTTCACAATTCTCTGTAATTATTCAAGCTTGTTGCAGGCCCAGTTTTTGTCTATGTGATAGTTCATCTCTTTCTTGCAATCAGAAGACTCTTAATGAACAATAATGGCCTCTGAATTTACAGACAAATAAGTAGACTTGGGGCTATTTCAATTATGTCACTCTATTTGAACGTTTACATTTTGAAATAGTGCTCAATATTTAAAAGAGTGAATCACTGTAAGCTACAAGATGTTCATAATTTTGATAAAAATGCAAAGTTTATTAACAAAATAATTTATGAAATTTTATATTTATGATTTATTAAAAAGTTGTTCACTGTTTCTAAATTAAAGAATACATCATCAGCTGGGCGCGGTGGCTCACACCTGTAATCCTAGCACTTTGGGAGGCTGAGGTAGGCGGATCATAAGGTCAAGAGATCAAGACCATCCTAGCCAACATGGTGAAATCCCATCTCTACTAAAAATACAAAAATTAGCTGGGCATGGTAGGACGCATCTGTAGTCCCAGCTACTTGGGGGGCTGAGGCAGGGGAATTGCTTGACCCCAGGAGGTGGAGGTTGCAGTGAGCCAAGATTGCACCACTGCACTCCAGTTTGGCAACAGAGCAAGACTATGTCTCAAAAAAAGAAGAATAAATCAAACACTTCACACCTACTAGGGTGGCTATAATCAAACAAACCAAAATTACAAGTGTTGGCATCATGCAGACAAATTGGAAACTTGCATATATTGCTGCTGCCGCTGCACCTACTGTGAAAAGCTCTTGGTGGTTCCTTACAAAATTAAACATAAAAATACTATATGATCCCGCAATTCTATTCCTAGGTGTATACTCAAGATAACTGAAAACATATGTTCACACAAAAACTTGTACACCAATGTTCACAGCAGAACTATTCATAATAGCAAAAAAAAAAAAAAGTCAAAACAATCCAAATGTCCAACAATTGATAAATGGATAAACAAAATGTACTATATCCATATTATGGAATATTTTTAATTCACTCATAAAAAGGAATGAAGCATTGATACATGCTATAACATAGATGAATCTTGAAAACATTATGTTAAGTGAAAGAAAACAGATAGAGAGGCCACATATTGTAAGACTGCATTTATATGAAATGTCCAGGATAGGCAAATTTAGAAAGACAAAAAATTGTCTGCCAGCAGACACTGGGGAAGAGGAATGAGGAATGAGGAATGACTATTAATGGGGATGGGGTTTATTTTGGAGGATGATGCAAGTTCCAGAATTCAATAGTGGTAATGGTTGTATAACCATTTTAATGTTAAAAAAAAACTAAATTATACACTTTAAAATGATGAATATTACTATATATAAATTAAATTTCAATTAAAAGGAAGATAAAATGCTGGTTATTACTGATTATTATAGTAAATTATTTTATCTTGTAGAGGAAAGTATAGTAAAAATAATCCACTCAAGGTATTGAGTTCATAAAATATACCATTGCTAATATAACCCCTACTCTCCTCAGTAGGAATATTCCCAAACTTTCTTCTTGGTGATATAAATTCACTATGATAAGCACTTGATAAGCATTGGTTGAATGAATGAATAAATAAATGAATGAGTGGATTCCTCATATTTGTCCAATCTAATTATATAAGCCCCTACTTTTAGGATATGGACATATAAGTTTAGAGATACCTAGTAAACTACTGCTTTTCTGCTCTATCCACAGGAGTCTATTTTGAGGAATGTGCTTGTTTGGGGGAAGAGAGTTTAAGGACGTGTTTATAAATTTGTTTAACACACTCATTGATATTATAACCAAAGGAAAATAAAAGGTTTTCCAAATAACAGTCTCCTATAGTGCCATGCAGCCAATGAGAATTTAATATATATAGGGATTGAATTCAATAAGGTATACAAAACTATTTAATTTTAAAATTTTCTATAATCAAAATTACAAATATTTCACAAAAGCAGTGTAATAGTGAAAGGTGGAAAACCATATGATTTAGCCAAATAATTTCCAGTTCACTCACAGAATTACCTTTCCATCTGCAAACTCTAATTGTACCCTCCCTAATCAATGATTAGCTTACTGCAATTCTACTTGAAAATTAGAATGAATAACAAAATATAAAGAACTTGTAGTGTTTTTTTTTTGAACTTGTGATTTTTCAAATGACACTTCCATCCCGATTTTATTCAATAGTCATTCATTTCTCCACCAAAAAGAAATCAGAATATACATAGGACGCTTCTCTCCTAGAAAGAACCTAGCTTTTTCAATATAAAGAAAGCCAGGGAGGTAAAAAGCAAAAAAATGAGATGGGGAAAGGCCACAATTTCAATAATAATTAATGTCCTAAATAATTGGAAGAAATATAAAAATAACACATGCTATAAAATTATATCTAAATTATCACTTTCATAGAAAAAATGATAAGAAGAGATACCTTAAAAATGTCCTTAAACACCATATGAAGTAAAACTGTAGTAATTAGGGAGATATATTCAGCTTAGCATTAATGAGTGTTCTCCTGTTTTCAGAAGTAATTTGATAAGGCACACAATGTGACTGTTTTATTTTGGTTGGCTATATTATTCCTATCTTAAAGCTTGCAATTTTATCTTTGCCTTTTTTTAGTTAAAAAAATATATAAGAAATTAAATTTGCAGGCTTAAAAGTTTAAATAAAATCTTTAAATAACATATCTGGTAATGACTTACTTTCCTATAGTATAAAATCTCACATTTCATTGTTTCAAAAATTATTCACTTCTTTTGACTGGATATAGTTTTATTTTTCATTCTCCATGGCCACTTACATGCAGTCTTACTAAGTAAGTAAATGGTTGTAATTTTAGTGGCATGAAAGAAGATCAAAGAGAGAAGTACCCTAAAACTGAAATAAGAATAAAATTTAATGACAATCCAGCATATAAATAACAGGTAATCAAATGCAGAAAATAATCAGGAGAATAAATATAGTCATGGAAATGTCTAACTTTATAAATCTTTTTTTTTAAGGATTTCATGTTTCAGATTTGAAAAGTCAAGAGTCAGAAAGTTTTACATAATGAGCTAGCATATCAGGTGGAGATTTAGGAACACAGGAAAACACTTTTTACAGCATGTGTGTGTGCTGGTGCACACACATATACATTTGTATGTGTGTCATGGTTGCAAGCACAAATGGGCAGAAATAAAGTTTAAATAGAAATGTTATGCCAAGCATTGATTAGAAATCTTTATGTTGTAAGCAGCAGAAAATGTGATTCAAACTGACTTGAGAAATAAAAGGAATTTATTGTTAAAGTAACTTAAATGTCTGAAGTGACACTGTCCAATAAAAATATGTCAGCCACATATGTGATTTTAACTTTTTAGTACACATATTTAAAAAATAAAATAAGTGCAATGAATTTCATGTATTTTCACTTAACACAATATATCCAAAATATTAACCTTTAAACATGTAACCAATATAAAAAAGGATTAATGAGATATTCTACATTGCTATTTTACGTCTTCAAGATCCAACGTGTATTGGGCACTTACAATGCATCTCAGTTTGAAGTAGCCGAATTTTACTTGCTCCATCCACAGGAGTCTAGTGGCCACAGTACTGAACATAAAAGGTCTAGAAATAGAACAGGCCTTGGGCAAGTGTTTATGTAGCAGCTCTATGGTATCACCAAAGACAAAGTTTCTTCCTTGTGTACTCTTTGTTGTCCTGAGTGTTGCCTTCTTCCTAAGGTGGCTTTCAATGTCTGCAAGATGGCTGCCTACAGCTTCCAAGAGCTGCGGTTTCTGGTCGATGTCTAGCAGGGAAGGAAAATACCTTCAGCTATGAGCCCTAGAAAACATTTCAAGTCTCTTTGGTCTAAACTGGGTCATATGTGGCTACTCAGCACTAAAAATATAGGTATTGCTACTGAAAAACTAAATTTTTCATTAATTTAAGTGTAAACTAACAGAACCATATGGCTTGGGGCTACCCTGTTGAGCAGCACCGTCCTAAATTATTCAGAGACATGAACTCAACATAAATATGATCGCCCTTAATCACACTTGTTAGAATATCGACAGGTGGGTCATAATTTGGCTGGGTCATATTAGTTCATGCTGCAGAGGCAAAGACTTGTTCACCCTAGTTATTTACTCAGCGAATACACCTCAAGGGTGTCTTTGCAGCTCAGAAACTAAGACCAGGAAACTGGTTTTCCCCTCGTGAGGCAAAAAGTGCACATCATTAAATCCTGTTTAGGTTTTGGGTACTGTTGAAGGTGCTGTCTTGCTACCAGAGGAGTAATGAGAGACGTGTACAGAATGCATTTGAGTGCAAAGCTCTACATTAATGAAAAAGAATAAAAATCTGAATAAAATAATGAATACCATTGCCACTGTAAGCTTTGTTGACTAAGAGGATTACACCTTAAGCAAAAAATAAAACACAACTGTTATTTCTATCCTGCAATGCTATTTAATCAAATAATTCCTAAGCAAGTGTAGAAATACCTCTCTGTTGACTTTTCATGCCAGTAGATAGTCCAAAATGTCAAAGCAACAAACATTCCACTTGGTAAATTTGCCACAGTGGGCATGTTCCTGAATAACTTTCCCTGTAATGCAGCAGAGGAAACAACTGGCTTTATTCCCAAAGTTCACTCAGGCTCATCCCTCACTGCTAGTGAGGGCACCAATAATGGTGGAGTGTGTCTTCAAACAAATAGCAATACATCCAGATGATAGGGAAAATTGTATTACAGAAGCTACTGTCCGTGAACCAATAATCATTTCGAAACATTTTAATGCCAGGGCCACAAAGAAGCTTATTACATTGAGAGAAAAGAGGAGAACTAGCTTATGAGAACTACATTTTCTCTGATCATTTTATTTGTTTTAGCATGAAGAAAATATCGATTTTTAAACTATCATCAATGTTTTAAAAAAAAAAAGGCACATTAAAAACAATGGGAAACTGAAAAATACAAATCATAGTGTATTTAAATATGTAGCTTGGAGTATTAGAAATTGGGTATGTTTGAGTAACTCCCTCCCCCCGCCCACAAATTCATTTCTTCTTTGTAAGGAAAATAAAAATCAATGACAGCATTTAACCTGATGTAGCAACACCCTAACCTAAGTATTATATAATCATCTTTTGAAGTCATCTTCCCAGTTTGAGAAATTTCACCATTCTGAACCCTCATTCCATTTCTCTTTTGAGTAATGCAAACATGTTCAAATCATCCTGGCTTTCAAATTGACCTAGAAGGCTTTCTCAATGGAACGAAAAAAAAGAGTAATTTTATGTGTAAAATGGAAATAAGTAACAAACAGGCTGTGGTAAGGGTTTAAAAAGATAATAGATACCAAACACTTAAGAAAACTTAGCCTAGACATACAGTAGACTTCAGCAGGCTATAGCTGCTCAACTGAGCTGACCTTCCTGGCTCCTCAGGGCATTTTCTTAAAACAAAAATAAATCGCTGGCTTTAGTTTTAAGTAGTATCTTTCTTTTTTTTTTTTTTTTTTAGGAATAGCTGTCTCAAATGGAAATGACAAACAGAAAAAGAAGAAAACATAAAGGCAATGGATAAAGGGAAAAGACAGGCCAAAGTGAAGACAGAAAAAGGCCAAAAGAATCAGTATCAGCTGACTTAGCTTTTAGACGGTGCTTCTGGATACAGGTATGGTGTTAATGATTGATGCTGGTAGTCAGGAAACAACACAGCAAAGACCACCTAAGAGAGGGTAGTCAGCATTGTCAAATGTTACAGGTGTTAAAGAAGACATGGTCTGAAGAAAGTTCACCAGAGTAGGCTCTCAAGTGTTTCTACTACTTCGGAAAGAAGCCAGACTGTGAAAGAGCTAAGAAATGAAGGGAGTGAGTGCATTGGTCGGAGAATACAAATCTGTTTTTAGATGCTCAGCAAAGAGCAGACAGAAAGATGGAACAGTAACATGAAGGGATAAAAAACAACTGATTGAACACAATTTTAATCCTATTTTGATATCCTATCTGTGCATAGAACAAAACTGACCATGTTTCAGCCCGTTCAGGGAACTAGCTGAATAACGGAGCATTTGTGAAGCAGACCTTAATAAATATTGTACATCACACAAGATACTTCATGATGACTGTATGTAGAGTGCTGGCTTTAAATAAAACGCATATAAAAATATTACATCAAGTAGGGGACCAGAGTCTGTGTATTTGTTCATTTGTTCAGTCTGTTGGTTTTCCTCAATGCAGTCCGAAATAACATTCACAATAAATTTTGTCAAAAAGTGACATCAGAACTCCCATGAAAGAAAACAGTAACTTGCATGTGTGCATATGCACAGACATGCATACATGCATGAATGCACAGACACACACACACACACACACACACACACACACACACACTCCTCTTTAGAAATTCAGTCTAAGCCAGTTAGAGTATGCTGATGACAAAGAATAATACGTACCATCATTTCAACCTGATTGGTGAAAAGAAATCATGCTCATATCTTTACCTTTCTTGCTGAGCTCTAAAGCAAGCAAACCATTCTTAGCTAATTTAGGATGTGTCTGTCATTAAAATAAATGTAAAATGCAAGCAGCAGCAACATTATTAGCACTTACTGATCCTAGGGGTGATAAATACTTTTGTTTACTTATATGTGCAAGCAAAACTGTTGGCAAAAGAGTAACTGATCAGACTGCTAAGTAGACAAAATTCACATTAAATATAAAGTCATGGTATAATCCAAGTAATTGTCAGAGTCTATACCAGCAATGGTTACCTTCTGTGACACCAAGGACCCCACTGTCAACCTGTGAGAAACCTCAAGGTCATGGATAATTTCCATTAGTCTGCATATATTAGCATATGCTTTGTATGGAAGTACTTCAAAGTTTAGTTTCCCAAATATTAACTTAAGACTCTCTGCCATAGTCTGACATTTGCCTAACATAACAGAACATGTTATTTGTTCCGGAGTTTTGATTCCTTCTGTAAAGAACTGCTGCATATGCTTGGTCACAATGGGTAGAATGGGTTCTAAGATATTTCTCCATGGGACATGACTGGCTGGAAGCATTAATCTTTAATCTCTTTTCTTTTTCTTTTCTCTGTAATGTGATCGTTAGCCGTGTACTTGAAGTGAAGAGAACATCACTGCAATCTTGTTCTGTGGGATGCTGTGCCATCCTCACTACGATGTCTATTGGAAGTACTATGTCTAAAATTACAGCCCTGTTTGCACCTCTGTACAACAGCAGAACCAGCTAGGTGTAGATGTACACACTCCATAAATTGTTTCATTGGTGAGGGAAGACAAGCTTTTGTAAATAGGAAGGAAAATATAAGCACAAAGCAGGAGAAGCTGCCAAAAACCTTTAACCCAAGGAAAAGACACAGGATAAAGGAAAGAGGGGTAGGAAACAATGAAACTAGATAGGCAAAACTTACGAAAAAATCTGGCAAGAGACCACTCCTCTTGATGTATCAATCCCTACGGGTCAATAATGGTTTCCAAATGGTACAAATGGGTGAAATATTCCCAGGTCTTCTGATTTTTATGGGCAACAGAAGAGATTAATTACTCTAGTTCCTAAGGATTTTAAACATTGGCAGCCTTTCATGTAGGCTAGAGTTTGAGACACGTACATACACACATACATGCTTCACACCAAATCTGTTTTGCATTTTTTCCATGCCTAGAATGAAAATGTGGATGCTCCCTCATGGCAGTGCACACTCCTCTAGCAAATAAAAAAATAATCCGCACCAATAATTAAGTTATCCTGTTTGATAAAAGCAATGCCAAATTCTCTCTGGAAGTGGCTGCATTTCTAACAAAGTATACAAGCCGATATAAACACAGGAGGAAGTTAATTCTTAAAAAGTAAATTTCATCAACAATCTTGAAGAAAAGCACACCATAGTCCCTCAGGAAGCAAAAAAAAAAAAAATGCATTTCAAATATCTTTGATTTGTTCTACAACTTAAACCCTTCATACAGTGAATGTCTGAAGACCGTAATACTACTCTACAAGAGACAAAGAGGAGTTTGAGATCTATCTCAGAACTATTGCCTTTGAAACTGAAGGCATGTGTTTAAGAAGAGTTCTCATTGGTTTAGGAAATGCTGGATACGGTCAGAGTTCAGTGCTTCCAACAAAGTCCAGTCAATAACAGTTTCAGTCAAGAGCTCACTTTAGATGTGCTGCTTGGCTTAAGAAGTACAGTTTAAATTAACAGGTTTTTTGGGGATGGTAATGACGTCCCAAAAAGCTTACAGTAGTATATCTTCAATTTTGATGCAATATAAAATGGCACCCATCAATTCCTGAGAGACCTAGAAGGTTGATTTGGCATATCTTTCAGTGCCACAAAAAAAGGTAAAATATATTCTCTTTGGAGTGGTTTCAGATTCCTGTGGGGAAAACAAATAAACAAACAAAAAACATTAACTGATTTATTTGCCACCGTTTTATTCTAGAGGTCCTGATTCTGGGGCTAAATAGGTGAAAAGGGCTAGAAAGCAACAATTTCAGATCTCCGAGCACAAAATATCATCATTCCACTGATAAGACAGAGGCATTAAATCTATGGAGCCAATGCACAGGGGAAGATAATGGTGAACTATCATGGTTATTCCAATGAGTTGTCCAAACACTGAAGGAGAGTACAGATAGCAATCCTAAGCTAAATGCAATCTATCTCTGTACCTCTTAGGTCCTTAATATTTCAGCCATAATACATGATATGAAGATGGTTAATGCATACTCAAGAGTCAATCAAATCTCTACTGAAAAATTGGAATGGGAGAGAGAATAAGTTTTTCCATGAAGAAACAATCTGACAACAAATTCAAGGATTGTCCATTTGAAATTGTGATATTTCCTGAGCTCTGAGATTGATTTCATTTTCATCTACTCTAGAATATACGTAAAAGAGAAGGAAATCATGTAAAGGACCATGCTCGGTTTTGTGTTTCAAAGGAAGCATCAAGCAACCACAAAACAAAATCTCAATTATGTTTTTTTGTAATAGGAAAATTGACAAAGTAACACTTAATAAGACAGCTAAAACTGGCCCTAGAGCAAAGCAAAACCCACTGAACTTTCAAAAATCTACTTACTCTTCAGTTGTTGAATTTTTCTTACATGTTTTCTCCACATTCTTTTCTTTACCATGATTCATTCACATGGACACAAACTCTACCTCAACCTTGTTCCTAACTTTAACAGTGTTGAATGTTGTTTATCAAGGCATCAATAAAGGACTTGTCAAGAGAGTTTAACATGGTCATTCTTAGGACTACAGTGAAAAATATATTTATTACAATTCAATAAATTAAGAAAAAAATGCCTTATCATACTTGACATGGTGTCATGAACACTGCAATAAAAGTATTAACCATCTTATTCTAACTTCTTTATAAAGAATATACAGTCGGCCCTCAAACAACACAGGGGTTAGGGACACTAATACCCTATACAGTCAACAATCCAAGTATAAGTTTTGACGTCCCAAAAACTTAGCTACTAATAGCCTGCTATTGATCAGAAGCCTTATGGATAGCATGAGTACTCAATTAACACATATAGTGTACAGTTATGCATTGTATACTAATTCTTATAATAAAGTCAGCTAGAGAAAAGATGTTATTAAAAAATCATAAGGAATAGAAAATATATTTACTATTTTTAAAGCGAAAGCATGTGAGCAAAAAGGTTTTCATTCTCATCATCTTCATGCTGAGTAGGCTGAGGAGGAGGAACAGGGGGGCTTGGACTTGCCATCTCAGAGGTGAATAGTCAGAAGAAAGTTCACATGTAAGTGGACTCACACAGTGCAAATCGGTGTTGTTCAAAAGTCAACTGGTAACCAGAATTTTTGTATATTCTGACAAGATACAAGACAGAGAAACTTCATAACACTTTCACATAGGCTTTTACCGTGAATGAAAGAAGGTTTGTATATCAAGAAGCGAGTCAAAAAAAAAAATGCAATTCTAATAGTGGAATTGTACTTCTCTCCACTTTTCAATTGTTACTTTTAATTTTATTCTAGAGCTTTTATTTCTTTTAACAGTCCTCCTTTGTCTCTGATGTTTCCAGCCAGGAAATAGACATCTTTACACACTCACTTTGAAGATCAAGAAAACCTGTACCTCCAACTGATCTTTCTTTTCCTTCTAAGAAATTAGAAAATCTACTGCTGGGAGCCATTCTGTACTCTTTATTTTCTAAGTTAAAAAAATTATGTTTTCATCCCTACAAACAGTATACATCTTCTGATTTATCCTAAGTTTAAAGATGTCTTCATGAGGCTTAACCAAAAAATGTGGTTTTATTTAAATTAAGGTAATTTGACAATTTTCATGTATTATTTCCAGACTTCTGATTCTAAAATCCTATCATTTCAATGACCAGAATTCTCCTTGAAAACTTGCATGTCTGGGGAACACTTAGTGATGAGAAAAATCTTTTAGAAAGAAGACAATAGGCCAGGTACAGTGGCTAACATCTGTAATCCCAATGTTTTGGGAGGCTGAGTTGGGAGGATCACTTGAGACCAGGAGTTCAAGACCAGCCTGGGCAACATGGGGAGACACACCTCTACAGAAAAAATTATCTGAGCATGGTAGTGCACACATGTTGTCCCAGCTACTTGGGAGGCTGAGGCAGGAGAATCATTTGAACCCAGGAGAGGGAGACAGCAGTGAGATAAGATGGTGCCACTGCATTCCAGCCAGGGCAACAAAGCGAGACCTCATCAAAAAAATTTTAAAAAGAAAGAAAAGACCATAATACAACTCAGAGAGACAAAGAATGTATGAGGTGATTACAACTGGGGTCTGTGTATCAATTTGAATTTCTTGACTGCAATGAAGAGAATATGTTCTGATTAATTTCAGCAGAAAAAGAATTCATTTGAAGAATCTAGCAGAGCTCACAGAATAAAAGAGGAAGTTGGGGAATAGGAATTGGCAAAGGTAGGTGGTAGGAACTCTCTTGGAGAATTGGTAGCAAGAGTGTTTCAGGGCAACACTGCTGGGATGAATCAGCTCCAAACACATCCAGCCTCTTTTTCATTCTTCTTAAGATTTGGATTCCTGGAGAGAGAGAGATCTGATTGGCCTAGTTTGGGTCATGTGTTTTCCCCTCACTGGGGGAAGCCAGGGCATCTCACTAATAGTTTCATCATATAGATGAATCTATTATTTCATCATATAGATGGAATCCACAGAATAGGAAAATAGGTAAAAAGGCAAAATAAACGTGAAAGGAACAAGCAGGGAAAGAGAAGTAATAATAAAGGTGAGCTTGAGTGTATCAGTTTTCTATTGCTGGGTGACAAATGACCACAAATATAGAAACTTAGAAAAATACATGTTTTATGTCTTGGTTTCCATGGGTCAGAAGTCTGGGCATGGCTTAATTGGATGCAATTAAGATGTCACCCAAGCTGTGTTCCTTTTAGGAGCTTGGAGTTCTCTTCCAAGCTCACATGACTGTCAGCGAAATGGAGTCCTTTGTGGTTGTAAGACTGACTGATGTCCTCCTTTTCTTGTTGGCTACCAACTAAGAACCACTATCCCCTCCTTAGGTTGCCCATTCCTTGGCATCCCCCTCTCATAATACAGCAGCTTCAAGACCAATAAAAGAACCTCTCTTCTACTTGGCTAAGAGGAAGTCTGATGTAACATAACCTAATCAAGGGCGGCTATCCCATGACCTTTGACATATCCTATCGGCTAGCAGCAAGTCATGAGTTTTGCCCAATCTCAAGAGGAGGGGATTACAAAAGAACCCTGCTCATTCTGGGTCATGTTAGGGGATGTCTACCACATTTGATGTTCATCATGAAAATGAGACAGAGTTCTGATGCAGGACAGCTAACCCCAGAACTATGGTCCTGCAGAAGATGCACATTCACCCCTTTCAAATCCAGCTTTCTCCACCCCATGAGTCACAATTTGATGAATCCTTCAGTAGTGGTGACCCCTGACTTTGGAGTGGTGGTAGGCCTGCCAGACTTCAAAGGTTAGGCACCAGCTGCAGTTCCTTTAGGCACAGCTGTGGCCTCATACTTCTCTAGGAATTACACTAGCAGTCCTGAACCAAGAGGAATCTCCAAGTGGAATCATCCCATTTGGAATAATCTGAAGATCTCCCCTGTCAAATAAAATCATTTGGAGATACCCAGTTCCATAAAAATAAAAAGCACAACTGAAAAATCCCTCACACACACACACACACACACACACACACATACACACACACGCTTCAATACTACACAACCCATACCTATCCATAAGTTTTTCGTTCAACTCCTAGTGAATCTTTGTATTGAAAGAAACAGGGAAAACCCATAAAGTGATGAACAAATGACACTTTGTGATGGAGCCTTTCTAACTGTGCAGCAGATTAGACACACAATTCACAACAATAATACCCATCATTAAACATGCTGTGGTGTGCCTGGCAGAAAACAAAGCAACTTGTTTCACACATAGTTGAGTTTCTAAACACTGACATTATGTCATTTGTTTTGACATCTCAAAAACACTGATATTTCACCGTATTTCAAGTGTTCTGAAGAAGTTAAATATGCCCCTTTATTCAATACGACTCTTAAGCAGCAGAGGAAGCATATCATTTGTAAACGCTCATGAACCATATGACATGCATATGCGTTAACCCAATACACAATGGAAGCATCAGATCAGCTACATATGGCATTTTACACCAGCAGTGCTATTTTCCCAGCTAGTTCATCATTCCAAGGCAACTTAGACATGGACAAAAAAAGCACAGAAATGTAAAAGGTGTCACTGCTTTGGAAAAAAGAAAGTATGGCATTTCCTCAAAAAATTAAAAATAGAGTTATTATATGATTCATCAATTCCACTTCTGGGCATATACTCAAAAGAATTGAAAGCAGGAACTCAAACAGATATCTGTACACTCATGTTCACAGAAACATTGGCAATAGCCAGAAGGAACAACTCAAGCGTTCATTGATAGATGAATAGGTAAGCAAAATGTGATATAAATACACAGACAAACACACACACACAGTGGAATATTATCCAGCCTGGAAAAGGAAGGAAATTCTGACACATGTTACAATATGCACAGATATGATTCCACTTATATGACATACCTAGAGCAGTTAAAATCATAGAGACAGAAAGCAGAATAGTGGTATCCAGGAGATGGGTGGAGAGACTGATGGAGAGGTCCTGATTAATGAGTACAGAGTTTCAGTTCAGGAAGACAGACGTTCTGGAGATGGACTGTGATAGCTGAACTACAGTGTGAATATACTTGATGCCACAAAACTGTACACTTAAAATTGGATAAAATTGTAAACTTGTTATATGTGTTTAACAACAATAATATTTTTTAAGATCACAGGGGTTGATGTCAAATTTACTGAGTTCCAGTCTGGGTTTTACCATGTTTTACTTCTATGATCTCACTGCATTTTTTTTCTTAACAGTAAAATGAACATAAAATGCCCAACCTTCCTAATGGTGTAGTGAGAAACTAAAATCTAAAATGTGAAAAAGGCCTCAAGGCAATCGAATAGGAGTTCACTAGATGATAAGAATAATTTCCAGTGCATTATTAAAATTAGAAACATTACTCATTTCAGAGGCCCAGCCTTCATCAGATTTCTCAGCCTCTTTAGAGGCTAATAGGTCTATCCAGTGGCCGAATTTTAAAGTCCCTCAATGCTTTATGTCTAATCCAAGTTACTTCCTTTTACACTTTTGAACTCTCTTAACATCAACCATGTAATGATTAAGAAGACATATTTTTTTCAAATCATAGACAAGAGAAATCCTGTCAGGGTCTCTGAAACAATGAATAGACTAAGACAGCAATAAAACAAAATCGTTCAGTCATAACCCAGTTCTCACACCGGTACTGGACTCCACCCAGAGAACAACGGAGGGGTGGTTATGCATCAGGTTTCAGTATGGTCAAATCCTGGCCCTGTGAACTCTGGGGTGTATTTTAACATCTCCCTTTAACCTGTGTTCAGTACAGAACACAAATACTGATGAAGGGAGAAGCTATCTCTTTGAGTTTTTAAGAGCTTGGATTAAGAGCAAAGGCTGAGTGGAGGTCCCCTACCAGTATCTGGCATCTGAGAGTTCAAAGACGTGCCAGAGCTGGGCACCTCCCAGTTAGGAGTTTTCTGCAGAGCTGGCCTGCCCTGCCAGGGTTGGCTTGTTCCTTGCCTAAGATCACTGTGTTTTACAAGTTGTTCTTTCCAAAACAAAACCTGCGGTGAAAGCAGTGATACTTGTATGTGATGCCCACCTAATTTCTCTGGCATCTTCCAAAGTGCATAAAGAAAATGGAAACTGTCTTCCCAGTCAGGCCTGGAAAGGACTGGACATATTCCAGACCCAGATTGCATTCTAACATTCTAATATTCCAGCATTCAAACTCTGCAGTAGTTACAATGTATTTGCTTCAACCACAGAACTTTTAAATAACTTTTAACTACTATATTTTTTAAAAAAGTAGAAAATACACTAGAGAAGTAAAAAATATCTGAAATACAGCAGGCTTAAGATTGATTACGTGTGTGAGTCAGATACCTTGACAAGTGACTTTGGGAAAGTTATTTCAATACCCTGTGGCTCTGTGACTTTATAGTCTCAAAAATGGGTAAAATGACTCTTACTTTATAGAATAATTGTGAGGATTAAATGAGCATTGGAGGTAGGTGCTGAGCACAGCGTCCAGTACATAGTAAGTAACCCATAAATGGTAGTTGTTTTCTTACAATAATGATATATGCCACTAAGAAAGTCAATGGAGTTTGAGGATTAGTAGCAGCAATGGAACTGGCTCTTGGCCTTAGGGAGGTACATTTTCCACTGAAACCCAATTACCAGCTGCTGGAGAGTGCACAGGAGGGGTGATGGAGGCCTCTCCTCTCCATGTTCAGAGACACGCATAGTCCCTCACAGAAGGAGAATCTGGTCCCATATTACATGCTCATATTTCCTTGTGCTGCATGTACTGCATGAAGGGCATGGACACATCACAGGATTGTCATCATACTTTTCGGTTTTCCACAGAATATATAGAAATTGAAATAGCCCACCATATACAAACACTTTTAGGACAATGGAGTCTGGTCACACAGATGCTGTGACTTTGCCCTATTTCTAAACCTCTTCTTCCTGCTTCTGTCCTTCATCTCTCTCCCCTGGCCCAGACTCTGACCCGGGTATTGCCTCTGGTATTAGAATTAATTCATCAAATTGTATGACAATAATTTGATTTTGCCTTTTCTCCGCCACACAAACGTCGTCTCCATGTCCCCAGTTCCAGTGCAGGGCATCCGGCAGCCTTGGGAGAAGTTAATTAAACAAGATTGAAGAAACCAAGGAAGAAATGGTTCACTATTTCATTTCTTCATTCAAAAGAACCAACAGATCTCCTCCGGTTCTTTCTGGCCTCTCCCTGGACACCACCGCACAGGAGCACCAACAAGACGAACCCAGGGCACACACATTACTCCCTGAAAGTAAATTAAATGATAGCACTTGGAAGCTGCATTCATTCACTTAGGCCAGTAGAATGGCATTTTGTAATTTTCCATACTTTGAATTCTCTGGCAGAACAACTACATACAGTCTAAGGCTTAACCATCATCATGTGCCTTGTACATCCTGACCATAATTTATTTCTGCTCTCCGAGAGCCTATTATCACAAACTGCACTTGCCTTTTTTGCTCTCCAATCTCCCAAACACAAAATGTCTCCCAGAGAACAAGAAGGGTTTGCATTTGTGAAAAATAGTATTCATGCAAAATTCTTTTTGGAATTTTGGCATATTTGATTGAAATAAATGCTTGACTTTCCTGAATGATTGAGTATTCTGATTTTTCCCTCCAAGTAGGTCAAATGCAAAGCTCCTGAGCATGTTCAACAGGTGATTGTGCATGTATTTATGCAAATATCCAGTCATTTGGGGCTCAGAACATTTTGTACTCAAGTTTACTTTCTTAAGATTTATTTTATTTGTTCAGCTGCTTTTTCTAATCCCCTACCTTAGTATTGTGAATTTTGCCATTTATTTTAGTCTCTGCCTCTATGAATGACGTATCCCATTTTGTTTGCAATCATCTTTTTTTTTTTTTTCCCTTGGGCAGACTCAGGTGGAGGAGGCCTGCCATCTCTTTAGCTTCCTATCTCTTCCACATGAAGCACTGTCAGCAACCCTTTAAAAATGACTGATTGGACAATCTGCATCCTGTCAAGCTGTTTTCCCAATAGATATCTAGGTAATTAAAATCTCCTAGTATATTTAGGTCTTACTACGTGAGTAATTCTTCTGGTTGTTAAGGCAACATTTCATCCACCTCATTAAAGTTTCAGAAGACTCTGATCACAGAGTTCCTCCCTGTGAACATCCAGGAATCTCTCATTTTTACTCTTTGTAAAAATGAATCCAAGTATGATCTGTCAAGTGCCAGCAATTTTTTTTTCTATAAAGGACCATATAGTAAATATTTCTGACTGTGAACCAGATGGTCTTTGTCACGACTACTCAACTCTGTTGAAGCATAAAAGAAGCCAGAGGCAATATGAAAGTGAATGGGTGTGGCTGAATGCCACAACTGAACTTTATTAACAAAAAAGGCAGTGGGATTACTTTGGCCCACAGGCTTTAGTTGGCTGATCCTTGATCTCTGTAGTACCTGTACAGATCTCGACTGTGGAGCAGACACATCTGGGATGGGGTCCTGGCTCTGTCACTCACCAGTTCTGTAATCTCAGGCTATCCAACTTTCCTGACCCTCACTTTCCTACTCTGTCCTGTCTTACAGACACAGAGAAGGATAGAAAAAGGCCAATCGTGGTGAGACTATCACTCTTCTCTAAGGAGTCTGGGGTTCTGTGAAAGAGATTTACTTAGAGCATTATATCATTTGAATTGTGCTTCAAAAAACTTCTCTGGTTCAAATAACTAAACAAAAAGATATTCAATAAGATGGTGCAATAGAACCAGTGAAAAATGATAAAACTCTGAACTAGATTAGTCATAGTGAAAATGGAGAATAAGTGGATTCTAGGAATATCTACAAAGAAATTGGGAGTGAAATGAGGCATAGCCAGGCTAGCTATCACCAGGTATAGAATAAGGCCACTCAATGAATTGTAGTAATGTGGCATGTGCTTAGATAATCCACAGGACATGTAAACATTTATAACTGGCCAAAACAGAAGCATAAAAAGTATCATCCATCATCATGCTTCTCAACTTATTGAATTCCATACAGCCATGCTTACTTACTCTATTAATGCTTGTCAGAGCATAAGAAGAGAATATGGTAATAAAAACCAGCATTAGCCACCCTTTATTCATTGCTTAGTATGAGCCAAGCTGTACTGTACTGCATACAATCTTTACCTAAACTCTAAGAGCTCATTAATGTCACCATAACTTAACAGATGGACACAGGAAGTGCACTGGGAAGTTAAGTGACTTCCTTAAGTATCACATAGCTAAGAAGGGAGGCAGCAGAATTAAATTCCAAGGATAGCTTGTTTCAGTTCAAAGCCTGTGCTCTTAACCAGTACCCTCTACTGCCTTCTAGTAAGTCACTAATAAAAAAAAAAAAAAAAGAGCTTGTTCTCAAGAGTCCGTGGGACTTGCTGACTTAACCCACTGCTGTTTCTGAAATCCTGTAAGCGGAACGTGGACACCATTTAGTCCATGTCTTTGGAAAAGTCATTTATTATCTATTAGCCTCCATTTTTAAATCTGTAGCTCTCATGCTATTCCAAACAGTAAAAATCCCACATTCTATCACAGTAAAACAACAAAACGTATAAGCAGGAAAATTAAGAAGAGGTAATGTATTCTGCTGTTTCATTGAAACATAAAATGGAAACAAGGAAGGGAAAAATAGGTTAGGAATTAGCTATTATCTCTGTAAAAGTATCAAAAGTCGGAAAGAGAAACAACAGTCTCAGAAAGCATGAAGTCAGATCCACATATTCCTGGCATAGACTCTCGCCATGATCACACTTACGGATTAAAAAAAAAAAAAGATAGGAAGCATTAAAAAAAGAGGAGTATGTTACTTGTTGAAGAAATCATAAATCATAAAGAATTATTCATCATCACAAGGTTTTGAAAATGGGAATTAAAGATTTACAGTCAATGTTTTCTCAATATCCTTTTGCAAACCCAGTTTTAGTAGAATTCAAAGAGCTTGACAACAAATGGTAGGTTTTTATTTTCAACTACCAATTGGTTATGTGTCAGCTCAGCTTCCTAGAACTAAATTACTATCTGAACAATAGAATTATATATTTTTGTGACTTGCTAAGAAAATGTTGGCCAGAAGTTTAAATATAATTCATTTTATATGTGTGTTTGTTTTCAGTGTCATAAAGCAGGGAGAAGTTTAGAAAAGGTAGAAGTCAAGAGGTAAATTGTTCATATTTTATGGCTCCATAAAGTGCTGGAATGAGAATTCAAACACCAGGAAATGTTTTAAGCTATAACACTTCTTTAAAAACAAAATCCCAAAAGCTTTCAACGTTACAAACTATAGAACAATCTATATTCATAAATGTATATAAGGGATTGTGTAAGTGTGTGATGTCAAATATTATATACATATAAATCACACATTAGGGGATATATATGTTTATATGTGTGCTGTGATATTTAATGCATATATACTTTCTAGAATACAATGTGTTTCATATTAATTTTACCAGTGGTTAAATGCTCAGTGCTATTGCTATACCAACTATCTATGGCAGATCACTCTAATAGGGCCCTTAACATAATTCAAGAGATATATTTGAGCACCTAACATGTACCTGGGCTCTGTTCTGTGCTGGAAATGTGAATGGCAAGAAAACAAGATGGGTTCTCTGGAAGGCAGCACCATCCAGAAGACATATCAACAATGTAAACTCAAGAACCACTATCTGGGGTGATGGCTGCAGATACCAAGCTATTCCAGGCTAGGAAAGGTCCTTAATGGAGAAGTAGTTAGCCCTTCCCAGAGGAGGCAGCTTGCTGTGGTCTACCATTCATAATTTCTTCTGAGGATTCAAGCCTGGATTGGACTGCAGCGGAGTGCTAGAAGAGTATTTTTTTCTTAGCATTATGATAAAACCCTCCCAAAATGGGATAGCCAGTCATTTCATATTGCTCTTGTCCCCTTACACAGAACAGGTATTCACTATATATTTGGGGAATGAAAGCTTACAGGGAAACTAATAATTTTCTTGTTAAGGCTCTTAAAGAATGTTAACATTTATTTTGCAACATATGTAAAGTCTACATCTTAAAGTAAATGCCACTAGGCTTAAAGCACAAAATTGAAATATCACACATAAAAAAAATTAAAGCTTGACCCAGTAGTGAGTTAAGGGTTGTGTTTGGCAAGATGGTGGCATGCTGTAAAGGTGAGATTATGGGCTTTATCCTCAGAAAGACCTGAGTTCAAATATGGGCTATGGAAATTTAAAAAGTACATTATATATTGACAAATTATAGTTATACATATTTATGATGTGTAAAGCATGGTTATAATTTTTAATACAATATGAAAATATTAAGCTAACGTATTCATCACCTCATGCTATGTGTTATGTATCACATAACTGTTTTATGATGAGACCATTAGAAATGTACTGTCTTAGTGACATTGAAATGTACAGAGCTCATTATTAACTATATGCACCATGCTGTGCAATTGTTGTCACATGAACTTACACATGTTCCTTAGCCTGCCTGAAGCTCAGTTTTTCACTTAACAGATATGACTACTAATAAAATATTCATGAGTAGTTGATAAGATAGTATACGTCAAGCATGTGGCATGGGGGTAAGGAACCCTTTTCTGCCGGCTTTAAGTCCAGGCCTGCTTCTAGTGCTGGAAGTTCAGAAGCAAACTACTGAGAAGCTCCCTGAGTGATTTATTATCTTCAAGGAAAAGAATTTTTCCTTGACAAGTTATTAGAAACCCAACATGGCAACATTTCTGCCTCTAACACTATTAGAGGGCACATATATTCCCTGACTCCTCAGCTTTCACTCTCATTTCTTTTGGTAACAGCACCCCAATCTCTTCCTAGGAAAGCACCCTTTCCCCACTGTTAGGCCACATACTTGGATAGAATGAACTCAATACCCTCTTCAAGGGGTTTCGGGAATGTAACCCAATCAGAGCACTTTATTCCTCTTTTTGCAGAAGTTGTTTCAGGAATGGTGCAGCCACAGGAATGATAGGCCAGGAGATTTTGTCCAGAGTTTTCAAAATAGGAGTTGAACCTCAGAGATCATAAGGCTAGTGTTGCTTCAGCCACCTTGTCACCATGAAGGGACAACCATTTACAAGTAGAACCAAAACAGGGAAGAGAAGCTGAGGTGGAGAGAAAAATCATATCATTTGAGCCTCTGCATCCAGCTGCACCTAGGTCTTCCAGTTACACAGGAACAAATCTCCTTTTTAGTTTAAATTGTGTTTCCTGTCACTTTCAACTAAAAGAAACCTATATAATATAGTTCTTACGTGTTGCACATCTTCTTCAGTTGACTTGGGCAACTCATCTTTTACCAATATGCCGTATGCAGATCAATAAATGTTTTATTAGTGCACATTTACAGATTAAGAAAGAAAAGTATAGTTGATTTTTTTATGGACTTTCAAAAAATAAAACAATACCATGGTCTTTCATTTTCAGATGTAGAAATCAAAATGCAGTTTTAAATGGACCTATTTACTAACCAAGAAGTTATTTTATTAGCTAGTATCTATTTGTCGAAACTGCTTTTGAAATACGGCATATAAAGTTAACGGTCTAAATCCCATATTCAAGATGGAGACTGCAACTACAGGTGATTAGAGTATATTAGCAGGAAAAGAAAAAGTCCAGTCCTGCAGGAGAGTAAAGCACCCCCTGCAAGCAGTATGGGCGCATGAACAGTGAGATCCGCAGGTATGTAGACTATTCCAGTGAAGTCAGGAAAGCACAAAGGCTGTGCAAATTACCTGCTGAAGTATCAAACACGCTTATTCAAACACAATCGTTTTGTATGCACTTGGTGGCAATCTTCTTTCTATCTTTTTGCAATTTTCAATGGTTCTGTCCCTAATTTGTTTCTGTGTTTACAGAAGTTCATGCTAACCAAGTATACATTAAAGCACTTCCTACTTCGTAGCTGGAAACAGGACACGGAATGTTGGATTCTGAACATTCAGCAGAGTCGACTCTGCTTCTGTGGATATGCACCGAGGCATAAATGTGTCTTCCTGAACTCTGGAAATGCAAAGAACTTGTCCTACTATCATACTACGTCTTTCTGGAAGAGTCTACTCACAGGACAACTATGTCCCTGTCCAGGTTAGACTTTCAGTTCTGTCCCAAGAGCCACTTTATCAAAATAAAACCTTCTTACATCTGCTACTCTGGGCTCATCTTTGATTCTTTACATCGCCTACTTTAACACTTGACTTTCTCTTCACTGTTTCAACATGAGTAGGTCCATTTCTCCCCCATCCCCACTGTCCCAACCCTAGAAAAAGCCATCATCATCACTTGTGTGACAGCCATCTTTTAAGCCATCATAAATCAGATTGCTTCACAGTCTTGATTGTAACCCTCCTGCAGTTTCACATTTCCCTTTATAAGCCATGTCTCCCAAGACTACATCATCTGGCTTCTACATAGTCCTTGGACTCTCCCCTACCCTTCTCTCTTTCTCTCTCTTTCCCCCAGGTATACCAGACCTCCTTTTCTCTTCGAGCACAACCACCTCATTACTGCACTAGCACATTTGCTCTTCCTGGATTCCCTTTATTCAGATCTGCTCACGGCTGCTTTCTTCATGCAATTCCAGTCTCAGCTCAAATGTCACCTCATCAGAGAGGGCTTCCAGGTCACTCTCCAATTGCTGTCTCATAAATCCTGGTGTTTTCTCTTCTTCATGGATTTATCTCTATGTAAAATCATCTTATTCAGTTGTCCTCGAATATCAGTCTTCTCCACCAGAATTTAAATTCCACTAGAACTCACTCGGGAGCTTGTGATGTTCACCTCTGTATCCCTAATGCAGACAGAGGTATTCGCAGCCAATACTAATGGTCCAATAGAATTTTCTTCTTACTGGTAGAGCTTTAATTCTGTTCCAGCGTCCTCTCCTCCTTCCCTGTGACTTGGATATATCGATCATGTTGGTCCCATTGTCCTTGTCAGTGTGCAATGCACGAATAAGTATGTTAGCCAGGTCTGGTCAATCTGCTGGGGAGGTTTAGGACAATCTCATTTTTTTCAAAAGACCCACACATGAAAAAAACAAGGTCCTTTTTCTACTACTGGACTTGGCAAGTCTACGTGTAATACCTGGAACCTCAGTAGCCAACGTGTGATTATGAAGAAAACATATTGAGACTGGTAGAATGGAAAGAAGGAAGGAACTTGGGTCTTTGACAATGTTGTTGAGCTTCTAGACTTCCTGCTATGTAAGAAAATACTTCCTCTGTTATTTATTAATTTTTTTCCTGAAACAAAACACAAAATGAGGTCTGTGTATTCCTTCACAATCCTTTTTCTGTCCTTCGATCTATGCTGAATTTTGGTTATGATTCCCATATATGAGTATATATTTTAATATATTTAAACATATATTTATGTGTAAATAAGATACATCACTGTTTGTATATTTTAAACATTTTATAAAGGCATCATAATGTAAATAGCTTGGTCAACTTGCTTTTTTTGCAAACTCACAATTACGCTTTTGAGATGCATTTATATGAATACATGGGACTCCAGATCATCTATTCTCACTGTATACAGCTGCCTATTATATGGGGATATCATGCCTTATTCATCCTTTCTCCTGCCACATTTGGGTTGCTTCTAATTTCTTGCTATTATAAACAAAATGTCTCAATTCTCACATATGTGAGAGCTTATCTATAATAGTGTTTTTCAAATATATTTGACTATGATTCTCAGAAAGCAATACATTTTAAAATAAATGTACATGTTCACACGCACACACATACACATTTTTGGAAATTTTTATTTTACAAAACAATTATTATTCTTACTACATATGATGCACTCTGATACTTTCCACCCTTTTCTATTCTGCCCAATTAAAAATTGATTTCATGACTAATATGTCAGACCCCAAAGTAGCAAGATTATAGTGGTGAAACACTACTACTGTACATACCAGGGCATATATCTGGGAGTGCAACTGCTCTCTTAAAGGATTGATGAGTCCTCAAATTTACTAGACATTGTTAAATTATACTCTAAAAGGTTTGTCCTAATTAAACTTTCTCAAGTGGCATGAGAGTTACTCTTTATTCACATGCTTGGCAATATTTTGTATACTTAGATTTCTTAAGTGAAATAACTCATTTTGCTTTTAATTTACATTTCCCTGCTTGTTAATGAGATTGGATATTTTTCCTTTATTCGTGAGCTGTCAGGATTTTCTTTTATTACTTGCCTCTCTGTATTTATCTATTTTTTCTATTGTTTGATTTTTTATTAATTCTTAGTTTGTTCTTTATGTATGCTGAATATTAACACCTGTTCATGCATTGAAAATATCTTCTGCCCTTCTGTGGCTTAACTTACTTTGTTTATAATTTACTTTATGATTTGAGCTTTTTGTGCATGTTTATGACTTTTATTGTAATTTTTACTAGGGCTCTTATTTACAGGAAGACATTCTAGCAGATTCAGCAGTTAATAAACACAAGTTGCTTAAGTGAGAAAACAAATAATGAAATAATTTTAGCAGGAAGAAAAACAAAAATTAACAAACCTCACATTAAATAATCAATATCTTAAATAATATGATGTTGGATAGACCTTTTAGAAAATCTATACACTAAAAGATTATAAATTACTCCAAAGTGAGAACAAGGAGTCTATAACTCATATTCTGAAATAGTCTTAAATATGAATGAAAAAATAAAAGTAGCCTCATGCTTAAAAATCCAGAGTTGGGGATTTCCTGTTGATGCTTTGCACATGAATAGCTTCCAACCACTAACTCTTAAATTCCCCTGTAAAGCAAAATGTTTAGTGCTGTCAATTACTCCAGAATGCTTATTTCTTTTTGAACTAACACTTGGGTTATCTGTGCTGGACTGCCCAGTAAGCAATAATCAACCTAAGCTATAATTTTTATAGTCTATCATGTTTAAAAAAAGGGTGAGGAAAGTGGTCTGGCATTCTACAATGGAATGCTAACTTTCACGGATTCAAATAAATCAAAAATAGAAGGATTGGCAGATGAATTAAACTGTGTAAAATCACTTTCTAGACTGAAAGAAAATTGAATCATTTCAATAGATAAAATGCCTTATTTCCAAGACACCAGAAAGGGTTCAGTCTCCGTGGATGAAGACTACATGAGGTGCAAAAATAGAGCACAAAAAATTGGATATATCCATTTTACTATCTCTTCCAGAACTTTTAAAATATTTTTATCAACTTACTATACTTGTGCTTACTCATAAACATGCACTTTTCATTGACTCATTTGCAATGAAAAAAGTAACAGCAGTGTCTCAGCCATCAAACTCTAACATTTTAAAGCAAAAAGAAATCCTGCTATGGACCAAGCAAGGTAATAAGTTCCTTTTTTTCCCTCTGTTCACCTGTGGAGAATCTATCTTGGTGGCTCTTTTTCTACATTCATTTTCTACCTCTCAAAATATGTAACCAAACAGCACTGTTAGAGGCCTAAGGGAAAGTCAGTTCCCATTTCATGGCTTCCCTTTTCATATTTTAAGTGGAAATAGATTTATTAGCAATAATTCTGGAATTTGCACTATCCCAGCTAATGAGTCAGCATTTTCTTTCACAGAGCTCTGATCTGCAGACGGTTCCAGACAGATCAACCCTTGGAAGGCTTTGGCTTTAAGACTTCTAATGCTCATCCAATTACAAGGCCACAAAAAAACCCTAGCCAACTACTTACTTCTCTCTTCTCCTTCAAATGAACTCTTGGAAACCATCTGTTAGACAAGGAATTTTAGCTACAACAATAACTTTCTGCTTATGTGGTATTCTGTGTCAGCCAGCTGTGGCACTTGGCCTATTTGAGGTACTTAACTGTACATGAACTTCAGCTGTGTGGGAGTCCATTTTCTTGTATAACTTGTAGCCAAGATATAGTTTTGGGTCTCCCTAAAAAAAAACCTTCAACCTCTTGGGACACTATTAGATACTGATATGTGTTTTAGGTGCTCCTCAACTTACAATAGGGTTGTGCCTCAATAAATTCATCGTAAGTCAAAAATAAAATAAGTCAAAAATGCATTTAATACTTCAACAAACTTATCATAAAGTCAAAAAATCAGGTGAACCATCATCCGTCAGGAACGGTCTGTCGTCTGCTAAGGCTGCCACAACAAAATACCATAGACTGTGCGGCTTACACGACAGACATTGATTTCTTGAAGTTCTCAAGGCTGGGATGTCCAAGATCAGGCTGCCAGCATGGTTGGGTTCCTCACCCAATAAAGTGACCCAAACCTTCATTTCTAAAGGTTCTGGGTGGCTTAAACAATAGGCATGCATTTCTCACTGTTCTGGAGGCTGTGAAGTCCAGGATCAAGGTTCTGACAGATTCAAATCCTGATGAAGGTTTTCTTCCTGACTGACAGACAGCAGCCTTCTTGCTGTGCCCTCTCATGTCAGAGAGCAAACTTCAGTCTCTTCCTCTTCTTATAGGATTACTAATGGCATCTTAGGGATCTCATCTTCATGACCTCATATAAACCTAATAACCTCTTAAAGGCCTCACTTCCACATACCAGCATATTTTGGGAATTAGAGCTTCAATGTATATGTTTTGGAAAAACATAAATATACAGTTCAACACATTCTACCCCTCAGCTCCTAAGATTTATGTCCTTCTGATATGCAAGATACATTAATTCCATCCCACCAGCCCCAAAAGTATTAATTCGCTCCATCATCAAGTCTAAAGTCTACAGTCCGAAGTCTCACTTAAATATCACCTAAATCAGATGTGGGCAAGACTTCAGGTATGGCTTATCCTGAGGCAACATTCCTCTTCAGCTGTGAACCTATGCAACCAGATGAGTTATGTGCTTCAAAAATGCAGTGGTAGGGCCAGGTATGGTGGCTCACGCCTGTAATCCCAGCAATTTAGGAAGCCAAGCTGGGCAGGTCAGTTAAGGTCAGGAGTTCAAGACCAGCCTGATTAACATGGTGAAACTCTGTCTCTGGTAAAAAATACAAAAACTTAGCTGGGCATGGTGGTGCACACCTGTAGTCCCAGCTACTTTGGAGGCTGTGGAGGGGTGGTAGAATTGGAAAAAAAAAAAAAAAAATTAGTAAAAGAAAACCAGAATAAACTCAAAG
>NW_016107561.1:2060939-2104778 GCF_001604975.1 Cebus imitator
TCACGGATTCAAGCAATTCTAGTTCCAATAACATGTTTCTCAATTGCATCTGAGACCTCACCAGAATGGCCTTTACCATCTATATTTCTATCTGCATTCTGTTAATGATTATTTTTGAATTCTGGAAAGATGGAAGCTCTCTCTATACCTCTCCATTCTGCTTTCTAATTTCTCACCACAGTAGACTTTAACATTCAAGGCAAACTGAGATTTTTCTAGAATGTATCTCAAAACTTTTCCATCCATTACCAACTCCCAAAGTCACTTCCACATTTTTAGATGTTTCGTTATAGCACCAGCCTACTTCTCAGTACCGAGTATTGTCTCAGTCAGCTCAGGCTGCCATAACCAAACACCACAAAGTGGGTGGCTCATCCAACAGACATTTATTTCTCACAATCCTGGAGGCTCGGGGTCCAAGATCAAATTGCTGTCAGATTTAGTTCTTGGCAAGGACTGTCTTCCTGACTTACAGACAATCAGCTTCTCACTGAACTCATGTGGTCTCTCCTTGGTGCATGTGTACGGAGAGAGAGATTAGTGCTTTTCTTGTTTTCCTCTTCTTATAAGGGCACTCATCCCATCGTGGGGGTCTCACCCTTACAACTTTAACTAACCCTATTACCTCCCAAAGGTTCCAACTCGAAATACCACCACATTGGTGGTTAGGGCTTCAATATACGAATGCTGAGGAGGCATAAATATTCAGTTCATAACAGTATATATCTTTGTCAACTGATAGAACATTTTTGCCTCTAGTCAACAACTTTTGGGGCTTCTAAGCAATAAACTGAAATTTTCAGTGTGGTCCATGGATGTCCATGTTCCAGTTCAGACATGTATTACATGAACTTTGTCACTAAAAATCTGGTTAAAGTAAAGGCAGGGTATTCTGTGGTGGCCTCTCAGCCAAAACCATTAACTCATTCATAGGCTTACTGCTGGCTAACTTGTAAGTCTCTAAAATGAATCTCTGGAACTAGTGGTGCAATTTTCTATGGAGAAAATTATCCTTAAGATGGCAGCTTTTCACTTCCAAGCTTGGGCTCATGCTGTTCCCTGTCTAGAACACTCTCTGATTTCCCCTCAAAGTGGAAAAACATCTGCCTGCAATTAGACCTTGGATCCTTGTTTAAATATCACCACCTTAGGTGCTCTGGCTTCATGTTCCTGTGGGCCGTTTTCTACCACCACCATGTTTCTTTTGTTTAACCATTGGCTTGGATGTCTATCCTTCTAAAGTATAATCTTAGGACAGCAAGAACCAAATCTTATTCACCACTATATTCACAGCACTAAGCATGGTGCCCCACATAGTGTTAGAGCCAGAGGAGTGAATAACTATGCAAGAAGGTGAGTCATGGCATCCATATCCAACAAAGGCCTTACGTGTGCCTGAAGTCAAGCATGGAGGACACTTCAGGCCTTTAAGAAGACTTAGCTCCCAGAGAGTCTATCTTCCATATCATATTGAAAATGTAGGCAGAGCAAGGGATAGAGAAATAAAGGAACACTGTTAGGAGGAGGGCAGCTACAGAGGCACTACTCAGATTCAGGTGAGAAAGCCTGGAACCATCACAGAGCCCTATCATTTCCCGGCTTCCCTCAGGACCCACTGCATAGTCTGTGAGACCTACTAGGAAATGAAAATCTGGAACCCTTCGTTCAAAAATTAATAATTTTGGGAGGGCACAGTGACTCACATCTGTAATCCCCAGCACTTTGGGAGGCCGAGGCAGGCAGATCACGAGGTCAGGAGATCAAGACTATCCTGGCTAACATGGTGAAACCCTGTCTCCACTAAAACTACAAATTTTAGCCAGGCATGGTGGCACGTGCTTGTAGCCCTAGCTACTCGGGAGGCTTAGGCAGGAGAATTGCTTGAACCTGGGAGGCGGAGGTTGCAGTGAGCTGAGATTGTGCCACTGCACTCCAGCCTGGGCAACAGAATAAGACTCTATCTCAAAAAATAAAAATAAAAATTAATTATTTCAGAATGGAAGGAATAGAGCATCAAATCAAGCATTTAATATTGGTCCCTTCTAAGCATGGGCCTCTTTGTGACTGCATGTATCTCATGCCATGAAGCAGATCCAGGTCCCTCCAAACCTAGGTGCCAGGGACACACTGGTTCTGTTGTAGAATAGTATTTAAATTTATTCGGCAGCTCTCTCAAGTGGTTGAGGCCCTGGAATTCAAAATTTTAGAAAATAGATAACGTTTCTGACAACTAACATAAAGATTATTATGCACTTGCCAAATGCCAGCATCTAAAAGATAACACTCAAGCTTTCATAAATTTTGTAATTCACATTCTCCTTCATAGACTTCTGGATACTGACATATCCATTTCCAAGATTACCTTTTATTGATCTTCATTAGAAACCAGCGACATGTTTGTCAATAGAAATCATGCATAAACAGTTTTGGCCTTGCTCTAACTTTCCAAGGCAGCTTGACCATTGCACTGAAAACAATAACACCAAAGCATCTACCTGATTTTTCAACAAAGAATAGACTTGCATATTTTGTTTTTGTTGTACCTGTTGATTTTTTTCTACCTGTTTTCCACAAAAGTACCAAGATCCACTCAATCTTATTTCTCCATTGAATTGTATTGTTCAATTATGACATTTTATTTGGACATTACTCTTCCAGAACTTTACATTAATCTATCCTAATAACTACTGTGGTATATTGAAATGAATGTATTTTTCACATCTGAAAGACTTCTGTTATTCAGTATTAATGGCAATAAAATAGAAGAAGCACTCACAAAAGCAAAATTGAACTATACACCATGGCAATATTCTCACAAAATAGCTGACAGATGTTAATATAAGCATTACATTTTGTGCAAAGATACTCATCTTTTCCTATTATTATATAGGAAATAAGAAACATATAGAAACTTCATGATATACAAAAACAAATATTACGATTCAAAATAACACACTGTGAGCAATGCCTAAGCCAAATTTTGCATATTGTTTTTCTATGATGATGCAAGTCTAGTCTACAGTCTCCAAGTCAAGTATCAAAGTAATTTTTGTCATACAATTGAGTCTCTCAAATGCAAATGAATACTTTTTTTTTTTTTTTTGAGACAGAATCTTGCTCTGTCTACAGGCTGGGGTGCAGTGGTGCAATCTCACCTCACTGCAACCTCCACCTTCTGGGTTCAAGTGATTCCCCTGTCTCAGCCTCCCGAGTGCAAATGAATGCTTTTAAAAATTAGCGCTGGGTGCGGTGGCTTATGCCTCTAATCTCAGAACTTTGGGAGGGCAAGGCAGGCAGATTACTTGAGGTTAGGAGTTTGAGATCAGCCTGGTAAACATGGTAAAATCTCGTCTCAACTAAAAATACAAAAATTAGCCCGGGCATGGTGGTGCACACCTGTAGTCTCAGCTACTCAGAAAGCTGAGGCAGGAGAATTTCTTGAACCCGGGAGGCGGAGGTTGCAGTGAGCTGAGATCACACCACTACACTCCAGCCTGGGCGACAGAGTGAGTAAGACTCTGTCTCAAAAAAAAAAATTAGCAGAGGATTTATGGCTAATATTTTTAAATAATTACAGACTCTCAAGAGAAAAATATATCTGAACAATAAATTCTTATTGGTCATTTATGAACTGCATGCACCAAAACCCATTTGGAAAAAGGGATGCAGCCACGTTCTATACTTCTTAATGTCTCCAGAATCCTATAATACCCTGCAGGGGACTGATGATTGCACCTCGAGTAGGAGTTGAAAGCTGGAAATCAAATCAAACTCTTTAGCCCCATGGAGAAAAGGGTCTTCTACCTGCTGCTACTGGCAAGCTCCATTACGAGTGGCCAATTGTCTCCTCATTTCTCAGAACTTGAATTAGATTTACAGTTCTACTACTGCATACCTGCCTAAGGTCAAAATCGTTCGCAAGTGGGAAAGATACTCTTTGGCTAGTTAATCCCAGACCCACTGATACATCAGCTAAGGATTTTAGTGATATTAGAAATTCTCTTAGTCAATCCCTTCTATGTTCTCACAATTCTGATTGTTTTCTAAATCTACTTTAATCTCTCTTTTGTTTTCTCATGCAGACACACACATGCTCTCTCCCTCTCTCTCTCTCTCTCTCTCTCTCTCACACACACACACACACACACACACACACATACACACACACATGGTGTTATCCAAACATAAAGAACTAAAGAACCATCTATAAAGAGGTCAAAAATCTCTATTAAAAACATGTTAAGTGTTAACAGCAAAGGTTGATCCAAGAAACATTAAACCAACTCATAGGAGACCGGAGCGAAAAGATCTAACAGTGACTGAAATCCAAGGTTTCACTGTACAGTTGAAGAAAGTGTGACCCAGTGACCTTAGTGACTTGCTCAGGGGCACACATAATCTCAGGGAAGGAGCTAAAACTTGACCCAGATCTCTCTCTCTCCCAGGTCCAAAATCTTTCCTGCTGTAGATCTATCTTCAGAACTATGATGCCCCTGTATTAATTTCACAAATGCCTGTATCAATAACCTTACATACAGAGACATTCTTAATGTTATTAAATAGCATCTCAATAATGTTTGTGTGTTTTAATTTTGTTTTAGTTTTAAGAAACAAACATATAAGAAGATTTTAAAATACACAGAGAGAATAAGCATAAAATGTGGATGGGAGGCTTTCACCCTATCTTTGATGGGAGGTCTTTGTTTCTTGTCCAAACTTAGTAGAAAGAAAATAACAAAATAAAGATGGAAGCCTTCCACTCTATCTTTTGTTTGTTGTCCAAGCTTAATAGAAAGGAATAACAAAACAACAATGAAAAAACAAAAACAAATAAAAATTTCACAGTAAAATAGTTACGTGGTCAAATATATTTTAAGTATACAAGAGTCAAATTTATTTTTAAATTGTTGACACTTAATTTTAAATATTTGGATACAAACTACAGGCTTGACATATTTAAGTATAAAAATAATTTTAAGGAAAGCCATATTTCTCTATTAATACATTTTTTTTCCTAACTTGATTGAGTCTTTTACTCAGAGACTGCTGCTAGAAATGCATGCTTATAATAGGTGGTACATAAATACAGCTGGTTACTTTGTAAGAAAAAAACAGCATGTTAAGATTTTTATATATTACAAATTATGCAAAGCGAGCAATAAGTACATTTGGACATAGAAGGCAAATAAGATGAATCAAAGCCAATGTATATCTAATTGACACTTCAGCTGAAAGTTAAAGTCTAAAGGAAGTGACTTATTTGGTATGGCTGTGTCTGTATCAAGAATTAACGTGAATTCATTTGACATATATGATAATCATTAACTAAATGTTCAATAGATACATTTGACCAGTGGAACATGTTTGACCAACCCTTCAACGGACAATCCTAAAAAAGCTCAGGCTATAAGCTGGCTCCACCCCTTAGTGGCTGTTGACAGAGGCAAGGCACTGAGATTCCCTCTACCCGATCCCTGAAGCTGTAAAAAAAAAAAAAAAAAATTCTCCTCATAAGGTAAAGCACTTAGAACAGTGTCTGAGACAGAGTAAGTACCAGAAAAGTTTTCCATTGCTCCCTCTCACCACACAAAAGGGGTTCTGTGGGCAAGTAAGATGCAGAAATAATTGTATTCTCTATCCATCTCTTAGAAGTTTATGTCATTAGAATGAATATTAAAGGTTCTGAGAATCTCTATAATAAAGAAAATTTTGAATTTATTTAATTTAATCTTCCTCAAAATTAATGAGGTAGCCTTTTAAAATGAATAAATGCTAATCTCAAAAGCTTACAAACATTTATTAATCCATCAGAACAAATCTAAAAAGTTACTTAGGGCTTTTCACAATGGACCAAGCTTTACCTATGAGTACAGCAGCTCGCAGGCCGAGAAACTTCACCACACTAACAAGGCGGAAATACTTAAACATTGGAGCAAAAAAATGAGAAAGAAGAAAAAAGACAAATGAAAAATGTGAAAGATACCACAAAAGGACAATGGAAAAGGACTCCTGCCCACCAATCATTAGTGGTTGCAAATGGTTTCACTGAAAAATGGTCATGAAATCCATTCTCCATAGAAGCCTCTAGACTTTCTTAAACTCCTATTAAGCATCCAGATACAGCTGGGACCCTTTCTTACAAACCACCGTTTTCTAAAATCAAATCATAAAAAATCAAATCAATAATTTTTGGTCGAAGTTAATTTTGGGAGATTAACAGAATTTTATTTTGCTTTCGTTTTTACAAATAATCACTTCAGTGTCATTTATGTGGCATGGTGGGGATATGGTTTCAGATAAAGAAGCTTCTGCTTTATTCTCAGTATTTCAAATGTAAGCACTAATTAATATTTAATTGCCTAAGTATTTATTTTGTAGAATAAAACTCTATCTAACTAGTAATATTTACTCAGAAGCTAAGCTATTTTGGTGTGTAAGACCTCATGCCATTAAAAACTCCTGTTTCACCTAGCACTTATTTGGAGACAGACAGCAACCCAACTTAATACTGTGCTCATTTAAAGCCCTGCAATTAATGTGGTAATTTTTTAATCAAAAATTATGAATTTTGTTAGTCTCACAGTTATATTTACTTCAGATTTCTCCAAGCCAATGTTGTGGGGTTATAATATTTACATTTTTTTCTTCCAAATACCAGAACTTTTATAATCTATAGCTGCTATTTTGATAAAAGAACTATCAATAACTTGAAGTAGGATTTGTGGAAGACTTTTGAAATTGAAGTTTTCCAATATTATCAGAAGAGTACGCCTAAGATCTTAACTCGACTTAATAGTATGTTTTGTAAGCATTTCCTTCCTAGAAAATAAGAAAACCTAAGAAGCTTTGCAAGGCCAGTTTGTATTTGTAACATTTTATTATATTTATTTACAAATAAATTTGTATTTATTTATATTTATTTACAAATAAATGTTAGTATAATGAAATTGTTAGTATTTAATTACAATAAAATTATTTAATAATCTTGTAAAATAAATTTTATTAGAATTTTATTATTATATTTGAATACATTTTTAAATGTGTATACTTGTTTGTAATCTCTTGTCAGTTTGTACATAAATTTTTATTGTTAACCCACATCATTTGAGCTCATACATTTGAAAATTTAGTCCAAAATCTATTAAATAAAAATCTACCAGCAAAAGTTTTAATTTACATCTATTTGCTCTACAAACCTATTTAAATGATCACAATTGGTCAAATCAGCTTGGCTTTCACATTGGTGAAGAAAAAAATCACATTTCAGTTTATTGGAAGAAAAGAAAAGGCAATATAATCTGTTTCCATGTGATTTTAGTGTGAACATAAAGCCACCCTGTGCCTACAAAATGACCTCTTTCTCAGAAATATAATATTATATTCCAGCCTAAGCATTTGTCATTTTCTTACAAAGAACTCAGTATTTAAAAATACATAAATACAATGGCAAAGCACTGAACTGACATTTATGATAAAATGCATTTGATTAAGACTTAATAAAGCACTGTGTATACTACTAGTGAATAATGCATTGCTAGATAAAGTTGGACACAAAGCAAATACAGTGTTAAAGCTAATCTAGCCAGCCATTATTCAGCCATATTACTTTCTTTATTACTGGATTTAAAAATGCATATTGTGTTTCAGCAGCTTTTTCATTATTTCAACACATAACGTAAGCGCTCTTTGAAAAAGACCACCTATTTTCAAAAAGAACTACTGTGGTAAGAAACCACAGAGAACTAGGCAATGGGTCTCTTAGTGACGTGGGTTCCCATTATTCCAGTTAACAATGTGGTTTGGTTTAAAGCATTACAGTTTGTAGAAACGTACTTTAAAAAGGTGCCCATGATGTTTCTCTTTCCTTCACAAAACACGAATCCAGAAAATCGGTAAATAACAATGTGTCCTAAACCCTTTTTTTAAAGAGATTTAGTTAAGGGAAAGAAAAATATTTTCATTCATCTATCTCCACTCTCCTTTGTTGGATCATATAACAACTTTTATTTTTAAAGTCCTTTCCTGATCATTTTGTATACATATCCCCATCTTAGTTTGGATTCCCTGAAGTAAGATTTGGGACAAATCTAGATTTTTGCAGGTAGGTTTTTGGGGAGGGGATCCCAGACCGAGGGAGGCAATGGTAAAGTGGGAAAAGGAAGGTAAGTCAATGTTGACTGTGTTAGTAGGTGTTAGTATTGTAGGTAACTGCAGATTAATTACACTTGAGATCACTAGGATCAAGTGTTATCTCACCCAAGGAGGAAGTTGCGTGTTTATACCTCATCCTTGGTTGAAGGATGCTGTAGCTGGGGAGGTGAGTGGGGATGGAGGGTCCCTGCTTGTATATTCTCACTTCTGGACTATGCTAGGTCTAGGTGGACTCCAGTGATTAGAGAAAGCCCTTAGGCAAAGAAATGAATATGATGGCAGGGAAGTCAGCCACTTACATGACAATGGTAATATCCAAAGGGGTATGTATGGGGCACAACAAGTATCCCTAGAATCTCCATCTATGTCACTAGGCTTTGTATTCCTGGGTTCCAAGGACATTTCTGTCTCTAAAACTCAGTTTATCTCACTGCTTATTCCCCTGCATCGGCTTCTTTCATGTTCTTCCTAGTGTCTTGAATACAGACTTATTTTTTTAACTTACCAAGGGTACTCACCTCTCCTGAATTTGCCCACTCATCACCAAACTTTGAATAGCTCTTTCAACCCCATTCATGCATATAATTCTACCTCTCTTCTTCTTCCCTCAGAGGGACTTACTTCTTAAACTTATAGTTCTCGGTAGATGTGTTTGTGCCACATTTGTGTGGCTCATAAATAGGCCAATTGCATGCAATTAGATTTGTAGTGTACCTTTTGTTCTTGTAAGCAGTGAGGAAGGTAGAAGAAAATATGAGCTCTGAGCAAACAATATTTCAGTACATTGAGCTGAATATCAAAGAAAATGATCACCATCTTTAGGAAAGATAAATTATATCAAACAAGAGTATGGTGTTATGAATGAAAGGGATAGTTTGCATCCATAAGTTAATTAGCATTCTTAACCCTAAACCTATCACCAATACCACTGAACAACTCATTCCTGCCCTGGTATATATGTATACGTGTATATATATGTGTATGTGTTTATGTGTAGGTATACACATACTTACTTATTATTAAGTAATTACTTATTATTATGTACTTACTTATTAAGTACATAAGTACCTGATTGGCAGATACTTCTTGCCAATCACTTATTATTATAAGTAAGTACATATATATATATACACATATATACTTATTACAAGTACTTATGTACTTATATATATGTACTTATATATGTGCATATGTATATGTATATATGTACTTATAATAATCACTACTTATCATAAGTACATATATACATATACATATGCACATATAAAAGTACATAAGTACATTATATGTATATATAAATAAGTATATTTATCTATCTAAAGTGATGTTGTATGTCTCTAGCACATTCTACTACTGTATCAGGTCAACATATATCTTGGAGAATTTATACATAAATATCATCTCCTAATTTTCTACACCAGTGCAACAGACCAAATCCTGTGTGATTTACTCTCTCTCAAAAGTCTCAGCACACACAGATCTAAACTATTCCTCAGAAAGCTGATCCTACATGGCCCTATGATGCATGGCTTATGCTCTTGTTTCATATGGCTACATAATTTTTCAAACTACTCAGGGCTCACATTTGGAAGAAAACCCCTATATCCCTACAGGCAAGAACTTCCCATGAGCCAGATACTTCTTGCCAATCACGATGTCTGTGAAGTTGAGCCACTACAGCTTCCTCCTCTGGGTCCTGGAAGGTTTTCTAAGTCTAGCAATGCCCTTGAAAAAAATAAGAAATTGCAACCAGCAAGCTGTGCAGTAAAAGAAGTTAGTGAACAGCTGAGAAGAAGGCAGGGCTTCGGTGTGGCAGGACTCAAGGGCAAAGGGAGGTGGAGAGTGTAAAGGAGTTGACACCAAAGTCCCAGATAATGTGGGAGGGAGGGAGGCAAAAGGAGACCTTTTGCTTTGGGCCATGGGCATAAAATACATTATGCTATACGTGACAGATTATGGCTTATTCCGAGAATTAAAATCAGATAAAAGGCTTGACATGTTGAGTTTACAGTATTTGTTACATAAAGGCCAAATCTCAGCCTCTGGCAGATTTTACTTCCAGAACTTGGTACAATCAGTGCTGTTGAATTTTCTTAATTATACTTGGCAAGGACACCATCAATTGCTCATTTTCCACTTTAAAACGTTTCTTCTGCCTAAGTGGGGATAAAGACACCCTTTCTCCCATCCCTCTAACTAAAAACCTCTTAATGATCCTTAATTAGTGTTAAGGTTTAAAGGAGCTATAAGAGATAATGCAGCTGAATTTCACAAGAATCTGTGGATTACGCCTTGTATTTCCTAGCTGGGACTACTCTAAGTCAATACTTTCATAGAATGACAGATCTTTGCAAGGCATTGCATCTGACTTAAGCTAATACATGATTATCCTCTTCAACCAAATTACAGCCACTATGCTTTCTAATGTTTGTGCCAATAACTGTTGTCTACTGAACGGAGAAAAAAAAAAAAACTGTCCTACTCTACTGCTTTTGGGTGTAAACAATTATTTATTTTTAAATCACAGGAGTAATACATGAATAATTACTTATTGTGAAATAATAGGCATTAATAAATACAGAAATATGTACAAGAAAAAGCTTAAGCTCTTTTACCCTCTTACCCTAATACCACTCCCCTCCTAAAAGGTTCTAAAATCGGCAATTTGAATAGAAGACTGCACCTAAATCTGAGTCCTGTCTTTATTATATTTTTAAATTACAGAGTTATTATACACTTATTATGACATGTGAAACAAATCAAAGGTGTCTAATCAAAAAACTCATCATCTCCATCAACTCTCATACAGTCAGGTCCCCGATGTTCATTTCCTTATTTGCATCCTCTCACTTTTTCTTCCTTATCAATTCATAGATATGTCTATATGTATATCCAGCAGTTATATTTTTCACAAATATGAAATAACATCACATTTCTCAGCAGTTTTCCCTGACTTTAAAGCAACACACACACACACACACACACACACACACACTATATATATATATATATATATAATATACATATATATTTTAATGGCTATTCTTTCAAGTCAACAGAAACTGATCTACTTCATTGCTTGGGACAGCTTAATCATAATCCATAGGATGGATGTCCTGTAATTGATTCAGCCATTCTCTTGCCAAAAGACATTCGGATTGTTTCCAGGTTATTGCCATTATATATGATGCCAAACGAGGCACCCTTGTATTTTGATCCTCATATATTGCAGCCTGATTTTTGTAGAATAAATTTGGCAAAGTGCGAGTGATATGCTAATGAGCACTAGCATTATTTTATTTTACTATTATCTCATTAATTTGCAATATTTTTAACAATTCACTTTCCCTTTAGAAATGCATAACAACGATCATTTCCCTACATCCTACCTAGAATGTGAAAAAAAAATCAATATTTCAATTTTTTCCCAATTTATGAATGAAGAACACATTTTCTTTTTATTTGAATTGTCTTTACTGGAAAGGTTAACCATATGTTTATAGACCATTTAAAATTTTTTTCTTCTTTATATTATCTAAACAGATATCCTTCACTCATTGTTTTCATAAATTTGTGAGAACTTTTTCTATACTACAGACTAATTCCCTCAAACTGGTAACATATTTTTCCCACTCTATCACTTGTCTTTTTTGTTTATATTGACATTTACCAAGAAAAAATTTAATTTTTAAACAGTCAAATATGTATTACCCTTTTTTAATCAATGTCTTTCTTAATAAGTCTTCTCCTACTGCAAAGTTAAACAGTCCAAGTTCTACTTTTATGTTTTACATTTAAATATTTAATCCATTACGATTTAGGTATTTAATTCATTTCTAATATGAGGCAAGACATAGCTTTGCTCTCCTTCCAAATGGATAGCTTATTCTGTCAGCTCCATTTATTAAATAAAACATTCTTACCCCCGTTAATTGAAATGTCTTTCATTATATATTATATTTTCATGCTAGCTTAAGTCTATGCCTGAATTCTCTGTTTTGTTCCACTGATCTGTGTACTGGTGTGCTAATACCATAGTCTTTAGATTAGAGTAGATTTGAAAGAAGTTTTAATATTTGGTAAGGCAAATAGTTCCATCTCCTTAGCCATTCTTTTTTGTCAATATTTTCTTAGTTATTTAAATTGTCTTTAAGCCTGTCAATATTAATTTAATTCTGTTAATTGAATAGAGTCCCAACAGACATATATTCTCAATATAAAAGTGTCTGATTGCATTTATTGATAGATAATTGATAGGGAAATCAAAAGATAAATAAGAGATAATAAAGATAGATAAATAGATGATAGATAGGTATTGGTATAGGTAATTAGATACTGAGAGATTTTCCCTAAAATTATGGTATCAAAGATTAAAAAATCCTTTGGAAATATTTTCTACATTATGGGTATCCACAGATAGGTCACGAATTCAGGAGAAGGATATCTCTAGAAAAATATGGAAGGACCACCATTGCTAATCTTAAAGGGCCTAATGTGTGCTATGTAACATCACACATAATATCTCCTATAATCCCATTAATATCCTTTAAAGTAAGCTTGGGTTCTTGAACCAATATTAAAGATAATGAAATGAAGCCTTATCAGAAATGTTAAATGACCTGTATAAAATTATACAGCAAGTGTGTGACACAGTTAGAAGGAAAACTTGACTGTCACTTCACTCTGATTTCACCTCTTCCACAAGCCCTTCAAGATATTTCATGTATTTCTTTTAAATTAAAGACTAATAGCATCAATCAAATTTTAGTGAGTGGACTAAAATGTAGGTAAAAGAAAGAATCAAAATTATGATCATGGGATTAGTTGGTATTCAAAACTAATCTGATCAAAGCAACATTCTGAATATTTAAGGTTCTGCATTGTCACCCTCTAAAACTGTGGTTTTCTTTTTTTTTTTTTTGAGACGGAGTTTTGCTTTTGTTACCCAGGCTGGAGTGCAATGGCGCGATCTCGGCTCACCGCAACCTCCGCCTCCTGGGTTCAGGCAATTCCCCTGCCTCAGCCTCCTGAGTAGCTGAGATTACAGGCACGTGCCACCATGCCCAGCTAATTTTTTGTATTTTTAGTAGAGACGGGGTTTCACCATGTTGACCAGGATGGTCTCGATCTCTTGACCTCGTGATCCACTCGCCTCGGCCTCCCAAAGTGCTGGGATTACAGGCGTGAGCCACCGTGCCCGGCCTTAAAACTGTGGTTTTCAACAGGGGCTTGGGGCCAGAGTAGAAGGAGACTAAAGTAATTTGATAAAGACCTTTAGTTGATTATGATATTCTTCCTTCTTCCCAACACAGTTCATAATCACTGCTCTATTCTAGAGAGGGGAAGAAATTTTATTCAAAACAAAATGCTTTTCGTAAAACTTAGCAAAAAACACATACATAGTGTGAATTCAATAACAAATCATTTTTTAAACTAGTTGCAATTTGTAAGTTAACCACTAAATGCAATACTTTGTACATCTTTTAGGCAATTTGCGTATTCTGCCTTGTAGTATATGAGATTGAATAATTTTTTAATGCTTCATCTCCTAACTCAGTCGTTCTCAAACGCTAGCATGCATCAGATCACCTGGAGGACTTACCGGTACATGGGACATGTATTGGTGGGACTCCCCCAATCCCACCTCACCCAAGTGAGGTTCTGATTCAGTAGATCTGGGTAAGTGGGTGCGTCCTGAGAGTTTACTTGTTAAGGTTCAAGCTATGTTGATACTGATGGTCTCAAGAATAGATTCTGTGAACTAAACATTTCTTCAAGGAAAAATCTGTGTGTGTGTGTGTGTGTTATTCGCTTCAAATTCTGCAAGGTCCAATATAATGGTTTGAATATATTACCGACTCAATATATAGGAGTTTGTTTTGAATCATGTTAGTGGTGTGATTTTTGCCAGTATTCTAATACATTGAAAAGTGGTAATCCATGTAGACCAAAGGAATCGATAGGAATATCACATTTCCAGGCCGGGCGTGGTGGCTCACGCCTGTAATACCAGCACTTTAGGAAGCTGAGCAGGTGGATCACGAGGTCAGGAGATCGAGACCAGCCTGACCAACATGATGAAACCCCATCTTTATTAAAAATACAAAAAATAGCTGGGCATGGTGGCACTCGCCTGTAGTCCCAGCTACTTGGGAGGCTGAGGCAGGAGAATGCCTTGAATTCAGGAGGCAGAGGTTGCTCACTTATATATGATCACGCCACTGCACTCAAGCCTTGGCTACAGAGCAAGGCTCAATCTCAAAAAAGAAAAAATAAAAGAATATCACATTTCCAAACAAGGAACCAGGGAGCCATAAATATGGCAACTGTGATTCGCAGAATACAAAAAAGTTGTTTGGGGAAGAATGTGTTAAAAGTCATGATTCATTCATTTATCTCAGTTTTATTAAGAGGAAATATGTGTAAACACAACAAGGGATATATTAGTATTGTACTAGTCCCTTTAATAGATCGGTAACTTCCTAAAGACATGTCAGTTTCCCCTTGTATATACTTATATCCTACCATCCATGTCCCCCTCGTGAGTTAAACTGAGCTCTTTTTCTTTCTATTATTGACTTGTAGAAGTTCTGTTTGTATTCTAGGTATAAGACCCTTATCAGACATATCATTTTTAAATATTGTCTCCCATTCTGTGGGGCAGCTCTCCACCTTCTTGTGTCCTTTGAAGCACAAAGGCTTTTAATTTTGATAAAATTCAATTTATCTATATTTTTTCTTTTCTTGCTTGTGCTTGTTGTTTCCTATCCAAGAAACTACTGCCTTACACCAAGGTCTTTCCTGCATTGAATTGTTTTGGCACTCTTGTTGAAAAACAATGGAGCATTACATGAAGGTTTACTCAAGGAGTCTCAATTATATTCTATTGATTTGTAGTTAGAGCCTACGTTAATATCACACTATCTTGATCACTGTAACTTTGAGATCAGGAAGTGTGAGTCCTACAACTTTGTTCTTTCTCAAGATTGTTTTAAGCTATTCTGGGTCCCTTTAGCTTCCATAAGAATTTTAGGATCAGGTTATCAATTTCTGCAAAGCCAGCAGGATTTTGAAAAATATTGCACTGAATCTGTAGCTCAATTTGATGGGAATATATATACACGCGCACGCACACACACACACACATTATGTTTTAATGAAGCATTACAAGTTTGTTTCTGTAGAAAACACCTTTGTTCAAGAATAGCCCAAATTTAACTTCATATCAAATTTATTTCAAATGTTTGTTGCTAAGTAAGAACTAAATGTATGCTAAAAAGAAAAAAAAAAAAAACCTTTTTTCCACTTATAAAATTATTCATAATACGGTAACAGGGAAAATACAAACAAAGTAAGAAAAATCATAGTAACCTCTAATCTCAACAGGACAGAAACAGTCATTGTTAGAAGTTTGGTGCAATTTCCTTCTACCTTCCATATTAATTTGCTTTTACCGTGATAACAGACTCCACATTTCAGTGGCTTACAAAATAAAAATAGCCTTGACTTTCTTCTCACTCGTGTGGTATGTTGGTGCCCGTGGGTCAGCTGAGACTCTACTCCACATGGCCATGGTGATCTCATGATGAAAAGAAAAAGCAAGAGAGCTGTTAAACAACAACACCACCACCGGAAAAAAAAAAAAAAAAAAACCTAGTGTTAGCCAGGTATGGTGGCTCACGCCTGTAATCCCAGCATTTTGGGTGTGGTGGCTCACGCCTATAACCCGAAGGTGGGCAGATCATCTGAGGTCATGATTTCAAGACCAGTATGGCCAACATAGTAAAATCCCGTCTCCACTAAAAATACAAATTTTAGCTGGGAGTGGTGGTGCACGCCTGTAATTCCAGCTACTTGGGAAGCTGAGGCAGGAGACTCACTCAAACCCTGGAGGCAGAGGTTGCAGTGAGCCAAGATTGCACCATTGCACTCTAGGATGGGCAAAAAGAGCAAAATTTCATCTCAAAAANAAAAAAAAAAAAAACCAAAAGAAAAAGAAACCAAAAAACTAGTGTTGCTTCTTAAGGTTTCTACTTGCGGAGAATGTGCTCATAAGAACCCAAGGCTCCCCTTGTACCTCCTGTAATAACACTGAATTTAATGGCCTTTGCTTTCTCAATCGCATTTTGCGCTGTGGTTCAAATAAATGAAACCGGAGGAAAGGAAGATACAGAACATAGGATTTCAGAAATCTGGTGGTCTATGTTTGAATAATCAAAGGAACAATATGAAATAAATTTGATTGTTTCTGCTCCAATGACTCCTACAGACAGTGATGCCTCTCCTCCAGCCACTTATGAGGTATGATTTCCTGTAATGGAAACCTCGGAGAAACCATTGCCTAGCACGTGCGCCTTTATTAAAGATGGTGTCTCATTTTGCTACGTGCCATTGTTCTAAATACCAAACGTTACATTTTACACACCAGCCTAGAATTTTCTAAGAAAATTAAGTAAAAAATACTTTTTTGCTGATGTGGAGGAACAAAAAACTGATTATAATTCCTATTTAAAGGCAAGAGAAAAAGAAGACCGGAGTACCAACTGCCAGTTGACAAGACGCAGACTTGCCAGGGGCAAGCTGTGACAAGCAGACCCTAAGGGAAGAGTATCATCTGCTTTCAGGTGTAATTAAGTTTGCTGAACATTAATAGCATTGTTGAGTAGTCCTTTGTTTAAAGAATAAAACATGGAATGATTTGTTTTAGTGAAAGAAGAAAATAGGGCGCCTGTCCGCTTGGTTAAGCTGGACCTGCGTCTTGCAGAATCCCTTTCCTCATATGGTTCTAGGTGAGAGGTGGTCAAAGCCAGACATTCACAAAGCAGCGAAGGCAGATATGAAGCAGCAGTCATTATTCTCAAAAGGTCATCACGATTAGGTGTGGAGAGGGACCACTGGCCGTGACCTTTGTCAGAAAGCCACAAGGCAGTCCACTGGTAGAACTAGAGTCCATTGTTAAATGACAGTTTTATATTAAATGAAACGTTTGAAATAACACCACAGCCCTTACACTGGGGATTCTGTGTGTGAGCTCCACTTCACCCCAGAAAAGGCATATAATATAAGATCTCAGGGTGAATAAAACTTCAGGATTATGCCACAACTGGATGTGGCATCAGAAATAACATAATTTTACATCTACAATTCACAATCTTAAAACCACAAAAACTTATTTTTTGCCCTTTGGCATTTAGCTTTTTTTAGTTGCACAAAAAAGTTGTTTCTATTGTAGAAAATTCACCCTATCAAAGGGAATTCTCAGTGAGAGAATATGAACAGAAAAGAAATGTCAGAATTATGAACAAAGCATTGCTATTCAAAGGGGAAAAGGCTAGCAAAGAGGAACTCAAAATTTTAAATCTTCATTAATTTCAAAAGGGTGAATCAAAAGACTATTGAGGTCTAATTCCCAAACTAATTTCTTGAATTAAAATGATCAATACAGAAATAACAATTTCCATGTTGCAGATATGTTTCTATGATTTCCAAAACAGCTCTATCTTCAGCTTAGCTCTAGGAAAAAAAAAAAAAAAAAAAACCTCATGGAATGTGACATTGTGATTAAGAGGCATTTCACTAAGTCAAGGATTTCTCTATGACTTCAAGAATAGATTAAGAAGTTGTTGAGTTAGGAGAATTACCAATGGCCACATTCCATTCTACATTATCTTTTCCCTCTGTAACAGCCTCCAGACTGCCACCAATAAGCTTGTTAAAATACAGTCTTGACCATATAAAAGTTTTTGTTTGTTTTTTAATAATCTCCGATGGCCTTCCTTTGTTGAGGGGGAGATACAGACACATGGTTTATGCAGAAATCTGTCCATTCCTTTTCTCCATGGATTCTGATACCTTGAATTGGTTTGTCTTATAAAGTAAGGCCTTATAAGGCCTTACTTATAAGTAAAGCCTTATAGCAGATAACCTCCGACTCTAGCTGGGTAGTCCTTAATTCTCACAATGAGAAAAGAGAGCTGGAATGAAGTACGACATGCAGAGATCTCATTCTGTCGTTGCCAAGAAGGCTGAGTGTAAATGTTGTACCAGCAGCCTGGCTCCTGCCTAGGACATCTATAAATCGGTCCACGCCTCCCAGGCATGACATCCATTTCCATACCTTCTGGACTATGCCCCATTCCAGCACAATTCGCTTCAAAAGTAATAGTTATATATGTTTGGAGTCCAGGGATTTTAGAAAACAAAGATCCTATCCAAGATATAGATGGTTTAAGGTATCAGGTATTACATTCTGGTAAACTGAGTATGACTTATCAACAAAAAAATTTAATTCCTGGTAGGATTAAGGGTTTTGGAATACGCCATTTTTAAAAGAGCAAGAAGGTCCATGTGGAAAACAAGTGTTTTCTTTTTCCTATCAAAGTTTCTACTTACCCCTCTTGGTTATATCTCAACTCTCCTTGGGAAATTGCCTCCCTTCCATAGTAAGTCCACATGATATATAGAGAGTTAATCCTTCTCCATTCCCCAGGTTCAGAGATGGGCATAAGCCCAAGTTTACACAATTATCTGTGGTCTCACCTTTCATTAGGGGTTGGTCCAAGAACAGCCATGTGGTTCATTGAGCCAGGGATACAAGACTCAATTCTGGAATCATTATTGGAACTAGCAGAAAAAATTAATGCAGCCTTCAGCTTCTATGAGAGAATGTTAATCCAGGGTAGAAATTGCCAAGCTTTTTTCTATAAAGTGCCAGATTGTGAATATTTTCAGCTTTGCAGCTCATAAAAATCTCTGTCAGAACTACTCAGCTCAGTTGTTGTAATGACAAAATAGCTATAAACAACATGTAAACAAATGAGTGTGGCTGTGTTCCAATAAAACTTTATTTCTGGATACTGAAATTCGAATTTCATTTATTACAAAATTTTATTTTTAAAAAATGTTTTAACCATGTAAATACATAAAAAAACATTCAGTGAAAGCCTGGATTTGGCTCATGGGTCATAGTCTGCCAACTCTCATTCTAAATGCTTGGAGAAACAGTAGCAAGTAATACTAAAAGCTCCTGGCCTCTGGGAACTTACATTCTAGTGGAGTAGATAAACAATAAACAATTTTAAAGTGCTATATTTGAAGGTAGTGTCAGCAAAATTTACTGATGGAGTAGATGTGGAGAACAGGACAGCAAGAGAGAGCAAGAGCAGGAGAGAAAATGAGACAGACAGGCAGAGATAGAGGGAGAGAAGTCAAGCATAAAGCTAAGGTTTTAGGCTCTGGGCAACTAAGTTAATGGGAATTTTGATTTTTAAGAAGAGACTCGGGAATGGTGAGTTTTGGGTGGCACTCATGTTCTTTTTGGACATGTTATGCTTATGATGCCTATTAGATTTCCAAGCAGAAACACTAAACAGACTAGTGCATGAATCAGTCTGGAATACAGAGAAAAGAGCTGGATTCCACAGCAAATAAACCATATTTAAAGTGGGACAGACCTGGTTAATATCCAATTAAAGATATTATGTGGAGATAGAGAAAAAAGGGGTCCAGGAAATGAGCCATGGAAAACACCAATGTTCAAAAGGAACCAGCAAAGGAGAGCAGGAGGAAGGAGCTAATAAAATAAGAGAAAATAAGAGTGAAGGATGCCCAAGGGCAAGGGAACAGGTGTTTCGGAAAGGAAGATGTGACCATTATGTCAAACGCCGCTGCAGTGCATACTAATATGCATAAACCGATCAGGAAACTGACTGGTGTATTTGGTAAGATGGAACTCATTGCTGACTTTAACACTGACTTTAACAAGTGTGTTTTGCAGTAGACTTGGGAGTTTGAGAGAGAATGGTTGTGAGGAAGTGGGGAGACAACAAAGACAGTTCTTCTGAGGAGTTCTGCTCTAAAAGCCTGGAACAGTAGCTGAAGAGAGGGCATAGGACAGAGGATTTTTTTTTTTTTTTTTTGGCTGTTCCGTTTTGAAGATGGAAGGTATTAGACTCAAGCGAAAAGAAAAAAGTGTGGCTAAGGCAGAAGCAAACATCAAGTGAGAGAGGGCCAGGGATCCAGGGAAAGTGTATGGGATAAAGAAGCAGGCAGGTTGGTAGATTTAGCAGTTTGAAGGCAAAGTTCTCTTGTGATAGCTTCTATTTTCTCAGGGAAAGTTAAAAACAAGTAGACTGGAGTTGATGTTAATGATGTTGATGATTGAGAAAGTGGTTTTCTTAGTGCTCAGGGACTGGCTCAACTGGGGGAATGTGAAGAGAATTTCTAGGAGGCTGAGGACCCACTTGAGACCACAGTGTGGTTGTGAGCTTTTCCCCAGCTATATTCAGCTGCCTGGAAATGAGTGGAGAGCAGGCAGAAAGGAGGACTTAACTGGTGGTGAGTTTTTTCTAGGTGACTTTGAAGGGGTCAAGGGAGTTGAGGGTGTGTGATCTGGAGAGATCGTCACAGTGGCTTGTGAACGCCATGCCAGGGAGGTGTGACTTAAGGGGAAGATGAATGGTGAAACATAGTAGGCTCAGGTGTGGAGATCTGTATGGGATTAATGTCTTCTTGGATTCAGGAAATGAGATGCAAAGACAAGAAGTAGTAGTCAAAGAGCGGAATGCTCAACACTGACATTATGGAGCTGGTGCCGTTATTGCAATGGCAAGATCGAAAGGAGTATGACCTTGCAGGGAGTGAGTGAGGATGGGTAGAGCCTAAGAGAAGCAAAGGAGAGAAAGTCAAGGCACTGGGGAGCTTAGGTGATGGATGGACCAGCCGAGAACCTTCCATTCTTTGTTGAAGCCACCAAGAATTTAGAAAGTAGTCATTGGGAAGAAAAGCCTAAAATCTCCTGTAACTGAGAGGACGTAACCAGGAGAAAAGCATTAACTCTAGATGGGATGATCTGAGGACATATAAGTAAACATATGTTTCAAAGAAGTTGATTTTTCCTTTTAAAAGATAGGGAAGAATGGTCTGCAAATGATTTTTATAACAAGGAGGTCATCGTTCTCCCTTCTAGGACCTGTGGTACATGGTGTATGGGAGAAATGAACAGACCTGGATGAGAAAGCTGCAGGGAGAGGAAATACTTCGGGGACAGCCAGGCCTCACTCATTGTAAGAAAGTGAAGGAAAGGCCAGGCAGGGTAGCTCATGCCTGTAATCCCAGCACTTTGGAAGGCTGAGGCGGGTGGATCACCTGAGCTCAGCAGTTCGTGACTAGCCTGATCAATATGACCAAACCCGGTCTCTATTAAAAATACAAAAATTAGCTGGGCATGGTGGCGGGGCCTGTAGTCCCAGTTTCTCAGGAGGCTGAGGCATGAGGATCCCTTGAACCCCAGAGGCAGGGATTGCCAAAAAGAAAAAAGAAAGTGAAGGAAGAGATGGTTGAAAGGAGGTATAACTAGTGACCAAGAGGCTTCAGTCATTCCCAGTAGGCCCTGATAATTCCTAAAACAGTTAAGGGAGAATACACATGATCTGGAAGACACTGACATTTTTATAAAGAAGATTTTTTATATCTCTCTCAAATATCACTTGATCAAATAAGAAATTTTGTAGAGCAAACAGTAAAATGGGAGTCTATATCACCTAACACCATGTTTGTCACCCTGAGCAGTTTACCTTCCTGTGCCTGAGTTTGTGTGTGCCTGACATTGAAATAACAATACCTGCCCTTTCATCCCCCTTCTCTGTTATGGACACTGTGAGAAAAAGTGGGTAGCCCCTTCAGTTCTTAGGAGAAAGGGTACTTGGAAACTGAAGTAGAGGACTATGGATATCCCAAGGAGAGAAAACTCAAAATACAACTTGGGAACTTCAATATAGTTTCTATTATTTTCCAGGGCCCTCTGGCCGCTTCTAATTTTTTCTTCCAGCTCACAGACTCCAAGTCCCCTGACTGTTTTCTGTTCTACCTCTTGGATTGATCCTTTTCTTACAACTCCCCAGGACCCGCTAACTCTCTAAGTTCAATTTTTATGAAGAATGCTGGAATGTTCAATAATTAGTTTTCTCAAATAAAACCAAGGCACATAAACACTCAGTGAAAGCTGGAGAGGAAGGGCTTGGGTAGCTACTTTTCCAGAGGCCCTTTCCTCTCATTGAGTCCTATGAGCTTTCTGAGAATGCCTCTCCCTTCCCCCGTCCAGCTCAAAGCATCAGGAAAAGTCTCCAGAAGCCATATCAGCACTTCCAAATGCTGTAACAAGAGCTGCTGCGGCAATGGGCTCCCTGCTATGGTCCCTCTAGTGTGTCCATCTGAAATTCAGTGATAAAAGAAATAATTAAAAGACAGACGACTCAGCTGTACTGGTAAGAAATGACATCTATATATCTGAAACTTAATGTAGGCAAGATCCATAAAAATGCAACGTGAGCCTCCAATCTTCCTCACCAGGACAGCGTAAGGATTAATCAGATCAAACCAGGAAAAGTACTTCAACTTCTCTAGAGGAAGAAATCAGCCATTCTTGGAGTAAAACATATTTTTCTTCTATTCATCTACTTTAAAAATATAAATGGCGTACACCAACCTTCAGAAAAATGATTTACCATACTACTAATACTAATCCTTTACATTTAGATAGTGCTTTACACTTTCAAGATGCTTTCACATATATTATCTCCTACAGTATTACATCCTGGAACTAAAAATATGGTTCTAAAAATGAAACTTTTCTTTTCCCCAACTCATTCATGCTTGGATATACTGATTTTTGCCCCCTAACATCAAGAACTTGAATCATAAGACCGTTTACCTGTGGACATCCAGCTTACACTATTAACTCATAATGAAAAGACATAACTCTTTCTTACTTAACAAAAAAATAATGTGTCCAAGTGGAAAACAAAGGTGAATTAAAAAAAAAAAAGGTGGGGAGTTAAAGAATATAATTTGTCCTTTGTTAATCTTTTCAACTAAACAGAATTTAAAACAATTCAGGGTCTGTTTTGTGTAAATTTCTTACCACCCTTAATAACTTAAGAGCACAATTGCAAGCACGTTTGCTCCCTGTTCTGGCTAACTGCCACAAGACTGAAATATTTTGTCTCTTCTAAAACACTGTAAACATCGTTAAACGCCAAAACCTATAAAACACTTTTATGAAGTAATTTGTAAATTTTATGGACTTAATAAGGCAAATTTTATTCTGAACTACCAGATATTGCTTTCCCATTCATTGCATTCATTCATTCATTCACTCTTTTATTTCTTCCTCCATTGCTATGTGGAATTCTATGTATGAAGGTTTAAATGCTTACATCCTAAACCTGTGTGGATATTAGATCAAGAAATAACAAGAAGTAGATTTAGAAAGAAATAAAAGAAGAAATAACAGAGAGATGCCCCCACCTCTACTTTTTAAACGTAAGGATGCTATAGAAGAAGGCAGAAATACAGCAAGATGGTAATGAAGAACAAAAGTGATGGAAAATATATTTGTAGCTATATCTCTTAGAGAGCTCCTTGGAGCTGAAAAGTGAGAAAGCATATTGTTCCTGCCAAATGGTAGTTGCTAAATAACAGTAATAATAATAACAGCAATACTTAGAAACCATGGAATCCTCACAAAATTATAAGTATATAATGTGACAAGCTTAATTTAACCAATATGTATTGAGATTAAAACTATTCATATGTTTTGGCTTAATAATATACTAATTGAAAATCTTTTCTAAAGAAATAATCAGAGATTCAGACAATGATTTATTATAAAGATATTTATCCCAGTATTAGTAACAAAGCAAAAATTGATCCATTTTCAATATTTTGTCATACAAGAATATTTACCCAAATGAGGTACTTTCACATAATGGAAAGATGGGCAGCTATTACAACAAAATTTGTAAATACATTATAAGGACATTAAAATGTTAATGATGTAATGGTAAGAAAACCAAGAGGAAAACAAAATTGTATAATCAGTATCATAACAAGTACATAACATATATATGCATACACACAGACACACATACAAATGTTTGAAGGAAATGTCAACATATTAACCTTGATTATCAAGACTGTAACTACTTATGTTTCATAAAGTTTTCATAGTTAATACATGTTGCCTTTATAATCATTGAAAAAAGCTACTGTCATAAAGATAATCCTCTTTTATAACTTATTCTGCCCCCCAAATTTTCCTAAAGTACCTGGTATACACTTTTTACAAATAAATGCCTTCCCCCCACCCTTTATGCTTCTGCACTCTTGAAGAGTGTCCCTGTCACTTCTGTACCCTGCAGTGGTCACTGTGTTGGTGCCTTCTGCCATCATGAGTCTAACCAATCATAAGCCTGTATTTCTCATCCTCTTACCAGAGCTGGATTCAGAACTGGGCAGATTTAAGTCAGTTTAGGACAAAAGACACAAGGAGGAGTTTACTTAGGGGAACTGGGAAAATAAAGGTGGTCATTTTTCACAATGGAAAGAGAGAAGACTGTCGTCATCCATCTTTTGAGTGGATAGAAACTAGCCTCATGTTCAAGATGATGCTACAGACAGCAGAGAAGGTACTTACACCCCTCAGAGAATTTACAAGAAACTGATTTAAACAGCCCTGAAGTCTGTCCTAATTTTGGTTTTCTTGTTATGCACTATAATAACTTGCCTTATATATAAGTGAATTTGAGTTAGAAATTCTGTTATTTGCTGATAGATACACAATGTAATTTATTCTCTAACATTAAATACCTTTAGTCTGATCAAATGAAGGAGAGAGCTAATAAAATACAATTATTCCTAGAACTTACCTTTCATACTGTATTTTCCATTACATCAAATTAAATGCCCATCAAAGTAGTTTACTTCTCTCCTTTTATATGCTCTTGTCTTTTTTCATCATTTTTAATGAAAATTTCCAACATACAGAAAAGCTGAAATAATTTTACAATAAACCCACCTAGAATCTACACTTAACACGTTTTACTATACTCACTTTAGCATTACGCATACATCCTCTATCCACTCATAAGTTAATTTGATTTTTGTACCAAACTTTCAAGAACTCCTTTCACCTCATCACCATTATCAAAGACAAATTCAAATTCTACTTACTTATTTAAATACTCTGTTGCCATTTACCTCTCCATGTATTCATATCTCTTTTCTTCTGTAAGTTGATAAGATTCTTAAGGGAAGAGATGCTGTCTAATGGATGTGTGTATCTCTTGCAGTGGCAGACATTCCATATGAATGTCTGCTGTCAGCAAATATGTATAAAGATATAGTAAAAACCGAAGTGTGTGTTTTCCATACTCACCACAACACACAGAACGCTTCTAACATCGGATATGAGGGAAAGAGGGGGTTCCATTGCATTGCATATTTATTGCACACCAAGTAAGCAATTAATTCTGCAGTGGATAGCAGCTGTGTGCCCTCAAACTCAATTCTGATATTTCTACCTAGATATAGTGTCAGACACCACAGGTTCAGGGGTTAGTCCCACAAGATTGTACCCCTGCTTTCAAATATAAGTTGAAAGCACAAGTTATTTTACCTGTGCTTCTGACTGCCAGCTCTAAATCAGGGTTCCCACACCTCCTCCTTGGGTGCAATGTATAGGACACTACAAAAGACACAGATAAGGAGATGAATAGGTATCGGAGGAGCAAATCTTCCAAGCCCCTTCTAGTGGGGGGATCCCTCCAGGCATCTTCATGTGTTCAGCTCTCTGGAAGCTCCCCGAACCCAGTTGTTTCAGGTTTTTATAGAAGCTTCGTTAGGCAGGCATGATTGATTAGATTATTAGCCACTGCTAATCAACTCAACCTTCAGCCCCTCCTACTCTACCCAGAGGCTGAGGATGGGGCTGAAAAGTCTCAACCCTCTAATGGTGACTTCTGTGGCCTTTTCTGTGACCAGCCCCAATCCTTAAGCTACCTAGGAGCTGCCGGTCACCAGCTAACTCATTAGCTTGACACAGAAGGAAGACCAAATATATATTTCACAACTTCACAGTATGCAAAATGGAAATTTATTCAATCACTGAATACATTGGATTTTAGTGATTCAATGCCATTTTATGGTAAAATAAAGATCTAAACGTATTTCAGTGGACTATAAACTTTAAACATGCCATTTGTCATACTTTTTCTGGTAATATTTTCTGTATCAAATTCTAAAAGTATACCAGTTTTTTTCTATGAAACTGAACCTGGCAGTAAACAAGTTTATATAGCAAATGTCTCATTAACAAGGGAAACACTAAGTCTTGGAAGAAAATAAGCTTCTTAGTTATTTTTTATAGTCAACTTCTGTGAATTAAATACTCTTTAAAATATTGTTTCCTTTGCAAACATCTTCATGTGAAAAACTGGTGCTAAGACCTTTACTTCAGTCCTGATGAATGAAATGAACAATCCAGAGAGCTGGACTTGACAGTATATGAAACTCAAACGTAAGATGGAATGTTACTTTTCATTAAATATAAGGAGAATTGTGTTTATTTCTTTTTATCCACCATCCTGAAGTGACTTCTCTAAAGCATTTTTTCCAAGTTATAGTCAATCTACTGAAAAGAAGTGTGGTACGTGTGTGTGTGTGTGTGTGTGTGTGTGTGTATCTGTGTGTGTTAGGAGGATTACATATCTGAAATAATTGTGCAAGTCTTTGGGTTTATAGAAAATTGGTACAATTTCTATTTTAAAAGATTAACATATTTGGCAGGCCACAAGGATTGAGGAGCATGTGTTTCTAGTAGTGAGAATGGTTGAGGTATGGATCTTTCAGAATCTATATTCTGTTATAACTAACATCTTTGATAGTAATTGGAGACATATTCATAGTTTTTCAAGAGTCTTCAAATATAGATAGCTTTAAGCTTGTCTTTATTATCACTTCTCTTTCATGGGATCTTCGTCCATTTTTTGCTCCTATAGCAAAATACCAGAGACTGGGTATTTTATGATTTTTAAAAGTTCATTTCTCACAGTTTTGGAGGCTGGGAAATCCAGTATCAATGGGCTAGCATCTGGTAGAGGCCTTCCTGCTATTATCAACCCATGGCAGAAGGGCAAAGAAAGGGCAAGAGAGAGATAGAGAGTATGCAAGAAAAGATAAACCGATTCTAATGCTAACAAACCTAGTTATAAGATAAGGACATTAATCTACGCATGAGGATGGTGCCTCCATGTCCCAAACACCTTCCCTTAATCCCCATCTTCCAATGCCACCGCTATGGGGATCAAGTTTTCAACACATAAACTTTGGGGGACATATTCAAATTATGGCAGTGAGGTTTACTATTTGATTTATTCTTTTTTAGATGTGGAATGGGGGATATTCAAACTTAAAACATAAATGTTTAATATTGAGTAAGGCATCCAGGTAAAGTGACATGTACTTTTCTTAGACTCCAGATTATATAGCAGGATGGCCAACCTCAAACAAGAATCTTGCTAAAAGCTGCTAGACTGGAAGTAATTGATGGAAAGGAAATAAATAATAGGACAATAACCTAAGCAATATTCTGCCTTAGAGGAATCATTTCTCCATAAGCTCACACTTGGGAAGAAGCCCAATATGCTAGACTACAGTCAGAAAAATACTGTTTCTGCCCATAAGAATTGTTGCAACGAGTTTTATTCATTTGGTTCACCCAAAGGTGAAATATTTCTATTCTTGCCATCATCAATTATAGGACTCCACTATCTAGATCATTCAGTGAAAAATGAATTATCCTGTCTGTCTTTACATGGATTAACCATACAAAGATTACTCCGACATGAATTTTTTTTTTTAAACTCAGGCCAATCCTAAGCTTTATGAAAGATATTGAAGATCTTCTTTCTATGAACTATCAAAACAGCCACACCTAAAACTATTTGTTAATAAATGAATCATTGTAGATAAACTGAGTTTACTTCATCTCTGAAACAAAATACGTAAGTACTCTTCAAAAGACCTATTACATACCATTTAACATGTATGTAGACATTTAAAGATATTATTGTGTTAATAATTCAATGTCACTTTTAAGAGGAAAACATTTATTGTCCTCATTTTAAAATCATGCTTTTTGAGAACTCTTACATTATGTTCTTCTGAGTTACAAATGCATTTTCCCCTAAAATTTTTTAAAATAGAAGAAAAGGCAACTGCTAGGTAGCAACTAGGTGGAATGAGAATTGCAATAATAGAAGAAAGCAAGCCAAATTCATACAAAAATATGCCACTACAAAGCAGCCAACCACAAGCCTGTTTTACGAAGCATAAAAATTAGGAATTTTAGGATTCATAACTTGCAGCACAGAATTTACTTCAGAACAACAAACCCTGAAATCTACTTAGTTTTCTTTCTAAGGTGCTAATTTTAATTTATAGCACTGTTTCATTGTTTTTCCATAAGGTAGCATTTTTATCTTAATGTCTAAAAATATAGACGTTTAAAATAAATACAATGTGAATTTAATCGGCAAAATCAACACAATCAGCAATAATTTGTTGTACTTCAGTATGCATACAGACAAAAAGCAAAAAATACTGAGCATAAAATACTTTGGCAAATATTTTTCATAAAGTTTCAAACAGCATTACAAAATTTGCTTCTCTCGTTTTTAAGACATTTATTCAGCACCTACTGCTTTCCAGTCACTGAGCTAGGGAAGGAAGACAGGAATCTGACATAGTTCCTATCCTCCAGGAAATCACAGATGAGAGCAACATGTATTCAGATAAATTGCATGTCTCACGATCTTTCAAAGGGCTGTCTTTTGGCTTAAAATGCCATCTGCTTTTTGAAAACTCCTGGCTGATTTAGTGGAATCAGATGTCTTCTTGAATTCCAACTTGGTTTTTCAACATGCGAATGGCCTAAATGTTTCTATTCTTTTTATCTCCTGACCAAGGAAAAGCATGTCAGCTGTGGGTAATCCATCAACAACTGTACAAAACTTCCACAATTGTTGTAGTTAAATTCTGTGGTCTACTGGGAGCTCACATTTCTTATCCTCTTTAAGATTCGAAATAGAGCTGAAGCCCATTGTTAACATCATTTTTCAGAAACAGAATTCCTGGCTGTAACAGTCTCACAAATTTTATTACATAACCTCCGGTTGGTTGCCTGCTTATCACTATTTTTTACTATTCATAAATAATATAAGACTGAGGTTTTTTTCTCCCAAAAACAAAACAACAACAAAAACAGGTGTTCAAATTTACCCTAGTGAAAAGTGGGTAGATGTCTCCATTCCTTTTCGGTGTTAATCCACTTTATGTTGCCATAAAGGAATACCTGAGACTGGGTAACTTCTAAAGAAAAGGTTTCCTTGGCTCGTGGTTCTGCAGCTTTACAAGCATGGTACCACCATCTACTCAGCTTCTGGTGAGGCCACAGGAAGCTTGCAATCATGACAGGCAAAGGGGGACCCAATGCGTCATATAGTGAGAGGGAGAAAAGAGAGGGGAAGAGGTACCAGGCTCTTTGAAACAAGTAGTTCTTGCATGAATTGCAACTATGGGAAGGACACTAACCCATTCATGAGGGATCTGCCCTCTATGAGCTAAACATTCCCCACTAGACCTCACCTCCAAAATTAGGGATTACATTTCAACATGACATTTGGAGAGGACAAATATCCAGACCATATCATTCTACTCCTGCTCCCTCAAATTTCATGTCCCTCTTACACTGTAAAATACAATCACCCCTTTCCAGTAGTTCCCCAAAGTCTTAACTCATTACAGCATTAACTCAAAAGTCCAAAGTTTCATCTGAGACTCATGGCAAGTTCCTTCTACCTGTGAACTTGTAAAATCAAAAATAAGTTATTTACTTCCAAGATACAATGGTAGAACTGGCTTCGGGTAAACAATCCCATTGCTACAGGGAGGAATCAGCCAAAAGAATGAGGCAACGGGCAACACACAATTCTGAAACTCAGCAGGGCAGGCACTAAATCTTACAGCTCCAGCATAATCCTTGACTCCAGGATTTTCAACCACGTTGGTGTGAGGGGTGGGCTCCCAAGGCCCTGGGCAGCCCTGCCCCTGTGGCTTTGTAAGGTGCAGCCTCTACGACTGCTGTCACAGGTTGAAGTGGAGTGCCTGTGGCTTTTCTAGGCTCAAGGTGCAAGCTGTTGGTGGCTCTGCCATTCTCCTGTCTGGAGGGTGGCAACCCCTTCCCATAGCTCCACTAGGCAGTGCCCCAGTGGGGACTCTGTGTGGTATCTCCAACCCCACATTTTCCCCTAGACACTGACCTAGTAGAGACTCTCTGCAGGGGCTCTGCCTCTGTAGCAGGCTACTGCGTACATACATCCTCTGAAATCTAGGTGGAAGCTACCAAGCCTCCTTCACTCTTGCATGCTGCATGCCTGCAGACTCAGCAACACATGAAAGTCACCAAGGCTTATGGCTTGTGCTTTCCAAAGTGGCAGCCCAAGCTGTACCTGGGGCCCTTATACCTGAGGCTAGCGTGCTGCTAGTGTGGATACAGGGAACAGTGTCCTGAGGATGCACAGGACAGAGGAGCCCTAGGCCTGACCCCTAAATCAATTCCTTCTAGGTCTCTGGGTCTGTGATAGGCAGGGCAGCCTGCAAGATATCTGAAATGCCTTTAAGGCCTTTTTTTTTCATTTTCTTGAATATTAGCAGTTGGCTCCCTTTTAGTCATGCAAATCTCTCTAGCAAGTAGTTGCTCTGCAGCCCCCTTGAATTCCTCTCCTGAAAATGCTTTTTTCCTTTTCTACCACAGGGCCAAGTTGTGAATTTTCCAAAATTTTAAGCTCTGTTTCTCTTTTATTTATAAGGTCCAACTTTAAGTCATTTATTTGCTGCCATATCTATTTATACGTTGTCAGAAGCAGCCATGCCACATCTTAAATGCTTTGCTGCTTATAGATTTCTTCTTCCAAATACCCTAAGTCATCACTCTTAAGTTTCACCTTCCACAGAGGCCTCAGACATGGATGCGATGCAACCAAGCTCTTTGCTAGTACATAACAAGGGTGACCTCTACACCAGTGCCCAATAACTTCCTCATTTCCATCTGAGTCAGCCTGGCCTTTACTGTCCATATTTCTATCAGCATTTTAGTCACGAGCACTTCACAAGTCTCTAAGAAGTTTCAAACTTTCCCTTGTCTTCCTGTCTTCTTCCAAGCTTTCCAAACTCTTCCAGCCTGTGCCCATTACCAGTTTCAAGGCCACTTTCACATCTTCAAGTATCTTTATAGCAAGGCCCCACTTCCCAGTAACAATTTTCTGTGTCAGTTCTTTTTTTATTGCTATAAAGGAATACCTGAGGCTGGGTATTTTTTTTTTTTTTTGAGACGGAGTTTCGCTCTTGTTATCCACGCTGGGGTGCAGTGGCACGATCTCGGCTCACCGCAACCTCCACCTCCTGGGTTCAAGTAATTCTCCTGCCTCAGCCTCCCGAGTAGCTGGGACTACAGGCGCGTGCCACCATGCCCAGGCTGGGTAATTTTTAAAAGAAAATAGGTGTACTTGGCTCACAGTTCTGCTGGCTGTACAAATATCACATGCACATCTACTCAGCTTCTGATGAAGCTTCAGGAAGCTTAAAATCATAGTGGAAGGCAGAGGGGGAGCCAGCATGTAACATGGCAAGAGGGAGCAAGCGGGAAGGAAGGAGGTGCTAGGCTCTTTTTAACAACGAGCTCTCACATGAACCAATACTATGAGGAGGGCACCAAACTATTCATGAAGGATCTACTCCCATGACCCAGACACCTCCCACTAGACCCCACCTCCAACATTGGGGGTCACATTTCAGTATGAGATTTGGAGGGGAGAAATATCCAAATCATAGTATTTGTTTACACGACATTTCTGCTTTTGTTCTGTGTACATCGATGGTTCAAAATCATGACCAATGGGTATTTTGAGAGTATATTTAAAACCACATACAATGTATGTTGAAATCAATCACAAGTAGTCATGGGAATAGTCATAGAAGTCATAAAAGTATAATGACTTCTAAAATACGTAATAATACAATAACAATTATTTAGTAACCATCTGCAATCCTCTAAAGAATATGAAAAAAGTATATGATATTATCAGAAGATTGAAGAAAATTATAATCTTTTATCCTCTGGGTGGCAGAGAAATTTCCATCCAGTGTATCTCAAAAGAGAAGATGCCCAGATAAAATTGAACTTTTGTAATTTAAAATATTGCTAAGGAAGAAAAAGAGGAACAAAATTAACCTTGCAGCTGTGTCAGCCAGAATAGCAGTATGGGGCATAAGAAGAGTATGAGCTTCACTACTGGTTTTACCTATGAGAACAAAATGCCATACATTTACTATTTGTTAACTGGAAGTCTCTGGGCAAGTGTTCCTAGAGACTCCATGTTCTCATTAGATAAAATATGTATCATAAAACCACTTTGCAGCGAGTAGTTACCAAACATTTGTTTCTTTCACATAACCATCACCCACCCCATCCAATCTTTATCACCAATCAATAAATTGATATATTAATGTCGATATACAAATGTGTATGCCATGTTTATACAAAGCTTGAAAAACATAGTCATGTGAAAGAGCTCTTAATTAATTTCAGGCTGGGCATGGTGGCTTACACCTGTAATCCCAGCACTTCGGGAGGCTGAGGCAAGTGGATCACTTGAGGTCAGGCGTTCGAGGCCAGCCTAGCCAACATGATAAAACCCCATCTCTACTAAAAATACAAAAGCTAGCTGGGTGTGGTGGCCCACACTTGTAATCCCAGCTACTCAGGAGGCTGAGGCAGGAGAATTTCTTGAACCCGGGAGACAAAGGTTGCCGTGAGCTTAGATCACACCACTGCGCTCCAGCCTGGATGACAGAGTGAGACTCCATCTCAAAAAAAAAAAAAAAAATTCAAAACCAATTATTTTTAAGTCTTTATACATATAATAATAAGCATTAGGGTAAACCTTGACATTATATTTCAATACATTTGTCTGTGAAAATTTAAAATAGTATGATCTTGCGAATGTAAATTAATTTGAGCATTTTTTTTGGTTTAATATAGCATTTAAAAATGTGTTGCATCTCCTAATAAAATTGCTAATGAACTTTCTCTATATTATCAGAATTTGTTTCTGACTCTTAGAAGATAAAATAGGAAATAAAATGTTAAATGGGATAAAATGAAAAGCAGCCTGCCAAACTGGTTACTTTTATCCCATTCTTCATGATTTTTATTTTGAAATTTGACTGCAGTAAGATTGTTATTTTAAATCATACTGTATGAATTTAAAACTTAGATTTAAATAAGAGCCTGTGGTTAACTGCACTTTTAAGGTGAAGGTATAATCATGGTATAAGTATTTTTCCTAGTGTCACTGATGTTGTTTTTTGTCATAGGATTTGATTTGGCTAACGGAATGTAGGCAACAGTGACTCTGTGCCTTTTCTGAGCTTAGGTCTTAAGCAGCAGCTCTTGTTGGCTGGGCAGGGTGGCTCATGCCTATAATCCCACCATTTTGGGAAGCTGAGGCCAGCAGATCACTTGAGGTCACGAGTTCGAGACCAGCCTGGCCTGGTGAAACCCCCATCTCTACTAAAAATACAAAAAAATTAGCCAGGAGTGGCAGTGGGTGGCTGTAATCTCAGTTACTCGGTAGGCTGAGGCAGAAGGATCGCTTGATCCCAGGAGGCAGAGGTTGCAGTGAGCCAAGGTTGCACCATTGCTCTCCGGCCTGGGTGACAGAGCGAGACTCGGTCTCAAAAAAAAAAAAAAAAAAAAAAAGCGGCTCTGTTTTCACTTTCCCCTCTGGGAGCTTCCAACCTCTTTCATGAGAACACTGCCCTAGGTAGCCACTGGGTAGAATACTCCCAAGTTGAGCCCCAGAATGTGGATCAAACCTAAACTCAACCCCCTCAAGCCTGGAGCAGAGCCACATCAGCTGGATGTCAGATGTGTGGATGAAAAATAATGTTTATTGATTTATGCCAATAAACTTTTTGTGGTTCTTTGCTACATAACAACAGTTGATATATAAAAGTATTACTTAAAACTTTCTCCCCTGGAATACATCTGTTATTTTATAATATAATGCAACTACTGAGTAAAATTAATTTAAAAGAATTTTCAGCAACCCTTTTATGGGATAAATATACTCTGTTAGGCATATAATAATGTTATATGCTTAAATGAGAGAAAATAAAACTTTCTATTACTTTCTCTGATATAATACCACCAAAGAAAATCATCCTGATGTAACTCAATGAAGACAAAAGCAATGATACTTCTTTATTTTTCTCCTTTTTATTTTTTCTTCTTCCATGTACTAGTCTATCTGAAATAATGATACTTCTTGATTGAGAAAACAATGCAACCACACCACTAGCTGTCTGCCAGAAGAATAAATGCAGATATTGTGTTATTTTCCCATTATGAAATCTGAAGAGGTGGTCTAGTCATGCTGAGACAATAGGAATTACATGGTTCTGCCTGAAACTAAATTAGCAACCCTCCAAGATTTTGTCAAGATCTGCCATCATGCATAGAAATGAGGAAACAGAGGATCTTTTTTTTTTCCAATTACCATCTACTTGAGCTGAAGTATAAAATAATGTACGTGGCTATTCATATAGTGTGCATACTTAACTTTATGTGATACGGAACAGGAGGTGCTATTTGGCTGTCAAAATCTGTGCTCACACTTGCCTCTGATATGCCAGCATCACTCAGGCTTAATTCAGAGTTCTTATGCCACAACCACTCTCTTGAATAATCATAAAACTTGGACATACGTGCATACAACACAAAGACCAAGTGTGCCGTTTTGCAGATGTAGTGGAATCTATAAGGCTTGGGATCTTGTGAAAACAGCAGCCCTGATGAGCAGAGAGCTTCTGTGTACATCTGTAAATGGATTGCTGCATTTGCCTGAATGTAGACAGAGGTTCAGATTGCTATGCGTGGAGTGGCTATTATTCAAAACCAGCAACATTAAAACGTTTAGGAAGTGGCTGTTACCAGTACAAATGAAAAATGGGAAGTTACTTACCTGAATGATTGAACAGTCAATGAAAGAATGAAACCCATTAGAAGTTTCAGGGAGATTCTGCATTACAAGAACTTCAATGTGAAATATTTGAAAGGCAAAGACAACAGACTTAAAATATACCTCGGTAGGGCTTATGTAGCTCATCAGGAGTCCTAGTCAACAGGCTCAGTGATTTATGAACTATACAAAATCAGCATCTGAACAGATGCCGTCTAAGGTTCCGTTGGATTTGGTGGTTCTGGGGTGGCCTCACAGCTTCCAGTTTTGCCTCTAAAATCATCTCCAAGCATCATCGGTGCCCCTCCTTCTAGAGAGGTGAGCTGGAGAAGGTCACCTACTTTGAAGCTCCTACTTTGTTGAAGGGGTGAGGTGCCAACTCTGATTGGTCCCCTCCTGTGTATTTGACACATGCAGGCTCTGATGAACACACCCACCCTCTGAAAAAGGAGGCAGAAGGCTGCAGTCACTCAATCACTGGTCCGAGAGACTGTGCCTAATGAGCCCTGCAAACTTAAACTGGGGGCTTTAGCTTCTCTGAGTCTGTTTCCTCACCTATAATTAAAGTGAAATTTAGGCTAAATGAACATGTAGGGACTACTAACCTTATTTCCAATAGTAAATTTTGAAAATCGAATCATGGCTACGGATCATGGATTATGGAGCAGCTCCAACATGTTCCAGATAGATTTAATTTCTCCTACTCTGAACCACAGAATAGCACTTAATTTTCACCCCTTTGAGAATAACTGAATAATATTACTGATGGGAAAAAAAAAAAACTGAGCAAAGGGGAATAGTTAGCATACATCAAATAGTTAGGAAACATCAAATTGTCATCTCATGCAGGCAGATTTTGTATGCACACCTGGGGTATACACACAATATGTGTGGATACCTAAACACTCACACACTCATACATTCCCTAGGTTAATGCAGACATTTACCTGGTAAAGTAAATTTCTTTGAATGTGTAAACAAACTGGCCTTTGCTTTTAGACTAAAACATGACATACCCAGAGGTATGTCATTTAAAATATGAGTCAAGTTTAAAAGGACAAAGATCCTGATTCCCCCAGTGAGTCATGTTAAATCTCATGATAGGCAGCCTTTTTTTATTACATGTGCTATCTGAATGTGGCTGCAATTCAGTATTTATATTTGTTATCATTCTGTGTCCCTCACAGAGGGTGGTAGAAAGGTTTAGGAAAAGAAGCAGGAAGCAAAACTGTAATTGAATTCTAGGAGAGGGAGTTGAGGCATTTCCTGTTTCTGCTTAACTTTTTTTTTCTTGACAGCATCATATATGATGACATTGCAATTTGCAGTTCTCAGAGTCGGTAGCTTCTTGCTTTGAAGGTCTTGTCCTTCCTTTACTCCAGTGTATCATAGCTCATGGCCCTGTGAGCTGGGAGCCACCACCATCATGCCTTACTCATCTCTTTTTTGACTGAATGAAGTGAATGAATGAATGAGAGGAGCAGATAAAGCTGCATGAGCTATAGTGCTTTGAATCCCTTTAGAAATGAAGTATGGTATGAAGGAAATATATAGCACCAGGTCTATCTGAGCAATCGGCACTCAAATTGTGCTCAAATCCCATCTGCAGATAGATCTTAGTGAGGTAGGGTGGTGCTGGCCACGATGGAGGTTTTCTTCTTGATTGTTGTCCCAGGGGAGATTTGGACACCAGCGCAGGGGGCAAGAACTGCAAGGGCTAAGGCAGGAGCCACCACCTACTTCAAAACTACAGGCCTGATTGCCAAGTACAGACATTGCTAGAATCAAAACTCTGTGAGATCAAGAACGTGATCTGCTTTGTTCACTATTGTGTGCCTAGTACTTGAAACTATGTCTGGCCCATAGTAGTCACTCAGTAAATATGTGTTCAATTGATTAATCAGTTAAAAGAAAAACACAATTAATTAAGTTAAGCATTAAGTTCTTATTAACACTTTAGCTCAGTTTGGGAGCACAGCAAAACCTTCAACTTCTACTCCAAGGATATTTTTTTTACAAGTATCACAATAACTGCTTCATTTTCGAAATTACAGAACCTTCCTTCTAGTCCTCCTGGGAACTGGAGGTGATTTGGAAGCAGAGTTGCCAGATAAAATACAGGATGGCTATGTAAATTTGAATTTCAGCTAAACAACAAATAATAATTTTTACATAAGTATATCCCAGTCAGTGCATGGGATCTACTTATACTTTAAAAAAATTCATTGCTCAACTAAAATGTAAATTTAACTGGGCAACTTACATTTTTGTTAAATTCAGCCATCCTATTACTCAACACCTAGAAATGCAGCCAGCTCTTTACTCCAGCCTCTTTCTCCTGAGGCTGTTTACCTATTTTCAGGATCTAAGAGAGCATGCATACTCCCTCACTCTCTTACACAAGGCCAAATTCCATTCCACTACAAACACTCCCATTTTTCATCAGCAAATATAAGCTATGTTAGCAAGTGACCACTAGGGCCCAGGGCAAGCCCAAGGATGCAGCATCTGCCCTTGCTTTGCCTTCAGAGCAACAAGCTGCCTGCTCTCCTCTATCTCTCAGCTTTTCTGGAGAGGTGGCAGGTGCCAGTCTATCACGTCCCCTCAGCTGCAGAGGCGCATATCAAGCTCTTCAAAGAGTCCTGTTGAAGCCCCTCTCATTGGGCTTCCAAAGAGAGAGGTAGACCCTCTCCTACCATTTTCCAGGTCTGATAACTCTCTCTGAGACCTGAAATTCATTTGACACTTTATCATGAGACATCTTTGCTTTACCTGCAAAGCTCCTTCCCCTTCTCTTTTACCCAATACAAATTTTAACATAAACAAATCCTTAATGAGAACAAATAGCCAGGAAGAAGCATCCCTGGCTAAGAGCCATGGAGAAGGCCTTAGTTTTAATCCCTCAGAAACAGACTTGGAGACCAGGACTCACATGCAAGTAGTTTATTAAGAGGCAGATCCCAGGAAATCTCAGCAGGGAAATGGGGAAGGGAGACAGGAAAGGGAGAGCAGCTAAAACAGCGTGGTTATCAAGTGCAGTACCCCTGCAGGCTAGGCGAGTTCAAGCCCACTGAAGAGCCTGGGGAGACAGAGGAGGGCATGCACTTCATGAATGAGAAGGGAGCTCAGGTAGGTATCCACTGACTCCCTGTGGTTACTGAGTGATGCCACCAAAGGCATGAACACTCCAACATTTCTGTTTTGCTTGTGTGGATGAAAGGTTCCGGCTGCCTGACAGAAGCCCTCAGGCAGAATCACAGCTATTCTAGGAGGCAGTGTTTTCAGGTGAGTACGGAGGGAGTGGGCAGGGCACGACAGCTCCTGCACGTTGAGAAATGAGGGGTGTCTTTCATAGTTGATCGCAGTGGTCCAAAGAAGGAAATAATCCAGATATCTGAGCATACACTATCACAGCATCAGGGCCTTTTAAAATACATGCTGTAAAATCATTCTGTCCCCCTCTCATCAGCAATTTCATACCATTTTGACTTTTATCGAATTAATTTCTCTGAGCTTTCACCCATAGAGGCTGCCTGCTACTCAATTTCACCAGCAGCACCCCCACATAAGTTAAAAATCACGACACTGTAATGAGGCCAAGCTCCCTGAGCCAGCTGCATTGTGTATGAGCTTTTCTCTGTTATTCTCAAGAAGTTCCTATTACTCACGGGAATACTGCTAGTGTATATTTGGCTGTTATGTCCAAACGCAGTCATACCAACTTCTCAAGTTTACCCTTAGCAAGGGCACAGTCCATTGTATAATGCAGAGCTAGACACTAATGGCAGGTTTGTTCTAAATGAGAACACTGATGTCCAGAGAAAATGGGCTTCAGTAAATCCTCCGTGACCTTGGCACATGAAGCCAGGGAAGAGGGATTTGTTGTAGCTAGCAGACCTTATACAGTTGTGGGGAAAGCTGGGGAAATGAAGGGGCTGGGGGGAAGCTGGAAGATGGGGAAAATCACTATCCAGTCAATCTGAGAAGCCAAGGGTGCCCAGCCATGCAAGAGAAGTATGAAGGGAAGGTTCATGGAGAGGGAAGCATGTCCCTGTGGCTGTTGCCTCTGTGGGTCTGCAGTCAAGCCTGTGGTGCTGGGCCTTGGGCTATGCTTGGTCAATGGGACCAGCAGGTAGAAAGAAGAGCAAGACACAGAGTGGAGGAGAGTGAGAACAAGCCAGAACTTGCCAGCATCTCTGCGACTGTCACCACATGGAATGGTGACCTTCAGAGAGGAATGGCTGCTACTTTACCTCGACCTTCGAAATTCCTCTTTAACCAACCCAACCAGAATCACACAGGGCAGGGGATTATTGGAAATGGAATTCCAGCTTAACCAAGTTGAAACATTCTACACAGTTTCTTTACAACTGAATTAGGGACAGCAACACTAACAATCTCCTTCACAGCGCTGTAACGTGAATAGTATCAAGTGGCATTTTGGATATGCATGCATCAGCCTTTTCTTTCACATATTTGTACCAGAATATTTTGCACTGTTGTTGGGGGGAGATGGCAGCAGTCATATTTATGTTTGCCTCTAATCTGTAACAGATAAGAAGATATTTTACTATTTCTAGTGTCATCTTCTTTTTCTAACTTTGAGTAGTGTACCAGAAGCTTTAGGGAGTCTTTATTCCAATTTATTGAAAGGAAATTAGTTAGCTACATCCATTTACCTCCTTGGCTACATAAAATTGGTTAGCTAAGAAAGTGATGTTAGAGGCAAAGAGCTTTAAAACTTTCTCTTTAAAAATTCTGTTCTCTGTTGCAAATGTTTTGTATGAATTTGAGAAGTCACATGAAATTCCTATATGTTGGGTAAAAATACCCAGCTTTCCATCTTGAAGAATAATGAGTCAAACTGATTGGAATGGATTTGGCTCAGAACAGGCCTGATGGAACTGAAAAGAAGAGATAAACTAGTCCTTTCTCAGGCACAGCTGTCTCGCTAATGGTCGTGAAAGAAAACTGTACTGGCCCCATATGGAAAACAAGTTTGCTCTAATAATCCCTCTTATTAAATATTCACAATCTATCCCAAAAGACATCAGTTGCTGAGATCCACTTAATCATGCTGTACATCCAGAATTCCTGTGTGTGTGTGTGTGTCTGTGTGTCTGTGTGTGTCTCTGTGTGTGTGTCTGTGTGTGTGTGTGTGTGTGTGTGTGAGACAAAGTCATGCTCTGTCGCCTAGGCTGGAGTGCAGTGGTGCGATCTCAGCTCACTGCAGCTTCCACCTCCTGAGTTCAAGCTATTCTCCTGCCTCAGCCTCATGAGTAGCTGGGATTACAGGCATGTGTCACCCCTGGCTAGTTTTTGTATTTTTAATCGAGACATGATTTCACCATTTTGGCCGGACTGGTCTCAAACTCCTGATCTCAGGTGATTTGCCCACCTCAGCCTCCCAAAGTGCTGGGATTAAAAGCATGAGCCACCACACCTGGACCAGGATTCTTTTCATTGCATGCATAATTCTAATACTGTATGGATATAGCAGTGATGAATTAGCAACACTGGAATTTAAATTGGGGGAAATTCTTTAAATAATTTTAAATAATAAATAAGACTATAGATAGCCCTAGGAGTCAGTCATCAAATGTTCATTAAGCACCTACTGTCTGCCAGGTGCTTCATGAGATACTGACTGAGATGTAGAAAGGGCCACTTCCTTCCAAGCATAGCTTCTTACAAGTTGATGCTCTAGTTGACTTAAAATACTCTCACATGTAGGTACTGACATAATTTTTAAAATTTTTTAAATTTTAAAATGAACATTTTAAGATAATTTTTAAAATAAAATAAATTTTAAAATTTCATTTTAAAAATTATGTCAGTATCTACATGTGAGAGAGTATTTAACATTTGAGTTCCATTATTGGACAGATAGTGACATTTTTTAAGAGGAGAAGTTTATAACATATTCAGTTGCTCTATGAAGCTCTTTTGAGATGTTATATTTGTGAAAAGGTGCTCGACATGGAAAAACAATATTCTAATAGTAGAGCATAGCATAATTAAATATCAAAATTTGGTTGGCCCAAAAATGCAGACATCCCTGAAAAATATCTTCTACCTACAGTTGCCAGATTTAGCAAACAGAAATACAGGATGCCCAGTTAAATTTGAATGCCAGTTAACAAACAGTTACGTTTTTTAGGATAAGTATATTCCAAATATTATTTGGGATGTACTTATGCTAAGACCATATTATTTATCTCATATTCAAATTTGACTGAGACTCCTGTATTTTATCTGGCAACCCTATTGGGAAGAAAATGAGTGACAAGATAGGACACAACCACCCAGGTCAAAAGAATTGCAAGGGACAGATCACCAGGTATTGGAGCTGTGGGGGGTGGGTGGTCTATGAAGAAACCATAAGAGCATGAAGCCAGCTGTCAAATAAGAACTGTTCTACATCCCTTACCCCTTTAACCTTTTTTGGCTCCCCTTAGTAAAATCACAAACTTCAGTTTTCAAGCTAATAATAGAAGAGAAGACATGGTTGGTATAAAAAGAAAGTAGAAAAGCAATGCCCTTCCCCTACCTTGAGCAGCCAGTCCATAGCAGGCCCCAGACAAGGTGAAAGAAAGAACAAGTGAACTTTCAATCAAATTCAGAATTCTAACACACATGACTTGATATCATAAATTCTGAATTGAGACCAGGATTGTCTTGCCAAGTGACAAGGAATTTTACTACCTAGGAATCAACAGAAAAGTCACCGACAAATCAAGTTTTCATTTAGGGGCAGGGAAAAACTATCTGTACTGAATAAAACTTAAGGGTCAGTGAGAGATCAAAAACAAAAAAGGACGTTCTGATTCCAATTCTGTCTCTTCTGTCCCATGAATCCCCTGAGCCAGGTTCCATGGGTGAAAAACTACAAGGCAAGGGAAGAAATTGATAAGATGGATCGGGAATGGCAGTTACTGGGACACACAACTGTTCATACCCAGACACCTGCTTTCTAAGCAAACCTGTCTCCACAGTGGCACGTCATAGCCTAACTGAGGTCACTTATGTCCCAATGCATAATCTATGTAAACATATATAATGTAATATGGTTAGTGTCACGATTGCAAGGTGGGATGGAAAAGGATTTGTAGTTATATGCAGGAGAAGCCTTCTGTGTAGAAGGCCATACATGGCCTCTGAGAAGTTGGCCAACCCTTGAGATACAGCTCAGCCTGCTGATTTGCCCAGAAAAAGCCACATAAACCAGAACAATCTGATCTCTGAATTATCCTGATGACCACAGAGAGGACAGCATCCCAACTAGTGATGGGCTTCAGAACTTTTTAATAACCAAGGAGAAATGTTTATTTTACATTTGCTTTTCCTGAAAATATCCTCGAATACAGAAAACACTTAAGGAAGGCAGTCCTGGAATAAAATGTAAGGAATCAGATTGACATACTACATGCCCCTACTGATATTGAATAAAGCTAGTATAAACACTTTTTTTAGAAAATTTATGGTAGGGCATAAAATGAAACATAACAGTCTCTGACTCATAGATCCCATCCTCAATTTCATTTAATTCTCCAGAGACAATCATCCTAAACAGCTTCTGTTTCGGGTTGGTCAGGTAACCACCTAACTCTCTGTAATGAACTTAGCCTTCTAGGTTTTTAAAATTTATTTTGGCTTCTATTAAAAAGTGACAACTTATTTTTACTATCCCCATCTCCACTCCTACCTCTTTCTCTTGATATTTGAAAGTTACAAAATGATTTCTCTTATTTGTTGTGATTATACATGTCAATCATATACTTAAAAATCTCTTTGCTATTATATCAGTTACACATGGTATTGACTTTCTACAAGTTATTTTAGTTTTGTCAATTCTTTCTCATTCAAAATATTTAAATTCTGTCCCATAACCATGATTTAGTCTTCCTTACATTATCCCTTGATTGATTCCGAATTTTAAAAAAATAAACAGCTAAATTTACACAGTTGGGACCATGTTAAAGTTATTTACTGTTGAACTAAGTAGTGTGAGTGGAAGGGAAAGGAAACATGCTCTCTCTGCAAGGGCATCACCTACCAGCTGTGTGCATCACTGCTCTCTACATACTGCTGGCCAGAATCTAGTCACATGACCACCGTCAGCTGCAAGGGATGGTTAAAAATGAAGCATTTATTTTAAAAAGTCATCAGCCTAGTTAACAGGAGTCTCACCCAGAGCTCTGAGTACTTGGGCAAGGCATGTAAACCGGCGGATTTCACTTCACCCTGAATGAAGAAGAAGCTGTCCAACTGAGGTTTCCCACAAAAGCCAGGATGAGAAGTTATCTCTGGGTTGCTGGCATCTGCTTTAGAAGCCCTTAGCTCACTCAGCTCCTCTCATTTCTTCAGAGAAGAGTGCTCTGTGTTTTACCTGGCCATAAATGTCAGGCTTCCAGTTAGTTTGCATATGGAGGAGGGGGTGGGGTGCTGTCTTGCAGCTGTCAAGTAGACTTTAAAAATGTTGCTTTTGGCCAGGTGCAGTGGCTAATGCCTGTAATCCCAGCACTTTGGGAGGCCGAGGCAGGCAGATCACTTGAGGTCAGGAGTTCGAGACCAGTCTGGCAAACATGGCGGAACTCTGTCTCAACTAAAAATATAAAAAATCAATCGGGCATGGTGGCGCACACCTGTAATCCTAGCTACTTTGGAGGCTGAGGCAGGAGAATCACTTGAAACCAGGAGGTAAAGGTGGAGGTTGCAGTGAGCCGAGATGGAGCCTCTGTACTCCAGCCTGGGTGACAGAGTGAAACCT
>NW_016107561.1:2106202-2156107 GCF_001604975.1 Cebus imitator
CCTGTAATCCCAGCTACTTGGATTACAGCTACCCATACATTTTAAAAAAATAAAATGAGTCACACAAATTTTTTTGTTCTCCAGTGTATATAAAAGTTATATGTACTGTAGCTTATTAAGGGTGCAATAGCATTATGTCTAAAAAACAATGTGCCTACCTTAATTTTAAAAATACTTTATTACTAAAAACACTAACAATTAGTTGAGCCTTCAGTGAGCTATGATTTTTTGACATTGGAGCATCTTGCCTCCATGGTGATGGCTGCTGACTGATCAGGAGGGTGGCAGCTGAGGCTGGGGTGGCTATGGCAATTTCTTAAAACAGGACAACAAAGAAATGAGCCACATTATTTGACTCTTTCACAAAAAAAACTTCCCTGTAGCATGCAATGCTATTTAATAGCACTTTTCCCACAGTAGAATTTCTTTTAAAATTAGGGTCAGTCCTCTCAAACGCTGCCACTGCTTTTATCAATTAAATTTATGGAACATTCTAAATACTTTGTTGTTATTTCAACAATGTTCACATCATCTTCACCAGGAGCAGATTCCATCTCAATAAACCAGTTTCTTTGCTCATCCGTAAGAGGGAATTTCCTCATCCATTCATTTTATCACAAGAGTGCACCAACTCAGTCATATCTTGAGGCTCCAATTCTAATTCTAGCTCTTTTGCCATTTCCACGACATTTGCAGTTGCTTTCTCCACTGAGGTCTTAAACTCTTCAAAGTCATCCATAAGAGTTAAAATCAATTTGTTCATGTTGATATTTTGACCTCCTCCTATAAATCAGAAATGTTTTTAATAGCATCTAGGATAGTGAATCCTTTCCAGAAGGTTTCCAATGTATTTTGCCCAGATTGGTCAATGGAATCACTGTCTATGGCAGCTATAGCCTTATAAAATGTATTTCTTAAATAATAAGATTTGAAAGTCATAATCGACTCCTTGATCCATAGACTGCAGAAGGAACGTTGTATTAGCAGGCATAAACAGTGCCAATCTCTTTATACTTGTCCAGTACAGCTCTTAGGTTACCAGATCATTGTTAATGAGTGATACTATTTTGAAGGGAATCTTTTGTTTTTCTCAGCAGTAGGTCTTAACAGTGGGCTTAAAATATTCAGTTAATCATGCTATAAACAGATGTGTTGTCATTCAGGCTTTGTTTTTCCTTTTATAGAGCACAGGAAGAGTACATTTAGCATACTTCTTAAGGACTCTAGGAACTCCAAAATGGTCAATGAGCATTGGCTGCAATTTAAAGTCATCCACTGCATTAGCCCCTAACAAGAGACTCAACCTGCCCTTTGAAGCTTTGAGGCCAAGCTATGACTTCTCTTTTCCAGCGATCAAGGCCCTGAGTGGCATCTTCTTCCAATATAATCCTGTTTCATCTATGTTGAAAATCTGTTGTTTAGTGTAGCCACCTTCATCAGTAAACTTAGCTAGATCTGGATAACTGGTTATAGCAGCTTCTACATCAGCACTTGCTGCATTACCTGTGCGTTTACATTACAGAGATGGCTTCTCTCATTAAATCTCAGGAACCAACCTCTGCTAGCTTCATATTTTTCTTCTGTAGTTTCCTCAGCTTTCTCAGCCTTCATAGAACTGAAGAGAGTTAAGGCATTGATCTGGATTAGGCTTTGGTTTAAGGAAATGTGTCTGGTTTGATCTTCTGTCCACACCACTAAAACTTTCTCCATATCTGCAGTAAAGCTGTTTCACTTTCTTACCATTCTTGTGTTCGCTGGAGTAGCACTTTTAATTTCCCTCAAGAACTTTTCCTTTGCATTTGCATCTTGGCTGTTTGGCACAAGAGGCCTAGCATTTGGCCTGCCTCAGCTTTCAACATGCCTTCCTCACAAAGCTGAATCATTTCTACCTTTTGGTTTAATATAAACCTGCCATTCTTTCTTTCACTTGAAGACTTTAAAGACATTGTAGGGCTATTAGCTGGCTTCATTTCAATATTGTCATGTCTCAGGGAATAAGGAAGCTCCAGGAAAGGGTCAGAGACGGGAATGACAGGTCAGTGAAGTGGTCAGAACACACATATTGATCAACTAAGTTTGTGACCTTTTAGGAGCACAGTTTGTGGCACCCCAAAACAATTACAACAGTAACGTCAAAGATTACTGACCACAGATCAATATAAAAGATATAAGAATAACCAAAAAGTTTGAGACATTGAGAGAATTATCAAAATGTGACACAGGAACACAAAGTGAGCATATGCTCTTTAAAAAGTGGTGCCAATAGTCTTGCTCAATGCAGGTTCTACAAACCTTCCATTTGTAAGAAGACACTACATCTGCAAAGCACAATAAAGCAAAACACAATATAACAAGTGATGCCTGTATATGCTACCCGTCACACTAGGCACAGAGGACACAAAGATGGATAGCTAATTCCCTGGAACCTCAAGAAGCACATACAGTTTGAGGACCATGACAAACATATAAACAGCTAGCCTTAATACAGTGCAGTAAAATACAAGACAGATGTATGCAGCAAGCACTAAGTGAGCACAGAGAAGGAATTCAGTCAGGTGATTTAAGAAAATTCCTTGAAGATTATAAAAAGATGGTGTAATGGCTAGTCGTATGTGTCAATTGGCAAGACTATAGCCCTCAGTTATTCAATTAAACACTAACCAAGACGTAGCTGTGAAGCTATTTTGTAGATGTGATTAACATCTACAATCAGTTGACTTGAATTAGAGTAGATCATCCCTGGTGATCTGAATGGGCCTCATCTACTCAGCTGAAAGGCGTTAAGAGCAAAACTGAGGTTTTCCTGAAGAAGACGAAATTTCACATGTATGCTGCAGTTTCGGCCACGGCCAGGGTATTTGCCACTGCCCCGCCTGCCCTATGGATTTTAAGCTTGCCAGTCCCCTGTTCTATGGATTTTGGATCTGTCAGCTGCCATAATCACATTTACACTCACACACACACAAACTCATACTGATTGGTTCTGTAGAACTACTCTGTCTGTGAACTATAACTGACAAAGTTGGGGAAAATTGTGGCCAAGCAAAGGACAAATGGATATCAAAAAAAAATGTTTTAAAAATGACTCTGTTCATTTGGATATAACAAATGCAGAAAGCCGTTTGCGGTCACAAACTAATTTTTCCCCAACTAAACAGATTAAATCTAATACTTACATTAGTTAAATCAGACAGAAAAGTGGGTTCTCTTGGCAGGTTTTTAAAAAGGGATTTCAGTTATTATTAGACTCCAGAAAATTACCAAGTTTGGAAAGAAGATATTCAGACTTATTTAAAAATGAAGAGTTCTCTCAGCGTGTATAACCAAACAGAACAAAACCTCTCTGTTCAACCATAATTTTACGTTTTATAATAAAATCCTTCCATGAAATAATAACTTCCAATTTTGACCACCCTTTGAGTCAATCAAAATTCATCTTTGTTCTAAACTACAAATAAGTATAAATAATTATGCATTAAACCTCACATCAGGGATGAATTTGTGGTCTTTTTCTTCAAATATCTTCCTTTCCTTTGAGATATATGAGTTTCATTAATTAAAGCTACCTAGGCTTAAAAACACTCCGTATAGTAAACATTGTACTAAATTTTCTTTCATAAATTTAACAGCATACTTCTGGAAAAAGAGTATTTATTAGCCTATATGCAGATGGCAATTGAAAGCATACTATGTATAGTAAACATTGTACTACTTTAAAAAAAGTATGCATCCTGCATCTATCATGCCATTTAGGTCATTTAAGAAGAGACCTAAATAGACAGTGTAAAAAGACAACAATGTTAAATGTCCAATGTAAATAAATAAAAACATGAAAATTCCATATTAATTTTTATGAGTATTTGAGTACTTTTATTTTTAATTGAATTTATCAAAATTTATATTGTATAACTAAACAATTATGAAAAAAGTATGGAGACAAATTATGTGCTTTTCAAAACTCTTTAATAAAAGATTTGCTTTTAAACCAATGTGATATGCTGTATTGAGTGCTTTTTAGTCAGTACCATATGAAAGTCAAATTACTACCATCTTAACATGCATAACTCCACTTTGATTTCTGATGTGGAAAGAGGTGGTAAATGGCAAATCAAAGAGTCATCAAAAGCTCCTTTTGTATGATTGTTAAGTGCTTTAGAGCACAAGACACAGTGAAAATACAATTACACTAAAATATTGTTCTTTAAGGATTTCTGCTAACTGAAGCTGATTGTGTAGGTTTATGAAAACATATTTAGAGGCAGAAAGCTTTCTGTGGTATGAAACATGGGTAGATTGTGAAGACAATACAAAAATAGGTAGCTATAATCTTTTTGTTTTTGAGACAGTCTTGCTCTGTCATCCAGGCTGGACTGCAGCAGCACAATCTCAGCTCACTGCAGTCTCCGCCTCCTGGGTTTAAGCAATTCCCCTGCCTCAGCCTCCCAAGCAGCTGGGTTTACAGGCGCCTGCCACCATGCCCAGCTAATTTTTGTATTTTTATTAGAGACAGAGTTTCACCACATTGGCCAGGCTGGTCTCGAACTCCTAACCTCAGGTGATTCACCCACTTCAGCCTCCCAAAGTGCTGGGATTAAAGGCATGAGCCAACGCACCCAGTCATGTAGCTACATTCTTTAAGATATGTTCAAACTCTGTGCCTGTATTGTACTTTATATCTTAAAAGAGGGAAGCACACTATCCCTTGACTATCTCCAGTTGCCCCAAATAACAAATGTAATTTGCTTGGCTTATGCATTAAAAATAGTTTCTGATTTAGCTTCTCACTTTAAAACCATACACACATTGATATTTTTTTTACTTCTCTTGAAAAATCATATTTTCCACTGATGAAATAGAATTGCTATTGAAAACAGTGGAGTTCAGTTGAGTAGCAGTTGCCTTTAGAAAGGCATGTATTTTCCCAATGGCGGAGTCTCTCACTTCTTTTTTCCGTTCCTCTCCCTTCCTATTCTCCTTCTTCCTCTTCTTTCTTTCTTTCACTCCCTACCCTTCTTGATCGATCCTTGCAACGTTTTTCCTTAGCCCACATCTCTGATTTTATTCATTTATCTCCCTGGTCTCTATGGGCATTACCATTCCATGCCATAAATATTACTATTATTCTGTTTTTACTTCCCATCACAAAGATGGTAGCAAGTATTATATCAGTTCCTGTGACATTCTTTCTTTTGGACATTAAAAAAATAATTTAAGTTATGTTAAATAATAAGGGCTATTCATTTTTGCAAAGAAAAAATTTTAAAAAGAAAATTCTGATTGAAAAATTATATAATGCACTGTTCAGTTATCCAGCAGAGCATCATAAAACCATTAAAAAGAAAAGAATGAGAAAAACGTTTAAAATATATTGCTAAGTGACAGAAAAATGTTGAAAAATATTATGTATGAAAAAATACTGCTATGATTATTCATAAGAATTTTTTAACAGTAGGCAAATATATAATTGAGAATGTGGATGGGGTATGTTGAGGAGAAAGATTTTTTATTATACATTTATCCTTCTTTATGCTTTAGATTTAGCACTAGCATAAATTATGTTTAAAATGAAGAACGATTTTTAAGCTCTAAAAATAAACACCACTTAAAAATAATATTTTAAAGCCTATTCATTCAGGAATCATTTCTGTGGTTCGTTACTGGAGAAGTTTCTCTGTGTAGAAAATAATGATATTTTATAAGTATGTATATCACTTTATTTGTGTAACACTTTCACATACATTATTATCTAATCTGTTCTTTATAATAACCCTTTCAGGTAGGCATGTAGATATTATACTCATTTTTTTTTCCAAATAAATACAAAGAATGAGAGGGCTGAGTAACCTACATAAGATCAACAGACAGACAGAAAACCAAAATCACACCAAGTGCATCTGTCAGGAGAGGCTAGGTTATGTGGTGGTAACAAAAATCCTTTACATCTCAGTGGCTTCAAAGAACAAAGTTTTGTTTGTTTGTTTTTGAGACGCAGTTCTGTTCTGTTGCCCAGGACGAAGTGCAATGGCATGATCTGATCTCAGCTCACTACAATCTCCATCTCCCGGGTTCAAACGATTCTCATGCCTCAGTCTCCTGAGTGGCTGGGAGTGCAGGCACCCACCACTACACCCAGGTAATTTTTTTGTATTTTTAGTAGAGATGGGGTTTCACCATGTTGGCCAGGCTGGTTTTGAACCCCTGGCCTCGAGTGATCCGCTTGTCTTGGCCTCCCAAAGTGCTGGGATTACAGGTGTGAGCCACCATGGCCGGCCTTTTAAAAAAATTATTTTTTCTTGTTCATGTCCAGTGACAGGTGGCTAAACTCTGTTCCATACTGTCTTCACTCTGGGGCCCAGGCTGACAGAATACCCACTGTAGAGAATATTGCTAGCCATCATGGCAACGGAAACCTCATCACATTGTAATGAAAGCCTTAGCCACTACTACTCACAGCTCATTGGCCAAAACTATTTGTAAACTCTGTCCAATCACAAGAGTTCCAATAAATGCAGCCTTACCATATACCCAGAACTGGAGGGGCAGGGTGGCTAGAATAATTAGTAAACTTTAATGACTAATACTCCAAAGCCTCTAACTCAAGTTCTCTTATAATAAATTATTAGAACTACACAGATTTATGTATTCTCCATATTTAGAACGACACTTTCATTTAAAACTACCCTGACACCAATGAGTTAAAAATATGTGTGCATCATATTAATTTATTTTATATAATTTCGTAAGTGTCCTGGTTTTTTTCCTTTTTACTTACATTTCATCAGATTATTGCTGCTAGTAAGTGTTTTGTCCTTCAGTAGATAGGAGGCAACACTGAAGTTGAGCGTCTCAGTGCCTACGTGGCCACATCAAGTACAGAATATTAGCAGAAGGAAATGCCAGCTGCAGCCTGTAGATAGCATACCACACTGCACAGCACATACTATAAACAAGGATTCTCCAAACATTCACAGGCTCTTAACCTCAATCACATATCCTCAATCAGATGTCAATTCAGTAGCACATTTTCTATATAATGATGATGTAACATCCATTAGTAAATAGGAGACATCAATTACATGAAATATCATGCTTGGGCTGCCAGATCATTGTGAACAAAACACATTGATAAGCAATGTGCTTTTCAGCCAAGGGCAACCAATGAATGTGGTGAGTTATCAAAGAGACATAGAGAAAGATGTTCTACTTTAGGGAATGTCACAGCAGCTGTTAATCAGATGCAAGTAAATGAAGTATAGTTGGCAAAATGTTAAGAGGAACAGGACCAACAGCCCAGATTAATAAAGTCCTTTTCAGAAAGGAAGCATTAGCAAATTCAAGGGACAGAAAGTTATGAGGTATAATAGTTACAACTGAGTAATTTACAACCAGGTATGTAAAGAGTAGACAGACAGGCCAACTGGGCCAGTGTTGTGATGGTCCAGAAATGAGGGGAGAGTGGCCTGGGATTAAAAGAGACACACAACTGCAATGGAGAAGGAGGGAGATTTTAAGAGTCATTTCAAAGGAAGAATCCATGATTTGAAACTGGCTAGGTACAGACAGCCAGAGAAAGAGGTGGGGTTAAAACAAAAAAATACTTTTTTCTCAATACATATATGCATGTGTGTGTATGCACACATACTCAGGCACACATGTGCAAAAACACAGACGTGACACTTGTTTACTGGGAGTAATTGTGTCACAGACAGAAACAGACAGTCTAAAGGGTTTTGGTTTTCCCTGTTGGCAGGAAGATGTTCCCATTGGGTTTAATCTTGGTCATGGTGAGTCTACGGTGATGGAAGAACATGCGCATGAAATGTTTAAGTTTTGGGGACCATTATTTTTGCAAAACTTATGCTCAAAAGAGACCATGAGGTAAGAGTTATAGCTTTAGAAGTCATCATGTGGGAAGGTTCAGAAGCGTATTTTTAAATTACTGATCCATATGTTGTCTCTTACTACAAAACAGTTTATTTGAATTCCTTATGTATATATGTATTTTTTAAATTTTTGCCTTATGTGGCATTTATTCTATCTTGTTCGAGGAGGAGTCTGAGAAGACTTAAAATATTAAAACCATCCAAAACAGAAGAGATAAAGGGGAAGAACATGCTTAAATGTATACATTATACAAGTGATTAGCTGAAGTCTTGATTGTAAAGATGATCTCTGACAGGACGCCAAGGAAAGGAGAAGGCTGGACTTTCAGAACATGCTGCTGTTGAGGAGGTGATGGGCAGGCTCAGAGCTCACAAAGAGAGGTCAGACATGGAGGGGCAAGCCAGCAGAACTCTCTCAGAAATACTGCTCTCCTGTTCGGATGGACAGTTTTCATAGTTTGGACTATTTTTCCAAAAAGCACTTGAATATAATGAAGTTCCCTCAGTTATAACAAGGCCATTTTTCACAGCTATTTGGGTAGATACTCCAAAAATGTGCTGTATTATCAGAAAGGAAAAAAAAGAAAAAATCCCTGGTCTGGAGAGAAATAATCAGGCGAACATCAGAATAAACCAACTGGTTTGATTAAAAATCTATGGGAAATGAAGACCTTTCTCCAGATGGTTATGATGTTGCATCCCACATGTACAAACACAAGATTTGTAATTTATGAATCAGATCATGATTTAGGAATTTATTAAAAAGGTAAACTAAGAAGAAAGCCAAGTTTCACAATAGCTTCATCAGCTGAACATCATGTTTTCTGAGCAACGTGGAGAAATGCCTGCAAGAACTCTTTCTCCCCAGGGCCTCAAATGTGCTGCCAAATCCTTTACTCACCTCCCTGTGTTACTGAGTGAACTGAAGGGGGAAAAACACAGACAAGGTCAGGACACTCTCACAGAGGTGGCAAAGGTGTCCCGTTTTACTCGATGTTTGGGGTTCCCAAGCTGACATTCTAACCCCAGACATTATTTAGAAGAGCATTAAAAATTTAGCTGAGTGAAGCTGTGTTTTCTGATTAGGGTCTTTTGCATGGTGACTTTTTCAATGAACTTGTTACTGATAATTCTTAATTGAACTTGTTACTGACAAATCTTCTTTAATTGTTTAAGTCATCCCCATTTCTGTTTTTCTTTTTCTTTTTTTCTAGATCATCTTTAGTACTCTTAGGCTCTCTTAGAAATTGGTGCACTCGGGATTCCTTGTGTGTTAAAAGGGTGTGATGCAGGAGTTAAAAAGCTTCAATTCAGCCTCTTGTGTTTTGAATCACTTATGACTGTATGGTAGAAAACTCTTACATTCCTTCATGGTTCAGATGCTGCATTTTAACACTGAATGCATTTTTAGATAAAACTTAAAATCTGTATAAATATTATTAAACATGCCTACGGATAAACAACTGCAAGGAATGTTTTATCTGCTGGAGTCCCAAGAGGAAACAAACGGCACTTTCAGAGTAATTTGAGTGTTTAACAGAGACTATTTACAAAGATGTGGGAAGGGTTTCGCAACCCCAGAGCTAGTGACGTTCCCTGAAGTTAGCAAGCAGGCACTGTCAACATTTTCAAGCCAAAAGGCATGAAGAGAAAGCATAACTCCCAACACATGTAGACAACCACAAAAAGCAAACACCTCACCTTTACACTCCTTTTCACCTTAGACTTTCTGGGAGAGCTGCCCATTGACCAAACCCAGTAAGAGGCCAGAAGGCAGAGAAGCCCATTGAGACAGTCCATGCAGATCAGCTCTCTGGGCAGAGAGAAATGGAAAGAGGGGATGAGTGGGTCTGGAAGGCAAATGGAAGACGCTCGGGACAGAGGTGCTCACCGACTCAGAGGAGGGGGCGTGTTAAGGCAGAAAACAGGAGGAGCCCTGATTGTGGCACTTTGAATTTCAAAACTGATAATGTGATATAAGAAATGTATATTCAGTCCCCAGTTCCTGGCACAGAGCTCCTAAAATCCTTGTAAGCTCCTGAGTGATAGGAGTAAGAAGAACCTCTGTGGTTATTCATAATAAGGCTCTTTAACCACACCTGAGATTATACTAATAAGATTACTCTTGGTGGGCCCCTAAATAGCTTCAGGATGAGGTCTGGTTGCCAGAGGATCCAATCACGTGATTGAGAGGGTTGGTATTTTCAGCCCCATCTTCCACCCTCCAAGGAGGGGAGATAGGCTGTAGATTGAATTCAATCACCAGTGGCCAATGACTTAATCAATCATGCCTATAGTGCAGAGTTTTAGGGGTGCTGAGCACATGCAAGTACAAGAAGTGTGGTGCTCCCAGAGAAGGTTTGGGAGCTTCATGTCTCTTCCTGCCCTGTGCATCTCTTCTGCTTAGCCATTCCCAAATTGTGTCCTTTATAATAAACTGGTCATATTAAGTAAAATGCCTTCCTGAGTTCTGTGAGCCATTCTAATAAATTATCAAACCCAAGGAGAGCGTCATGGAACCCTCCGATCAGCCGGTTGGTCAGAAACACGGGAAGCCTGAATGTGTGACTGGCATCTGAAGTGGAGGCCATCATCAGGGATACAGACAAAGTGTTAGAGCGAAGCACAGTGAAGGAAAAGAGCTCCTCTCCACCATGCCCAGACTGCAAAAGCTTCGTTTTGATTGGAGGAAAGGGAAGAGGTAATAAGTAAAGGACGATCTGTAGGCCCAGGAGTACAGGGGCCCATTACAATCTTCCAAAAGAAGCCACTCAGAAAGAGACAAAACCCAGAGAGAATGTGTGTGTGTAGCCAGTGGAGGCACCATGTAAAAAACTCTAGTGGCTGTAGGAAGCCAAGGGGAATCCAATGGACAGCGGAGGGGGCCTGTGCAGACCTGGAGAGCCAATGCCTTACACAAAGGTACAGCCCCCCCACGCAAAGGTACAGCCCCAGCCATCTGGCTGCTCCCATACAAGAATGCAGACACTGAGTTATGGCATTTCCCATTTTCCAAGAGAAATCTGAAAAATAGATTATTCAAGTAACATGTCCAGATTCTTAGAACTTTGCGGGCTAAATAAAATGCGTCTGTAGAACAAATTCAGTCCAATGCCTGCTTACAGACAGATGGAGTCCTAGGGGCTTGCTGTGCCCTAAGCAAGCCACCAAAGCAGCAGGAGATTTGCTAGACCTGAGGGGCCACATAGATAGGAATGAAGGGCACATGAAAGCAGACTTAGTGTCAAGGAACAACTGGGTCCTTTCACCCATGCCTGGTTCCACACAAACTTCCAGAAATGTTGATACAATACCAAGAAGGGAAAGAAACACCCAAACAATTGAGCTTAAAGGTCCATACCATGTCAGCAGAATCAAGGCTCAAAAAGGAAACAGTGTTGTAGAAAAATAAAGCGGTCACTATCATCTATATTCCTTTCAGTAAGATTTGGCTCCAAATTTGCAAGGCACGATCTAGGTTTCTTGCCGATCAGGTCCGTGATCCCATTGAAGGGATGTAAGCAGAGTTGGTCACTAAGATTTTCCTATGTCTGTTCTATTCAAACTATGGCCCGCTGAGCTTCTGCTCATGGAATTTCAGATGCTAAGGCAGGGACCTTCCACATCCATCCACAATCCTGAGGCAGAAGTCTGTGAGTAAAAGATATCTACCCTGAGATGATTCTGGTTCTGGCTTCACAGTGACCGTAATTCAACGTGGGACCTAGGATGAGATGTGTCTTCCCTGCTTGTCCCCAGTACTCTGGTCATAAAATGTGAGTGGCAAGAGTCAGACCCAGCCAAATACAGGTCCCATTCTGCTGTGAGATGCTATTGTCCTATTGGTGACCAGGTGAGGGCATACTGGAAATAAATGAGCACTACACAGATGAGAATATATGCCATTATTTTTATATTACTGTGTCTTCCACACAGATTCCACCTCCTTTGCATAATAAGGTTAAACATTTTCCTGCCTTTGTTGGCTACCTTAGAAACTCAGGATTTATACATTTTTTTTTTTCCTGAATTTCCCCTTACCAGTAGGCAGCAAATTTTCTGGAAGGTAGGTTATGAAAATAACCTATAGAATTTCACTTTCTATTTGTCATAGGATAATTTATACCCCTAGGAAAGACAGCTTATTTTTTATTTTTCTTTCACTAGTAGAGTCTGAGATAAGGAATCATGTGTTTCCTTCTTATGATTTGGGCCTCCAAACTTTTTTGAAATCCTCTCACTAATCCTCTTGTCCCCGAATGGCTTCAAGCTCTCCAGCTTCCTGAAATCCTGCTTGCCATGTATGATATGCCTTAGTACCATATGTTTTTCCATCTTTTGATGACTTGTCTCAGCCTACAGGCCTAAAAATCTCTATGTTAAATTCAAACATTCTGTATTATTGAACAATATAATGAAGCATTTCAATACTAAAACTCAAAGGACCAATAATGGAGAAATTAAGTACTCAGTGGCAAGAAGGGTATGGTAACAAATCTGAAAAACAGAAATTTTTAAAAATTCAGGTTGGGTGTGGTAGCTTACACCTGTAATCCCAGCACTTTGGGAGGCTGAGGCAGCAGGATCACTTGAAGGAGCTTGAGACCAGCCTGGGCAACACAGGGTAACCCCATCACTACAAAAAATATTTTAAAAATTAGATAGGTGTGATGGGCATGGTGGTACGTGCCTGGGGTCCCAGATACTCAAGAGATTGAGGTGGGAAGATCACTTGAGGCTTCAGTAAGCCATGATTATGCCACTGTACTTCATCCTGGGTGACAGAGTGAGACCCTGTCTCAAGAAAAAAAAGGAAAGAGAGAAAAAAGAAAGAGGGAAAGAGGGGAGGAAGAAAACAGGAAAAGAGAGAAACAGGGGAAGGAAGGAAGGGAGGGAGAGAGGGAGGGAGGGAGGGATGGGAAGAAGGGAGGGACGGAGAAAGGGAGGGATGAAAGAAGGGGAGGAAGGGAGGGAGGGAGGAAGGAAGGAAGGGAGGGAGGGAGGAAGGAAGGACAGACAGAAGGGAGGGAGGGGAGGAAGGAAGGGAGAAGAGGAAGGAAGGAAGGGAGGGAGGGAGGGAGGAAGGAAGGAAGGAAGGAGAAATTTTAAAAAATCAAAATCTAGAAGTAGTATTCTTCTATAAAATCATGACTTTCAAAAGTTGGATAGTTGGATATGTGGCCAGAAGTAAGCAATTGAAGTTTTGCTCAATATTGAGCAGGTGCTAATATTATGAAGAATATTACTCAGGCCAAGAGATGTCCCCTTCCAATGACTGTTAACTATATTAAAAACAAAAATTTGCCATTCCCTTTCCAGATGTAGCATTACAGAATTAAAAGAACTTTCCCATTTCTTGGCTTTTTCTTCCATAAATGGAGATCAGAAACTAGCAGATTCCAATTTTCAAAAACACACGATTCACAGAAGTGAGTGAATAAAGCTCAAATTTATAAAAGCCAGTCATCATGTCAAGAATGCATATAACAAGTCACACCAGTAAATCAAATGAATTGCAAGCATTTCCACTGAAAAATGAGTTCAAAAAGAATGAAAACATAAAAGATTTTATCTACTTCAATCAAGCATTAATACTTCTGGAAAACTATCTCTACCCAAGGAGCTGAGAAAAGGCCATAAACACATATAGTTCAGATCAAGACCTGATCCTCATAATTGAATGAGAATGTCAAAAGCCAAGACTCTAGAGTTACTTAAATGTATTACAAATATTAACAATTACCACAATGAACAATTCAGCCCCCAAAACATTAAGCGTAGCTAAGATGCTTAATAGCAAAGAAAATAACATTTTCTTTATAAAGCCATCTTTATAAAGCCGTCTGCTGAACAATGTTTCAATAGGGCCAAAGAAACACTATGTTAAACCCACAGAAGAAAACTATACACGGGGAATTGGCAACCCAAAAAGGTAGAGGAAGCAGCAATCCATACAGGGGGATGAAACTTGAGATAAAGACCCCGTAAAGACCCTCCCCCACCCTTGTCCTAATTGGTCACTTCAATAGCCCACTTCAGTGACATCCCACCGGTGGAAACATAGTCTTTCTACAAAGCCCTTGGCTAAAGAACATTTGGAAACAGGGTGGGGAATGGTGAGAGAGTAAACCATTGTCACTATATAATTAAGCTAAATCTGGGAAGTAAAAGGAAGGAGCGTACCCAGCCAAATACACTCTTGAGAGGGGCTGCACTAAGATACTTCTAAGCGATGAGAAGACCTCGATATGATTTCCAGCAAAAAGACCTGCTTTTCCCCTCGTATATGAACAATGCTTCACATCCAAGAGGACACCCACAGAAACCTTGGGATAATAAATGACACTAAATAGTATCAGCAAGGACTCAGGCATCTACCTCTCCAGAAACTTCGGGAGCATCCAAAACTTTACAAGTAGGTTCTGACAATGATATGTTGAAAAAAAAATGACCCTTAGTTTTGAAAAAAAAAAAAAAGGGGGGGATGATGAAAGTAAACCCTGATGTAGGATGTCAGCTCTAAGTATCTGCTGTCTCCAGTGGATTTCTCATGTAATGCTTTTCTCTCTTCTGCCCTTAACTAGCTGCAGAGTCGCTTTCTGTTTAGTTGTCTGTCACACCCTCCTCTTCCACTCTCCCCCACAACATCCCCTGAAATCTGTTACTGTGGTTTGTTAAGTGGTGTCAGGGCTCATTAAACAATACCATGAACCATGCAGAGTACTTTGAAGTAAAGAAGACTGGAAGGGCTTCAAAAGCAAGGTCTCTCCAACCTTCCTTTGCCTGCCTTCCTCCCATTCCCCTTTCTCCACCAAGGTGTGTCATAGAAACTACAACTCCTCCTCAAAGAAAGCCATTAAAACTAGAAAAGGTTACTCTCTGGCCTACTTCCCCTAAGATCAGGTCATAAGCCTCTTGTGCCAAGTGTCCTGCCACAAAACCAAGGGAAAAGAATGCTACACAGACAGGCCAACAATGTGACAAACAGACCTTGCTAGGTTCTCTCCCACACTTCATTACTGTCAAATTACACCTTTTTTGTCCAATCGCATTTCTGTATGACTGACCATTCTTCATCAGTAACAAGCATCAAAACACACACACACACACACACACACACACACAAACACACACACACAAACACACACACACACACACACACACATTTTTCCCTGAGTCTTTGGTTATTTGTGTCTGAAAGCTCTCAGGTCACATAAAACTTTATTAAATAAATGTGTTATGCTTTTCTCGTTAGGTCCTTTGTTACGAGAGTGTCAGCCATGGACTCTGTAAGGGGTGAGATAAAAGTATCACTTCTTTGCCCTGACAGTAGCTTGCCTTTGCCTGGCCCCTCAGTTATTAGATAGCCTATTTGATTAATACTTGACATTCTTTGCCTGCATATTTGTGTGACTGAATCACACATATGTGGTCATGAATACAGCTCTACTTCATATCATGTTCCTTGCCTTTCCCTCACCTGATTCACTCCCATGACAGCATCAATACATCTCCTGCCTTTCTCAATCCAAACTGCATGAAAAGATGTCTTCACATCAGCCAGCCCGGGATCGTCACCTGGCCTCCGGGTTGGGCCAGGCCTGACCTTGTCTTTACAAGCACATTGAACGTCGACCTTTAAAAACAAGTGGAATCTGTGGAACAACTAAAATTGTTAGGGTTTGCTGCATCGCAGAGTCAGCCATAGCAGTCACACACATGGACAGGTGGCCTCTGACCATTCACACTCAGAAAGTGCCTCATTTTACATTTGCCTCATCCTATATTTTACAATTTCTTGGCCACAACCAATAACAGGGGCCAGAAACAGAGCACAAGAGAAATATACTGCTCACGTCAAAAAACTTTTGGAAAAAATTCCTTGCTGAATAAATTTGAAGCTATCCTCAGGTTGTAAATAAAACTTCATTTACAACAAGAGGACCTCATTTCCTCCTTTATAAATAAGATTTTACTCAATATTCTTGTCTTGAAATGGTTGGAAATAGAAGTTAATCATGTATATAACCTAGTTTTGAAGTAAAAATTATCCAGAGATATAAATGCAGTTTGAAATCTTATCATTTCTATTTTCAATCATACTAAAGAATTAAGAAATGATGTGGGAGAACTATATTATTATTTCCCATGTGCTAATAATATGTTATTAGCTAGGTGGCATATATTCTAAGCACATTAAACACATATTCTAAGCACATTAAATACATTATCTCATCTATTACCCTTTTTTACAATTTCTAATTGACACATAATAATTGTACATATTTATGGGATACATGTGACATTCTGATACATGTATACAATGTTTAATAATCAAATCAGGGTAATTGGCATAACCATTGCCTGAAGTATTTGTCATTTCTTTGTAGTGAGAATATCTAAAATTCTCTCTTCCGGCTATTTTGAAATATACAATAAGTTATTGTTAACTATACTCCCCTACTGTGCTATAGAACAGTAGACCTTAGTCCTCCTGTCTAATTGTAATTCATTTACGACTCTTGATGAATTTGTTAGGTATAGATTAAAATTTCCATTTTATAGACAAGGAAACTAACATGTTCATACAGTTAATGCATGGCAAAAGTAAATTTTGCAACCTAGATTGTCATCAAGTCTGGCTCAAAAAAAAAAAGAGTTAAAACAGTTAAAACTAAAGGCATGAGGTAGTGTGAAGGAGGGAGAAGGCTGGGAAGATTACTCTCTTCCAGGTGCTTTAAGACTCTAATCTCCCATACACTGACTGAAATGCCAGTACATTTGATAATGTACATGTGACAGCCCCGGCAGAAGTATCATCCTGAAGACTTGTACCACAAAGGGTCGGGCGAGGCCACAAATAGCAGTGCCTGCTCTGGGCGAGCGGCTTCACTTAAACATGCCAAATGAAAAAACTTGGTTTTAATTCTCCACCTGTATTATTGTCCCAGGAATGTTTCAAAAATAAGAATTTGAAAAAGCATGGCTTTTGAGGATCTCTCATTAATATCCACTAAAATTACCCACTCTCCTCATATCCCTCTTAGGGACCCATGCACCTAAAAACAAGTTTATTTCCCAAGGCGGCAACTGACTTAGAGTAAAAATGCAAACATGTTATTTCTAGTAGTGCAATAGAGTGAAAGATCACATAGCTTCAGAGAGCAAACCACCGCATGTCATGTAAGTATCACCGCATGTCATGTAAGTACCACCGCATGTCATGTAAGTACCACCGCATGTCATGTAAGTATCACCGCATGTCATGTAAGTACCACCGCACGTCATGTAAGTACCACCGCATGTCATGTAAGTACCACCGCATGTCATGTAAGTACTACTGCAAACTAACCCACTGAGCTACTGCAGCTACTCAAACCACATAGAAGCAAGCAGGAGACTTTAATCTTTATAATAAGTCTCATAAAAATACTAATTTTTAATAAAAAGTCATTAAAATATATAATTTTAGAGTTCTAAAAGATCACATCAAGATTATTTTATAACTATAAATTATAAATATTGATTAGATATTTATATAACAAATAGTAATTTTTCATAATTATCTTTATAATTTATTTTTATAAAGAGAAGCTTTGGCTTTTTGACATGCAAACTTTTGTATAATTTGTGCTAATGAATTTTGATTTCCTACATGGCAAATTCTGGAGTTGCCTGGCAATTAAAGAAATGGTTTTCTAAATATACAACTTTGGGTATTAGAAAGATGATGGTGAGTTTTTGTGCAGTTAAACACTGACTTCAGTATATTGTTGCATTAACCTTATTCCTAAATCACAGTGGTAATTTGGATCATGTAGAGTCTGGAAATCCTAAAGAACCCATGAGCAAGACGAGGGCTTGATTATGATTGGTTATGTTGTAGAGCAGCAGTTCTCAAACTTGGGTACATATTGAAATCAGCTAACGGGCTTGTTAAAATGCTGATTGGTCGGGGTGGGGGGAATGTCAGAGTTTCTGAGTCAGTAGGTATGGAGTGGTAAACAATAATTTGTCTAACAAGTTCCCTGGTGAGGCTTATTATGCTGATCTGGGAACTACACTTTGAGAACCACCAGTGAAGACAAAGGGGACATAGATGGTCATCATAATATACAGCAATTATGGATTATTGACTGGTCATATAAAAGTATTATCATCCAAGGTCTACAAGAGGTCTTTCCAGAGACAGCACTGATCCAGGAAGATGGATCACATTTAAATACGAATAGGTTTTTTTTATTGAGATGCAGTCTCACTCTGTAGCCCAGGCTGGAGTGCAGTGGTACAAGCTCTGCTCACTGCAACCACCGCCTCCGAGGTCCTGGTTCAAGCAATTCTCACACCTCAGCCTCCCAAGTAGCTGGGACTACAGGCATGTATTTTTAGTAGAGACAGGGTTTCACCATGTTGGCCAGTCTGGTCCTGAACTCCTGACCTCATGATCCACCCACCTCAGCCTCCCAAAGTGCCGGGATTACAGGCGTGAACCACCGCTAAGTTCTAACGAAAAAGAAATGTATTAGAACTAATTAGAGAGACTAATAAATTGGCTAATTATAAATATACAGAAAAACTCATACACATAGGTCAAAATACTTAATTGAAGTATTTATTTGTGCTTTATTTCCCTTCATTTCTGGCTCCTCTGTTTCAAGTAGGCAGCCAATTAATCCTCCTCCATTCCCCTTCCCTTGAACTTAAATGTTGCCTGCAGAGAGCTGGCATGCCTGGCTTTTGTTTTCACTGAGACCAGATCTGCTAAAAGAATTGACACTAAGAAAAAAGGAGGGAGCAGGGCCGGCTGTGCCAGAGAGGGAAACAGCTATGGCTAGGAAAGGGGAAGAGGACGCAGGTCCCTAGGATTTCCTGGTAGGCCCCAGGTGGGGGAAAGAAAAATAAAGAACAGGGTCCCTCTGTCTTGTTAAAGGTCCTGTGGTCCCTTGGCATGAACTGCCCACATCTTCCTGGGGCTGTAAGGTCTGACACAGCAGCCTCCATCATGTAACAAACCTTTGTCCATTTTCTAGGTATCAAGTAAGAGCCTCAGTGACTGTAGCAAGGGACAGGCAATCAGAGTGGCACTGATTGCTTTTCCTGACAGTGCAGCTGGGTGGGGAAAGGGTGGGTTGCTGGCTTGAGATAAGATCAAATTTCATTTAAAGAAAATAAAGAAGTAAGAATATTTCTTGCATGCCCAAATTTGACTACAATTTTTTACCTACTCTATACTGTTTTTTATTTTTTAGAGAGAGAGTCTCACTGTGCTGACCAGGCTGGGGTGCAGTGTTGTGACCAAGGCTCACTGCAACCTTGACCTCCCAGGCAAACGTGATCTTCCCACCTCAACCTCCTGAGTAGCTGGGACTATAGGTACATGCCACCACATCCGGTTACTTTTATTTTTATTTTTTGTAGACATAGAGTCTCCCTATGTTGCCCAGGGTGGTCTGGAACTCCTGGGCTCAAGTGATCTTCCAGCCTCAGCTTCCCAAAGTACTGGGATTACAAGTGGGAACCAACACGCCCTGCCTTGATACCACTTTTTTAATGATAATATTCAGTGGGGGTAAAAAAGTGAGAAAATGGGCTTCTTGGATCCTGCTGATATGAGCATGAATGCATACAAAAGACCTAAAATTCTACTGACACATTAATGCAGCAATTCTATTTCTAGACATTTTCTCTAATTAACCAATTAAAGATATACAACAAGATCTGGCTCTAATGACGGTCTCAGTAGTGCTATTTGTCTAAATGGGAGGACCAGGCTAAATGTCTCACCATGGATTAAAGTAGATTGACAGCAGAGCTTTATTTTCAACTACTAAATATATTATAAAAAAAATTTTTGTGGCCGGTGCAGTGGCTCGTGCCTATATTTGGGAGGCCGAGGTGGGCGGATCATGAGGTCAAGAGATCGAGAGCATCCTGACCAACATGGTGAAACCCTGTCTCTAATAAAAATACAAAAATTAGCTGGGTGTGGTGGCACACACCTGTAGTCCCAGCTACTCGGGAGGCTGAGGCAGGAGAATCACTTGAACCCGGGAGGCGGAGGTTGCAGTGAACCAAGATTGTGCCACTGCACTCCAGCCTCGTGACAGAGCGAGGCTCCATCTCAAAAAAAAAAAATTCCTGTTAACTGAAAGAAACAGGTTATACAATACCATGCAGAATATTATGCTCTTTTCATTAATTATGTGCCTGTGAATATGTATATTCATTTTTTTAAACTCAAACGATATACATAGACAAGCAAATCAAATGCTATAACTTGCAGATTTTGACCAAAAAAAATGCTTCACAATTTACATTCATTGAGAATACTTTTCTGTCTTGCTAATAAATCACTTCTAAACTTTGTACTCTAGATTTTAAATCCCCCACCCCCAATTTTGTCAACTACAGATTGGGTCCCTGTAGGTTGAGTACTCTATAAACTGAGGGGGACTAGGGGATAGGAAAGTTGTGGGGGTGGATTCCTAAAGTGTTCCAGACAGTGATACTGATTTTGCAGTCTTAAAATTTACCTCCAGGAACACATCAGAGAAAGTTATTTGCCTCACCTTGGAACACCTTGGAAACCTCATTACTAAAAATGATACCATACACTCTTATAGGGCATATACATCGTGAGGTGTCAGGGAAAGTATATAGAATTCCAACCATCAAATTTGGTAACAGTGCTTTATATTGTTTCTGCAAAATGCAATAATGTCTTCTTAATTCCCTAGGCTGGCATGGCTCACTCAGCGTCATTTATTTAAGGATATCTACATTTTCAAACACTGGTGGGTGAAAACCAGCCCCATCAATCACTGTGACAGGGAACGTTCCTCTCAAGTTTATCTTCCTGTATATTTTGTGCCAGATTTCATTTGGAAACCTCCAAATGGGGGAAACATGAGTCTTATTTAATCTTCACAAATACACACTGATGTTGTTAGACTATCATTTGCCGTCTGAACTCTCATTCATTAATGAAACGTTGGTTAAACAACACCCTGCCCACCTTTTAACTGCAATACTCCCTTCTGTCTGTTGAACTCTTAATGGATGACCTGTTTTAAAACCTGGGGGATATTTTATGTGGATTGCAATTTGTGTGAAGCTTGTCACTGTAGAGGATCTTTTCTCTTTCTAATATGGACAGGTTTGTTTATTTTAATTTCCATTAGTGTCTTGGAAGACAAAAATGATGAATGAAGATTCTGAAGCTACAGATTTCACAAGTTAGAGAGTTATAGTGGATGCATGCTTAGCTTAGCTTAAATTACTTTATCAGAAGCACAAACCGTCACCCCATTGGGGGTGCATGAAGACCGTTTCATTTCAGTTCACAATTTTTAGAGCCCATTTCCAAGGTTACCTCAAGTGTATAACTGGGTCATAAGCAGATAAAATGGACAAGGCATATGCTGGGACAAGCAGCAGCAAGACAAAATGACACTTTTTATCAAGTCTTCCTTCCTCTACCTGCCCAGACGATCTGGCCCAGGTTGAGAGAAGAGAAGAGAAAGTGTGGGAGCTGAAGCTCACCAAGGGAAAGGATAGTAAGGGACTGATTTTCCCCCATCTTTGGCAGCAGAGGTAAACACTTTAAGATACTTGTTTTAGTATGAAGACATGCATTTTTAATTGTGGTAAAATATATGTAATGTAAGGTATCAATGTAGCCATTTTTAAGTATACCATTCAGTGGTGTTGATTAGATCCGTGGTTTTGTGCAATCATCACCACTATCCATTTCCAGAACATTTTCATCCCCCGTACAGAAACTCTGTACCTATTAAACAATAACACCCCATCCTCCCTTGTCCCAGCTCCTGGTAACGTGTAATCTACCTTTTGTCTCTATGAATTTTCCTATTCTGGTTACCTCATGTAAGTGGAATCATACATTTGCCCGTTTGTGTCTGGGTTATTTCACTTAGCATAATGTTTTCAAGCTTCATCCACAGCATAGCATATAACAGGACTTCATTCCTTTCTAAGACTGAATGATGTTCCATCATATGGATATACAACATTTCGCTTATCCATGCATCTGTTGATGGCCATTTGGGGTGTTTCCACCTTTTGGCTATTGTCAATAATGTTGCTATGAACATTGGTGTACAAGTAGCTATTTGGGTCCCTGTTTTAAATTCTTTTAGGTATATGCCAACAGGAGAAATTGTTAGGTCATATAGCAATTCTTTGTTTAACTTTTTGAGGAACCGTCAAACTGCTTTCCACAGCAGCTGCTGAAGGCATACTTTTTAAATGTGCATTTCCCGTTAAGCGAAGGTCAAAAATTGGCCCATTATTGAGTAAATGTGGGCAGCTCTGAGAGTCCTGGATAGTTCACGGTGAAGTCTCTCAAAGTGATCTGCTGGCTCTCAGCTCCCTGAATCCCCTAATCTTACTGTGTTGGACAATTTGCATGCAGGCTTATCTCCACCTTCAGCTACCTGGTGATGGCAGTGGTGGCCCATCTGGAGTGGCCGCAGCAAAGAGGATGCTGGCTGCAGAGGGGTAGGTACGCCAGGGCCCTGTGCAGAGCCAACGGGGGCCAGGAACAGGCTGGAGACCAACTCCCTACCAAGATGGCGGGGCAGGAGCCCTGAGTTCCCGAGTGCAGCTGCAGCGGCCCAGCCACAGCTCCAGACCCAGGAATCCCTGCACTCTTGGGAGCCTGGGAAACCCACCTGTCCCTACCTGCTCCTGCCCCCTGGCCTCTCCCCACTCCCAGTGCCCACTCTGATTTCACAGCAAAGTTGTGGCTAAGCCCAGGCACTGTTGCCACCTGGCCGGGTGTGTGCACACTTGGGGCAGCGCTGACATGCCAGCCCCCTGCTGCCTCAGTTTCCTCTAGACTTTGGGTACCAATAAGTGTGACAGAGAGGCCAGTAGGGGCACTGAGGTCAGCCAGGTGCAGGGCATGAACAACTTGGGTGCTGTGGATGGCACGTTGATGGCGGGAGGCAGAAAGATTCCTGAGCAGGAAGGGGCAGGTCCCTGGTGAAACCCACCTTCAAGCCAAGGACAGCCTAAAGCCTGGGGGCCAGGCTACCAGTTCCAGGTAGAGTCCTTGGCCCAGAGTGAGAACTTATATGCTCCCTCCAGGCCTGCCCATGGCTACTCATGGACCAATTAGCATGCACTTCCTCCCTTCTGAGCCCGTAAAAACCCCCGAATTCCGCCAGACTCACAGACAGGACAGACAGCTGTGCGAATGAGCTCACTTCACGTCTCCTGGACTTGTCAGAATGACCTGCCTGCAGAAAGAAGCTATCCACTATGGATTTCCTGAAAGCTGTTCTGTCACTCAGTTAAGCACCTCTCCATTTTGCCTACCTTCCAGTTGTCCACGTACCACATTCTTCCTGGATGTGGGACAAGAACTCAGACCCACCGGATGGCAGGACTGAAAGAGCTGTAACACAAACAGGGCTGAAGCACACCCCCCACTTGCCATACTGTGAGCGACTAGAAGGAGAGAAGAGCTGTGGCCCTTTGGGGATCCAAGACCTAGGGGCTCCTTGAGCCAGGTCTGTGACACTCTCTTTGAGGCTCTGAGGTCCCTGACATCTCCAAGCTTCTGGGTGCCACCATGTTCCCTGGTACCCATAGCGGAAGCCACTTGCAGTATGCCTGGTCCAGCTGCAGCCTCCCATAGAGCTGGCCCCTGTGCTGGCACCCAGAGCTGCCCACACCACCACAGCCTGGCTGTGCAAAGTGGTCAGATCCTGAGCTCCCTCACACATCCTTCACTGCTCCATGCCTGGCTCACCCTTGACAGATGTGAGATCTGGGCTGATAGCATGAGCCAAGCACAGCCTGACAGGCCGAGTGGGCAGAAACAAACCCAGCAGGCCCAAGCAGAATTTGGGCACAGGCACAATCAGCCTCAGAGGTTTCTGGCTGAAAAAGCAACATCCTAACAATCCTGTGACACTGGGATCTGGGATGAAGATCATGAACTGCAAGACTCAGAAGATGGAGGACTCACAGTCAGCTCCAGTTTTGCTGACACTACTTTTGCCTGTAATCTACTTTTTGTCAATTTGACAGGGGCATCTGACTTTGCATTATCTGGAATCTCTGCAATACTTCCTAGATTCTCTCTGTCTCTCTCTCTCTATATATATATACACATATATATATATATACACACACACACATACACACACATATACATACACACACACACGCGTGCACACACACACACACACACACACACACACACATATATATATCTTTATGCTCCTTGTCCTCCTTCTTAGTTTGGATGCCTTCAGAAACAGGCCCTGAGCAAAGATGTTGAGAACAAGTAGTGAGAGAAAGATGCCAATAAAACAGGATGCCGTTGGGCAGGTGACTGTTGAAGCAGCTAGAGCTCAATGCTGCTTCAGATTTCTGCAACACTGTGTAGAACGTGCCTCACAATTTTACTGAAGGGCAATTAAACAGGGGTAGTTGTTCTCCAACTCTCAGAAGTAGCTCACCAAAGCCTCAAACTCAAACTCCTGAGCTCAAGTGATCCTCTCACCTCCATTTCCCAAGTGCCTGAGACTATAGGCATGCACCACTATGCCCAGCTAATTTTTAAAAACTTTTTGGTAAAGACAGGGTCTCACTGTATTGCCCTGGCTGAGAACTGCTTTAGAGAACATTAATTCCCCAACACATTCAGCCTGCCTTGTGTAAAGGGACCTTCCACAGTTCTAGAAAAGCCCTCAGTCATGGAGATGCAGACATGGTCAGTCGGAAATCTGCTGGAGTGTACTGAAATGTCCAAGATACATGACCAGGGTATTGATGGCACCTGTTTTCACCTTTTGGGTTTTTTTGAGACGAGTCTCACTCTATCACCAGACTGAAGTGCAGTGGCATAATCTTGGCTCACTGCAACCTCCGCCTTTTGGGTTCAAGCAATTCTGGTGCCTCAACCTCCTGAGTAGCTGGAATTACAAGCATACACCACCACACCCAGCTAATTTTTTTATATTTTTAATAGAGACAGGGTTTCAGCACGTTGGCCAGGGTGGTGTTGATCTCCTGACTTTGTGATCCACCCGCCTCGGACTTCCATTCACCTCTTTATGTAATCATTCAGTGAGCATTTATTCAGTGCCTCCTATCTGTATCAGGCACTGTGTAAGGGCTAAAAACAAATAAACCTCTTTTCCTGATATTGTTTCTTCGTCTTCATACATTTGGCATAACCTTGAAGATGAGTTTTTATACACAAACTGAAAAGAAGTGTTCTTCATTATAATGACTGGCGGAGGGTGATGGTTTGTACTTCTGAGAAACTAACGTGAGAAAAGCTCAGTACCTCCACTGTAAATCTCGGACCTGTGAAACTTCTTTCCTCCGTGGTTCTCAAAGTGTGGTCCGGAAACCAGCTGTATCAGCCTCATCTGGGAACTCGTTAGATATGAAAATTCTAAGTCCCTCTGAATCAGAAAGTCTGGGGATGGGCCTCCGAAATCTGTGTTTCAATAAGCCCTCCAAGTGGTTGGAGAATTCATAATAAAATTTAAAACCCACTCTTCTAGGAAAACTGGCCAATGAATTGATAAGTCTAGCGCAATCTACTTCTTGAGACACTATGGAAATGCAAAGAATGTCTTCTGAATTAGAATAAGAATTTAGGAAGGGATTCCTGGAGGAAGGGTGATGCTTCATCAGGTTCTGAAGGATGAGTCTGTAAGAGGTACCTAAACAAAAATGTGGGAGATGAGGCATGGGAGTGAGGTTGAGGACCTTCTGGAAGAAACCTTCTGGAATTCTGCACTCAGATCTTCCTGGCTGTGTACCGTTTTCCTCCTCTTCCCTGCTGCCTTATGTGAACTTGTTCCCCCTGCCCTGTGAGCCAGCAGGCCAAGATTGTCCAGCTGAACTCCTAACCTTGGTTCTTTGGCTACCTCTCCTTCCACCATTAAAGTCTCGGTAGCAGATATGCTGAATTGTGTAGAAGGTCACAGTGACAGCTGAAGCTCCCTAAGGAAATGACTGTCACCATTCATGATCTTGTTCTTCCTTGCCCATTTCTCCATTCTCATTACTTGCCATCCTCCTAAGTACCCTGCCCTTGCACAAAAGAAACTTTTTTTTTCTAGAAAAGAAACTTTTTTTTTCTAGTTATTCCAAGTGCCATGCTCTTTCTGACCCCCCATGTATCTAGTAAGTTGCTGTCTTTGACTGAACTGTCCACCTTTACCAGTCATCTGTTGGCTAAACTCATATTCACTCTTCACATCTCAGCTCAGCCATGGCTTCCTCCGTCAGACCTTCCCTTGACCTTCCAGGGAGGTAGGGGTTTCCATTTATTCTCCACCTACAAATTTCCATATCCCTGTCACAGCAGTTAGCCCAAACTGTTGGTCTAGATGCCTATCATTAGAGGGACAGATCCCGAAGCAGTGAGCACTTTCTATTCCTTGTTACATCCTCAGTGCTGAATGGTGACATCCAGTAGGTGCTTAAGAAAAAAAGAAACACTTACTAACTGCTTGCAATATGCCAGAACTTGTTTGCGGTACTTTGCTTGGACTTTGCTAATTTAGTAGATTTGGGTGTCTAATCCCAGCATTGCTCCTCACTCCACTTGGAGCCTTGTGCTTTAGAAGGCTCAGCTCCGGCCCTCCTCTGACTTCCCTTCCTCCTGCAGTGATACCTTGGATCAAGGGAACTTGCCTATCCCGAGCCCAGGTCCACCCCTTGGCTCTAGGTTTTCAGGCCCCCAGAATTCTCTCTCAGACTGGCCTTGAAGCTACTTCCAGGGCTTTTCCAGGCATTTTCCACTGGTCTTTCCTCCAGGGGCAGTCCCCAGGCTTGAAGGATGGCCTCAGCCTCCTTTTGCTAGGGATGTGGATGTACCTGAATATATGGGCCAGGATCTTCATGCACTATCTGGGGGCCCTTGCAGTGTGCAGAAGAGCTGGGTTTGGGAAGAGAGGAGGGCTGGGCCTAGAGCTAAGGTCCATTTGCACCAGGCTACCACATTCCAACATGGGACTCTGAGGAGCCTCAGCATTCTCCATTTAAACCCAGACCTTTAAATGGTAAAGGTACATTTGTCAAGGCAGGCAGAGAGCACATCGTTTATTGAGCAACTTGTTGGGTTAATTTATACAGGCTCCATTTATACTCTTATCCTGAAATCCACACATATTAGGGGTGGGCCCATTCACTCTCGCAGCAAAATATTTTCTTTTTTCTTTTTTTTTTTTTTAATTAGAGACAGAGGCTCACTGTTGCCCAAGCTGGTACCAAACTTCTGGGCTCCAGCAATCCTCCCACCTTAGCCTCCCAAAGTGCTGGGATTTACAGGCATGAGCCACTGCGCCCGGCCTAAACTTTTTTCAAAAATAGATATTATTTCCCCAACACCACCACCACCACATTTTATGACTGAGTAAATTAAGGCAAAAATCGATTAAATGTCTCATCTACACAGCTGAGAAACAGCAGAGCTGCAATTCAAACAGCCATTTGGCCCCAGACCACACACTCATATTGCCACCGTAATTGAAACATGGTAACTGTTTCACAGGTTTTGGACAGAGCCCTGTGTCAGGAACACCAAAATCAAATCCGGTAGAGAACAGAATCTGTTAAAGCTACGGAAATTAGCAGTGAAGGCAAAAAGCAGAAACATAAGAAAAAAGAGATGGACAGGCCTGCAATAAAATGGAATAATAGGTGAAAACACTTCCTCTTCCTGAGAAGCATTTTTTAACCCAATTAAACATATAAAAATAAAAGGAAAGGTCTTTTTCTTCTGAGTCTTTCTGCATTTGCCCACTCCTACCCCCGCTGAAGCCACACATTTCTGAATCTGCCACACAATATAAATCACTGTGTAAACCAAATCATTAGGGTTGCCAGGTGTTCAATTTTGAACCAGACAGTCTGGTATTTGAGCTTTCTGCCTAGGAAACAAATAGAGAAAATACCAGTGATTTTTAATTAAGTCTTGTTATTATCATGTAAAGATGAGCTTGCAGGAGAACATTCTCCCTGGCTCTCTGTGCTGCACTTGACTCTGAGCCTGACTTCCACTAAGACATCCGCTTCTGTGTAGGCCAGGCCGCCTCCAGACTGAGTGTCCTAGCAAGGTGATAAGCTTGGCTCTGAAGGCGTATTGGCATGTTCTTATTGGTCAGGCCCATGCAATTGTGCCAGATCATTTTCTTTTATTGATATCTCCAAAGCTCCTGCAGCAACTGGCAGAGTTCCCTAAGTCTATTTAGAAAAAACAATAATAATAAAATAAATACATAAATTAGTAAATACTCAGAAGCACATTTGGATGCAGGCAAATGATCCATTGATTAAGAGACAGATGAGTTAAGCAGGTCCATAAGTCTACTCATGGCTATTGAATAGGAACAGGCAGTAATGTGTATGTGTGTGTGTATATATCATATCATTTACAAACACAAAACATTATTCTCAAGCTAAATTGTGAGTCCCAATTAAATCTAACTCTAGTAATAAGATGCTAGTGTAAACGTTTTAAATTAGTGTGGAAATCTATAAGAGAACAGCTAGAAATCCTTACATTTTGAGGGAATGGTTTATATGCTATTCATCAACTTTCCAAATTGTTGAAAACAAAAGGGGTTGAATGGGTATTAGAAAAGAATCTCATCTCCTTGAAGAACTTTATTTAACCTTAAACAATGGTAAATGCCGTTTATTTACCACTGATACCCAAGGACCTTTAATATGTTCGTGTACATCCAGAGGCAAGAGACCAGGGAAGCTTTTGTTTTCAGAGAACTACTTAATGCTCCCCCTTGGAGGACTGTTCGGGAAATACTAGTCTACCAAAGTGTAACTTCGGGGTTATAAATTCTTTGTCAGCTAGGTAATAATATTTTAGTTGCACACTCTTCTTGTGAGGCTTCATTCCTTATAACAGAGGAACATACAAACAGAACACTGCAAACATATACCACTAGACAGTGGCACCAAAGAATTTATCTTCATGATCCAGGCTTTCCCTTTTTCTGCCTCTCACTAATGCAGGACCATACAGGAAGCTCTCAATGGGTTGAGGGGGATGAATTTTTTCCCCTACTCCAGGAAGACATTTGGCAAGATTTGGGGACAGTTTTGGTTGGGAGTTGCCAATGGCATCCGGTGTGTAGAGGCCAGGGATGCCGCTAAACTTCCTACAATGCACAGGACAGCAGCCCAGCCCCTCCCTACTCCAGATCAAAGAATTATCCAGCCCAAAATGTCCATAGTGCAGAAATTGAGAAACCCTACTGTACAGATCTTTGGAATAGATAATTCAGCCCATTTGGGTTTTTAAAATTATCAGAAATGATCATGTAGATCTATTGGCTGGTGTATCAAGAGCCTGAGGACTGGGAAAGGAGTAGGTAAATAATTTTCATCTGTCCTCCCCACCCCCCGAGCCCTGCCACTTTTTTCCTTTTCCAATTTACAATACTAAGCAGCAGCTTTATTCTTGAGAATAGACCTATTTGGGAATGTGACACTGCTCAGGCTTCAGGGTCTGGCCAACGAACTTAAGGAGACCATCAAAGCTGCCTCCTTTGAAGCAAAGAGGTGGACACTACCTAAGACCTACACTGATAATATTAGAACCTTGTACTGACTCATTGAACACAGTGTTTATTAAGGCCTATATTATTGTTGGGGAAAACAGTCATGCACTCTGCCCTCAGGAGGACTGCAGTCTGATTTCCCTGAGAGGAAGAATTCGTGCCTTTAAATTCAGAAAAGAGAATCCATTTCAGATAAGGGTTTTTCCACTCAAAGAGCGCAGAAATCACAAACTGGCACCCAGAAGCAAAATCTAGTTTGCAGTTATGTTTTGTTTGTCCAGCAAAATGCTTTAAATAAACACTATTATTTACAAATCAGATAATACAACATTCTGGATTGATGGCTTGTCTGGAAGAATCACAAATCTAGCAACACTAGGCGTGTCTGGCAGCAACCTGCTAGAGCCACAGGCCTGGTCTAGGTCACCGATTTAATGTGTCACCCTAAAGGAATCATGTCAAAGAATGCCCACAGTGGCTCATCTGGGAAGTGACCGATGGTGAAACAGGAAAGGAGGGAGAAGTTGTTCAAGGTTGTGCTCTGGGGTTGGCCACTGCCATGGGTGATTGCTGCTCCATTCCTCAGGGTATTTAAAGGAACCTTCTGGAATGTGTCTTAGAAGTGTCCACCCAGAAAATGCAAAGGGGGAGCACTTCTCCAACAAATCCTGGCCCCTGCAGTCAAGGGTGGCGCCATAGGCATCAATTCTTTGTCATTCATTTGGCACAATCTGGGTTATGCATGCATCGGTGCTGAGTGACTTCCAGGTATCCCAGTGGTGGGATTGGAGACGCACTTGTGGTAGAAAGTGAGATGAGGATTTCCAGCCTGTGGGGCTGTACTCAGAGGCCATGTGAGGCTGGTCAGAGCCCATGTCCACTGGTCTCCACATCAGTGGCAAGAGTAAGGCTGGGGCCAAGAAGATTTAAAGAGGTCTGCTAGAGGTGTTTCCTACAGTCACTCATTTGTGTTACTTGCCTGGTTCTCACAAGAACTGGGTGTACAAGATGTGACACTGCCAATTCTTTCTGCCTTTAACACCCAGGCAGCCACACTCATACCCCTCCCCTACACAAACACACTCCACACAGCTGTCACCTGCGGGCCTTCCCATGAGGTTCTGTAATCTGCACAATGCATAACATTGCCTGGCCGACATACAAAATGCGGCTGCATCCAGTGCACGTTTCCACGTCCAGATCGTGTGCCTAACTGTGTTCTCAACAACACCACCATGTCCCAGCTCCAAGGGGGACACTTTTTGTTATTTCTCTAAATCTGCACAAAGCTAATTTTTACTTGCCAAACCATGCCGCTAGAAGGACAGAGTACCTTTTGCTAATTTAACCAGAGGTACAATACAGGATGCAACCTTTTCAATACCTGAAGTTAATTCCCACTGATAGAAAGGCTTCTAAGTTATTTTTTTTTACATAGCTACACATTGATTTTTAAACAAATGTATATGACTGTTCCTCCTGAAATATCAACTATCCAGAGGAAACAACTTTTAACATTGTTATGTAAATATAATCCATTATTTTCCCAATGCAAATTATATACACACATACATACATATATAAACACACACATGAAAGCATATATTTACACATACATACACATAAAAAATCTCTCTGAATCTCAATTCCTTTATCTGATAAGAAAGAATAATAATAGTTATCCCACAGAGTTTACACAAACGTACACACAATCCCGTCTCTCTCACACATTAACAAGAATTTTTAAACTGATATACAATAAAAATTATAAAATGTAATTCTCAAATTTTCTAAGATGTAATAAGACGGATAATATTTTATAGTGAAAATAATACCCCCACTGTGAAAAACTACTCTTCATGTAATTATAGTTTTCTTGAAAGTCCCAAATTTGTAAACAAACAAAAAACCCAACATTGGAAAGTCACCACACTCAGGATATCATGTTCTGAGTCTTTTGTGTATAGCTAATGATGAGTAATCTTCTTCTGGTAAAGAATCGTAATTCAAACCTGCATGCCATCCTCATGGGAGGAAATGAGAACTCCCTACAAAATCTATTTATGAGGAGGTTGGTACCTTAGACAGGGGCTGTTTTCCCTTGAGGGAAAAGCAATCTCTTGATTGATGGAAATTGTTTTTCAACAAAATATCTACAGCACTAAATCTGTTAAAACTAGCTCAATAGTCTGTTCCAATTCTTGTGTTAAATAGTAGCATAGAAAAATTTTTTTGTGTCAGTCGTAATCTATAGTAACCACAGGATAGGTATAGAATCATAAAGAAGTTAACTTTGTATTATTCATTTGTTTAGAGAAAAGTATGTTTTTGAACATTAAAATTTTATTTTAAAACATGATATGAATATAAAATGTAATATAATCACTTAAAAATTCCCATGTTTTAAGAAATGTTTTTGATTATGATGTTTAAATATATTTGCTCACACCATTTGAAACCCTGCAAATCATTCAAAAATTAGGTATATACTTAAATAAACCCAATTAATTTAGATTTACAGGTTACTCTAAGAATACATATTAATTTCCTTCTTCTTCCCCTTCCTCTTTTTCCATCTCTTTTTTTTTCTTCTCCTCCTCTTCCTTCTTGTCCTTCCTGTTAAAATTCCTGATTTTAAAGGTACTTAATTCTCTCATCTGGATGGACACTATAAAATAGTAACTTCAAAGAAAAATTTTAAGGATTAGGTAATGAATAGTAGTATTTTTTTAAGGCCTAAAATATGGCATACCTTCAATAAATCTCTTTTGGTACTAAACTTAGTTCTACAGAGTTCCTGCTCTTCGGACCAGAATGACGTAGGGTGGGAGAAAAAAATCCAATTGCATTTTATCAGCAATAAAGGTATCCACTATTGAGGACTTATGAGGTCCAGTTTACATGCTTCTTTAATCATTGTGAAAATTCTAGGCTATGAATAGGAGAGGACCTGCTTATACTTAGTGAACACTCACATGTTAAATCAGGTAATCCTCACAGGAGGCTTTCAAGGTGCTAGTACAGTTATCCCCAATTGACCAATGAAGACACCATAGTCCATGGAGTTCAGCCTGTGTGCTTCAGTAAAAATGCATGAGAAACGATCATTGACATGTTCCTTGGGTGATATGATTTGGCTTTGTTCCCACCCAAATCTCATCTCGAATTGCAGCTCCCATAATTCCCACATGTCATGGGAGGGAACCGATGGGAAGTAATTGAATCATGGGGACAGGTCTTTCCCATGCTGTTTTCTTGATAGCGAGTAAGTTTCACGAGATCTGATGGTTTTATAAAGGGGAGTCCTCCTGCACACACCCTCTTGCCAGCCACCATGTAAGACATGCCTTCGCTTCTCCTTTGCCTTCTGCCATGATTGTGAGGCCTAATCACCACCTAATCAGCTTCCAAAAAATATAAAGCAGGCAGAAACACATGAAAAACAGAGACAGGCCTAGCCTCCCAGCCTACATCTTTCTCCCATGCTGGATGCTTCCTGCCCTCGAACATTGGACTCCAGGTTCTTCAGTTTTAGGACTCAAACTGGCTCTCTTTGATCCTCAGCTTGCAGATAGCCTACTGTGGGACCTGGTGATTGTGTAAGTTAATACTTAATAAACGCCCCTTTTCATATACATATATGAAATACACACACACACACACACACACAAACACACACACTCACACACGCACACAGTTTTATATATATATATATATATAACCTATTAGTTCTGTCCCTCTAAGAGAAACCTAATACAGTAAATGGGTACCAGTAAAGTGGGGTGTTGCCAAAAAGGTACTCAAAATGTGGAAGCAACTTTGGAACTAGGTAACAGGCAAAGGTTGGAACAGTTTGGAGGGCCCAGAAGTAGACAGGAAAATGCGGGAAAGTTTGGAACCTCCAAGAGACTTGTTGAATGGCTTGGCCCAAAATGCTGAGAGCAATATGGACAATGAAATTCAGGCTGAGGTGATCTCAGATGGAGATAAGGAACTTGTTTGGAATTAGAGCAAAGGTGACTCTTGCTATGTTTTAACGAAGAGACTGGCAGCATTTTGCTTCTACCTAGAGATCTGTGGAACTTTGAACTTGAGAGAGATAATTTAGGGTACCTGGGGAGAGAAATTTCTAAGCAGCAAAGTATTCAAGAGATAACCTGAGTGTTACTAAAGGCATTCAGTTTTATAAGGGAAGCCGAGCATAAAAGTTTGGAAAATTTGCAGCTTGACTATGCGATAGAAAAGGAAAAGCCATTTTCTAAGGAGAAATTCAAGCCAGTTGCATAAGTAGCAAGGAGCCTTGTGTTAATCCCAAAACGATGAGGAAAATGTCTCCAGGCCATGCCAGAGAATTTTCTGGCAGCCCCTCCCATCACAGGTGCAGAGGCTCAGGAGGAGAAAGTGGGGGCCTAGGGTTCCTGTGCTGTGTGCAGTCCAGGGACTTGGTGCCCTGCATCCCAGCTGCTCTAGCCATGCTGAAAGGGGCCAACATACAGCTTGGGCTGTGGCTTCAAAGGGTGGGAACCCCAAGCCCTGGCAGCTTCCACATGGTGTTGAGCCTGCAGGTGCATAGAAGTCAAGAACCGAAGTTTGGAAACCTCTGCCTAGATTTCAGAGAATGTACAGAAATGCCTGGATGGCAAGCTTGCTGCAAGGGTGGGGCCCTCATGGAGAACCTCTGTTAGGGCAGTGTGGAGAAGAAATGTGGGATTGGAGCCCCCACACAGAGTCCTCCTGGGGCACTGCCTAGTGGAGCTGTGAGAAGACAGCCACCATCCTCCAGCCCCCAGAATGTCAGATCCACTCACAGCTTGCACCGTGCACCTGGAAAAGCCGCTGACACTCAATGCCAGCCTGTGAGGGCAGCCAAGAGGAAAGCTGTACCCTGCAAAGCCATAGGGGTGGGGCCGCCCACGACCGTGGGAGCCCAGCTCTTGCATCAGTGTGACCTGGATGTGAGACCTGGAGTCAAAGGAGATCATTTTAGAGCTTTAAAATTTGACTGCCCCGCTGGATTTTGTACTTGCAGAGGCCCTGTAACCTTTTGATTTGGCCAATTTCTCCCGTTTGGAATGACTGTGTTTACCCAATACCTGTACCTCCACTGAATCTAGGAAGTAACTAACCTGCTTCTGATTTTACAGGCTTACAGGCGGAAGGGACTTGCCTTGTTTCAGATGAGACTTTGGGCTGTGGACTTTTGGGTTAATGCTGAAATAAGACTTTGGAGAACTGCTGGTAAGACACGATTGGTTTTGAAATGTGAGTACATGAGATTTGGAGGGGCCAGAGGCAGCATGATATGGTTTGGCTGTAACCCCGCCTCAACTTGAATTATATCTCCCAGAATTCCCATGTGTTGTGGGAGGGACCCAGTAGGAGATAATTGAATCATGGGGCTGGTCTTTCCCGTGCTATTCTTGCGATAGTGAATATGTCTGGTGGGTTTATCAGGGGTTTCCGCTTTTGCTTCTTCCTCACTTTCCCTTGCCGCAGCCACATAAGAAGAGCCTTGACGCCTCCCCATCCTTGTGGAACTGTAAGTCCAATTAAACCTTTCTTGGTTCCCAGTTTCTTGGTTCCCAGTTTCAGGTATGTCTTTATCAGCAATGTGAAAACAAACTAATATACATGGCAAGAGAGGGAGCAAGAGAGAGAGGGGAAGTGCCGGGCTCTTTCAAAAACAACCAACTCTTGTGTGAAGGAATAGAGCAAGAACTCACTCATTACTGTGGGGAGGGCACCAAGCCATCTTGAGAGATCTGCCTCAGTGGCCCAAACACCTCCCACTAGGTCCTATCTCCAACATCGTGATCACATTTCAACATGAGATTTGGAGGGGACAAACATCCCCTCCAAACCATATCAGGGTTGACTGTATCAGAACAGGAAAGAAAAGTGAGCACTCTGAAGCCCAGGACAGCTGCAGAAAGAAACAAAGGACTTTGAGGTGTCATCTAGACTGAGAAGTGATACAACACACCTTGCTGCGCTCCACCCTTTCCTTCCATCCACTTCCCAATGCTACAGGATTCAGTCACCACCCAAGCTTGTGGACACCTCTAAATCCCTTTTGTTACCACAGTACCCAGGCTGATACATGGCAACTAGCTTGGGGGAAAAGAGATCTAAAAACCGGAGCCCAGAAAATGACTATTCCATGAGCTTTCTTTGCATGGTTCAGGCCAAAAAGAGTTCTAGTTTTCAGAACTCTTAATAGCATGTGATTGTATTTTCATCATGTCTTGTCATGACTGTTATAATACTAAATATTCAAGATAGAAAGATTTTCATTAATACCCAGAAAGTGAACTGTCCCTGTTGTCTAGAAACGAGAGTCTGTGACCTTTAATTCTTGCAGACATAAAAGAAAAAGACTTCAACCAGAGGTTTTTCCAGAAAGATCCACACCTTGGATGAGGCAGAGAATTCAGTGTACTTTATGTGGAAAAATGAAAAGGCTGAGTCAGGGTTTGTTTCTGCCAAATAGAAAATGGTTCCAAGAAGCTTCCGTTTTCTAAACCTGTGCTTAGAGCCCTTTATGTCTGGTTTATGATCTTGGCTCCTTTCAACTCAACATAGCCTATTCAAGGACACCCAAGAGGAAAGCTATACGCTCAAATAACCATCTTGCTGCTAAAGCACATGTTTTTCTGTAAGTATTTTGTTTTGCCTGCCATACTTCTAACAAGAAATTTATCAACACAACAGAACTGGTTCAGTGGGGGGCTGACCTGTTGCATGAACATCAGTTTCTGGACCTTTGTTTTAAAAACTTGAAGATACCTAGAACTCAACAGTTACATCCTGTAATCTCAACCCACGTTACCTTCTTCCAATTATTGAAGATTAAATTTGTCACTAAATACAGTGACTTTCACAATTAGTGTATGGAACATGAACTGGAAAGGAAATTGTATTTTACATGCTTGTACTTACTGGGAAAATTGTGTGCTGGGGGTACTACTACAAAAAAACAAAATGAAACCCAAAAAAAGAGAGTTAAAATATTAAAAATGTAGAAAAAATTTAACAACCAGACTTTTGGAGTGCTCAAAAGTCACAGTGCAGTTTTAAGTATTAATGACTTCAGATGTATAAAGGATATAAACTTATGAAACTATAATCTGAAAGTTCAGTCAGATAAGTGTCTTTTATAGTCATAGAATTTTGTGACTCTTGAATAATACATCTGTAATTTAAAGTTTGGTTGAAGTTCCTCTGAAGAAGCCAAATGTTTAATGAAACAAACAAACAAACAAAAAAAAAAACGCTAAAATTAAAAAATATTAAAAGTTCAAAAACTAAATTACTGTAAAAGAAGTTTGCATTATTAAACATTTCTATAATAGTGTTATAAGTTATAGTATTTATACTATTGAGATTATTATAGCTTCTAAGATTTTGGGGACATCCTTATTCATTCTAAAAAGATTTAAGTAACACTTCAACATGCCGTATGGTGCTATGTAGTGGGACTTAAAGATGAATAGGTGCTTTTGGAGAGACCAACATTATACAAAATTATTACAAAACAGTACAATAAAAACTGGGTTTGTACAAGGTAGAATCTCATCAAAAACATTTATGGACAACATTGACATCCTACATTTTATAGAATATATGAATTTAGGTCTTATGATAGAATTGGGCTTTTGGGTTGGCAAATCTGTTATGGATTATATCATAGCACTGAGGTAGCTTAGATTTCTCTGTTTGTTTTTTTTTTTTTTTTTTTTTTTTTACAAACATAAAATTATGTTTCAGAAGCAATATGGAATGTGTGAATATGCACTGTACACATACACTCACACAGAATTAACTGGAGGAACGCCTGTTCAGAGTTTAATTATTATTTTAGCAAGGCAGTAAAGAAAAAAGCACATAAACCACAAGCTTAATACAAGGCCACTGTCATGATTTTAAGGGCATCCTTTCAACCCGTATTAAGTCTGAGCCCTGGTGATCATTTACTCTGACTCCAAGTTATTAAAAGCATCTCCAACGCACAGTGCACGTGATGTTTGTTTTTAATCATTGTGTATAATAGATTTCACATGGGGAAAATGTTGGCAAATATTTTAGACTATAAAAAAATCTTGATAGTTGGATAAATGCTAGTGTGCTGCAATTCCCGTCACATCACCATAAAAGCAGGGCTTTAAAGGCAATATTTTAATTTCCTGAGAATTCTCGCCATGCTCTACATTTGAAATGGGATGGGAAATGCCACTTGTGATAACATTTTAATTTTAAACTTGGTAAGAGTTATGCCATTATAAAGGTAACTACCATAAACTTTCTTTAAAAGATGCTTCACATCAGACAGCCAGGGGAAAAATGAGACTATATGGTGGTTTTCATGTCAAGCATCATTAAAAGGTATTTGATGTTCACAGCAGAACTGGTTTTCAGATTGTGCCTGCATAAAACCAAAAAAAAAAGCGGTCAATTTGTTGAATAGTCAATGCACGCTGACTGCCATGTGGCCTAAAAGGAGAGGCGCATGGCCATGGCTTTCATTGGTGTTTGGATCCTGAGCTACAGGCAGAAGGAATGTGGTGATTTGCATCCTCCTCTTAAGTCATGCTGCAGTTTATTTGTTCTCCTTCTGCTCAGAGTGAACATCCTCCACTTCAGTCACTAAGCTCCACTGCTAGGAAAAATTACAAGTGATTTATCTTGGTGTGGTACGCTGTCCTCCCTGGAAGGCAGGTTAACCTGCAGGAGCTTTATTAAGGAGGGATCTTGGGATCCACTGCCTTGGAACGGAAGGGACAGAAACAGGATTGGGCAGAGACAGCTGCAATGCAACCTCAAGGGAAGTTTCAGGGGACGCTGGAAGGAACGCTGAAGATGGGTTGAACTTCCAGAGCTGTCCTGAATCGTAGCAAAATGGTCAAGCCTTTACACCCCTACATGGATGTAGATTACGCCAAAATGGTCTTGGGCAAGATGGATCTCTTCAGTGTGGCAAGCCTCAAAGGAGCTAAAAGCTGAGAACTGTCTATCAGCCTCACTCCCAGCTGCCGGGGAACAAGTCCTTTATTCCGAAACGTCGGGGGAAGAGGGGGTCTGAGGTGCTTATCACAGTGTCTACCACGCCCAACAAGCAAGAATATATTTGCCACAAAATGCTTACTTCCGACTATTCCTTTTTATACATTCTCCTCTCAAAGTAGAAAGAAAGAAGAGAATCTCCCTCATTTCTCAAAACTAGGTCTGTGCAGTGAGGCTCAGGGGTTTCGCTGAGCTAAGTCATGTGCCCATCTCCGACCCAGTCACAGTTGCCAGGAGGGAACGCAATGCTCTCACCGGCCAGGCCTGGGAGATGCTCGAGAAGAGGGGTTCTGCTCCGCACGTAAGACAAGTAGACCCTTGACAGCCAAAAAAACCAACACATGCCCCCCAGATATTCTTATGTATGCTTTTTCTTTTGTCTTTGCTCAAACGCTCTTCCCTCTCAGGTAGCACTGGGCTGTGCTCTTCTCTTCATAGGCCCCAGCACACGGCGGGCACTTAAGCCGTGTCTGCTCAGACTGCGCTCAACTTGCAGGCATACAGCCCTGCAAGGGGTCACGGCCAAGGTGCACAGGAAACCCACCCAGGAGCTGCATTCAAACTGCAATTGTGTCTCTGAGACTGGGACGGCGGAGCTCCTAGGCAGCTCTGGGGAGGAACAATGACCGGCTGTCGGCAGCTGTGCAGGCAACTGGAGACCGGGGAATGGGGTAGGGGGAGCGTGGGGGAGGCAGGTGGTGGCTTTTATCTCCTCCATGCCTGGCAGAGCCCATTACCAACTGGCTCAATATGACAGGGCTAGCTCTGCTTTCCTATTCAGAAGGAAAAAAAAAAAATCAAGGGTAAAGAGACTTCAGCACCAACTGTATTACAGTTCTGGGTTCTGGAACTTTGCTGAGCACCCTGTTATTTTCATGCTTGGACCCCAAAATTATGTCAGAGGTGTTTCTTTTGTTCTAGGTAATTCGCTTGGATGAGCTGTTTACTGTAGCTGGGGGCTAGATGTTCATTTCCTCACTCTTTTTAAGTTAAATAGCCACGATGCAGACCATTTTTCTTCAGCTCAGATAAAGGGAGAAATCTGGCTGACTTGATGCAAAACTTCAGGGGTCTTTGAGGTCTTCTGTGTTACTGTTAGTGTCAGACTTTTACTGTGTATGATGGTTTGCCACAATCGATATTTTCTTTGTTTAGTTCCCATCTCCCAATTCAGAATTAATGATAAAATATTTTTAAATTCAATCAAGTTTTTGTGACTCTTTGGGGTTCATTTGGGTGACAAATAAGAAAAACCCAACTCAAACAGCCTTTAATTAAAGGAATTTACTATCATATATAACTGAAACATCCACAGGTAGCATGGGAAACAACCAAAGCACCCCATTTCTTTGCATCTCCCCTCTCTGACTTCTGCTATATCTGCCTAATACTGTTGTCCTCTGGGTCATAATATGAGCGCCAAGAGCACACAGCACCCAGTGCGTCTTCATTCATAACAAGAGGTAGAGGTCAGAGTTGGAAAGGCCACAGAGAGCCCTGAGGCTCCCTTGCTAAAAACATATTACCAACTCTGAGCCAAACACCATGACCCAAGGGATGGGAAATTGTGATTAGCTTAAACACATTAGGGCCTCTTCCTGCAGCAAGGACAGTTAATTCAACACAAACCACACGGCTGAATATGGAGAGAGAGGTGAAGGGCTAAGTCATGAGAGAGTGGAGACACCAGGTACTGGCTCTATGAGTACAGTGTCTGTCCCCTCTTGGAAGACGACAGCTGTACGTTTTCCAGATGCTTTGATGAGACCACGGCCAGGAAAAATGGCAAAAAGAACGTGGCGGAACAAAGAGTACTGTGTCCATTTCTCATCACTGAGCCTCACAGGTATGAACATATGATACACATTGAACGGATAATAAGGACAGAGTTTAGCCATTAATATAGCAAAGTCATTGTGGTCTAAAAATACCAGTTAAAAAGGCACAGATGACATTTAGCAAAATAGATTCTCTCTCTCTCTCTGTACTCCCTACCCCACCCCAATCCTTTCCCTCTCTCTTTCCCTCTCTTCCTCCCACCCACAGAGGAAATCCATTGCAAGACTTCACTGAATGGGAGAACTACTGACTGACCCTAAAGGACAGAGTGTCTCAGATCAGGAAGTAGTGTCAACTCAAAGGTGGCAGAAGAGTCAGGAGGTCTAAGGACAGGCCACATTTACTTCTCTGTCACTTCTCATGAGAGAGTAGAGGTGAAAGGGCCTGGCTTGAACATTAATCCATTTTTGGATTTGTCTGCCACACAAGGAACAACTTGTCACTAGCATCAGGCAGCCTGGCTCCTTTCCAGCTTTATGTTTGGTAGTTGCAGTCCTCAGCATGCTTTGAGGATGGCACTCCAAAATAAGTCAAGTAAAGCCAGGTTCACTGAGTGATTCTGGAGAAGAAACTTGGGAGAAACACATCTAAATAAGCATTTCCAACTCATAGTGCTGTTAGGTGTGAACATGTTCTCAGAGCTCCTGACACAAGCAAGACATTGGGCTCCTGACACAAGCAAGACATTGGCAGATATAGCACTGGATTCACTGATGCTCATTTCAAAACAAAACAAAACAAAACAAAACAAACAACACTAAGTTAATTTACTTGCTGGTTTACTGTTATTATATTTTTGCTGTCTTTGTGTTGCTAAGTTACAAATATTAAAAACACGGGGTACATAAACTAATGAGTATTTCATGGATTAATAGGAACAAACACGGTTTTAAGAAATGTCCAGAAAATAAACGGAGGATTCATTCTGTCCTCAAATCTTATGTTGACACAAGTAGACTTAATGCTAATCACTGTTTAAGTTACTTGTTCTTTTCTGGCTGCATTTTTATGTAACCATAAAATTAAATGACCTGAACTGTACATTTGTTTTAAGAGCACCCACCATGGCTATAGTGATCTTGGGGCTATAATTCACTTTTCAAGTAAAGAATAACGTGAAACTATTTAGGTGCTTTCTACTGCTGTGTGCCTCTGCTATAGCAGAAGAGATAAAAGTGGCTTAGTGGGCATTTTAAGAAATGTGTTCAAATAATGTGTAACTACCTAAGTGCTGGCATGGTGCATTACACTTTCAGCTGTGCTGATTTTCTAAAATGTGGTTCTGCATAAGGTAGAGAAGATAGGGTAATGCTATTTATTTAGTCTGACAAATAATTCAAAGCTCACATTTCAAAAAACTTTTTTTTTCTTTTAACTTTTGCTTTTGCCATTGCTGACTGTCATGATGGTATACCCCTCAACACTGCTCAAATTCAAGAGGTGAATTTCTGCAGGGCAACATTTTGTTTTTGGATTTACAAATGTTTGAACTCTCCAATCTTGGAGTAAAAGCACGAAGTGAGCTGTTTTTATAAAGCTGAGGTTAAGACAACAAAGGAAACATAATCTTGCCAATAACGCAAGAAGTAGACACTTTATATATCTGGGAAAGAAGAGAGAAGAAAAGCACTTGCTTCTATATTGAAAATTAGTTGGAAGTCAGGAGATAAATTTTCAGAAAATAATCCATAACTAAGTTGAAACAATGTATTCAGTGTAAGAAAAATAGGAGGTGGGGAGAGGCCTCTGTGTTTCAAAGGCTGGAGAAAATTATGGAAAAAAAATTAAGTGGGAAGGGGTTTTCTTGAGTTTATCTTCCATTTCAAAAGCCAAATTTCTAAAACTTGGGGTTGGTGGGGGAGAGTGTGGCTTCATTATAACAAAAACCCAAGAGGGGTATTTAGTCTTATGCTATAGTTTTCTCAGATAAACAAAAAGTGCTCTTTATAGAAATTTTGGGTAAAAATGAATAATTCTTATAATCGGACTTCTGTCCTCTGAGTCTAGAAGAGCAAGTGTGAGAAGACACACACCTGGGGTGATAACGGGTTTCCTTCCCCTACCTCCTCATTAGTGTGAAAAGTTGATCAGAGAGGCCAGAAGGCACCTACGGAGCTTCCATAATCCCACAGCAATCTTCAGGAGGGCTTTATAAATCTTATACAATGTCATGATGACAGAATTTGCCAAGAACCCTATTATGTTTTAGGCTTCTTTGGGGAGGGATCAACTTAAGGGGCATATTTTAAAACTAGTCTTGGTGGAGTATTTGGAGAGCCAAGATCAGTGTGACCTAACCTGTCCCCCATCATCTGGGTGGACACTTACAACTAGACCAGGATGCAGGGAATGGGGTACAATTGCTGGCTTTTTCCTGTGACAAAGCACCTTTTTTTGTCTGGAGCTGTGCAACCAGCATTTGCAGCAGGATCCAACTGCCTCATATATGATCATTGTTTCACCAAAGTCCACGATGCTGAACCCCACAGGTTCTCCTGTTTCTCTGGGTTAAGACAGCCAATTACACATAACTGCTACATTTTCTGGCAGAATAAGGCTTTTACTCAAGCTTCCCAATGCCTCCTCCACAAAACCCAGAGTAAAGGAAAAAAATCCATCCAACCATGATGCAAAGTATATAAACCTTTTAGAATACGTACTTCTTTAATAAGGTAATAATAAGCATAGTTTATTTTAAAAAATAAATGAACAAATAGATTGGCTCCAGTCCTGTCATACCATCTACTTTAAATACATGCATTTTTACTAAGTGAGCTGAATGTCTGTGGTTTATGTTGATTCTCCCTCTTATGTAAGGGGGAAACAGTCCTGCTCAGCACCAAAGAGCCTTTCATACTTAAATTATTTCTGTCTAGTAATACAGTTATCTGCATGTGCATCCATCTTTCTCATTAGAGTTTCAGTTTCTCAAGAGCCTGCACCAGGATTAGGTCATCTTTGCTGTCCTTTTCCTTTTTCTACCTGATGAGCATCCCACACAAAGTGCTGCATACAGTCTGCACTCAAAACATACCTGCTGAAATGCCTTATCTGCAACACTCTGTGTTACAAAAATAATAATACAAATAAATCCAAGGTGTGTAGAAGTCCTAACCTTCAGTACCTCAGAATGTGACCTTATTTGGAGATAGCATCTGTAAGACAGAGTCTCCTTATGTTGCTTAAGCTGTTCTCAAACTCCTGGGTTCAAGCAATCCTCCTGCCTTGGCCTCCTACAGTGCTGGGATTACAGGTGTGAGCCACTAAGCCTGGCCATTTTAATAATTCTTTAAGATTTTAAATAGTCTTATAATTGGTCAATAAAATATGCTACATACCAAATGTTTCATTTTAATAAAGAACTAATAGCACATTAATTCACCAATTTATTTTCATAGAAAGAAAGCCAGTTCTTTTCCAGGGGTATCTGATAGAGTGTTTGACATTCAGCCTCAGTCCCACACCTCTTCTAGTGTGCTTTCCTGTACTGCAGAGGATGAACAGCAAACCCCCCCGCCAGATCCCAGATTTCTTTGGAGTTAGGATTCTGAATGCAAATCAGGCTTCCCCTGACCTGCACAAGGAAGATGAATGGAGGACAGAAATTCTTGGCTGTCTTTGATAGGCAAGCCTGGTCCCAGAGTTACTGGGGGTTCCTGAAGCAGTGCCTCTGAGGGTATTAAAAGGCACATGTGGTGTTGGAGTAGAGGCCCCCGGATTCTCCACTGTCATGATCACAAGGAGGTGGAAGCAACCCCGGTGGCCCACTTCCAGAGTACTGTTCTGAGAGTCATTCCTGGAAGGCCAGAAGAGAGCCTCATCCTCCTGCCTTTGTTTAAATCCTATATCCTAAGGACCTAATTGCCTATATTAAATACCTTTAACTTAAAATACCTAAAGTGGTTTCTGTTTCCTGCACCTGAAGCCTGAGTGATATAGGTCATCAGTTAGAGTTCCAAATTCTCATTCTTATACTAACCTCACTCATAATACATTATTACAGTTTCCATTCTCTCTAAAATTGAACAAGAGAATATAATATGTGACAAGGCAATCTGAGAATTCTCCTGGGCTTTTATGATGTCCTCCAGTCCTCTACAGGGGTCTCACCCAAACCTACTTTGACAGTATTTTTTGTTTTGTTTTGTTTTGTTTTGTTTTGAGACAGAGTTTTGCTCTTATTGCCCAAGCTGGAGTGCAGTGATGCGATCTCGGCTCACTGCAACCTCTGCCTCGCAGATTAAAGCAATTATCCTGCCTCCTGAGTAGCTGGAATTACAGGCATGCACCATCAAGACTGGCAAACCTCTGTATTTTAGTAAAGATAGGGTTTCACCATGTTGGCCACGCTGATCTCAAACTCCTGACCTCAGGTGATCCACCCGCCTGGGCCTCTCAAAGGCCTGGGATTGTAGGTGTGAGCCACTGTGTCCAGCCTGACAGTTTTTTGTTTGTTTGTTTGTTTGTTTTTTAAGCAATTGGCTTTTATCAACATTTGCAAAACCTTAGACTTTATTTTCATTTAAAAAACAAAAGCTCTTTTTGTTCACATAATGTTGAAATTACTCAATTTCAACGGACATAAACAGGTTTAAAAGCAAACTGGATCTCAAAAAGCACACTTCTCAATTTGTGAGAGTGAAGTACCCAGACTTTCTAAAGAGCAGGCAGCCAGCCCAAAAGCAAGTGTATAGTGATCCAACAGCAGACACTGTACAGAAAGAACGGAAGACCTGCTCCGCCGTTGATGCTTTCATGGGTTACTAATTTCCAAAGCTTCTATTTAATTCATCTTACAGTTTTGCTTTTGTTTATTTGTATGCATCTTTTTTCAGCTTGTAGGTATAACTGATAAATGAAAATAATATATATACAAGGTATACAGCATGATGTTTTGACACACATATACATTGTGAAATGATTACCATAATCAAACTAATTAACATATGCATCACCTCAGATAGCTACCTTTTTTTTGTGGTGGGAATACTTATTATACTCTCTTAGCAAATTTTAAGTGTACAATTTACTATTAACTATAGTCACCATGCTATAAATTAGGTCTCCAGAACTTATTCATCTTATAATTATAAGTTTGTACCCTTTAACCAACAGCTCCCCGTTCCCTCACCCCCACCCCATAACCACCTTTCTACTCTCTGTTTCTTTGAATTCAACTTTTTTAGATTCCACATTAAAGTAAGGTCATGTATTTATCTTTCTATGTCTGGCTTATTTCACTTAGCATAATATCCTCCAGGATTTCCCTCTTTTTAAAGCTGCATAATATTCTACTGTACATATATATAACACATTCTTTGTGTCTTTTTAATAAGACCTGGAGATAACTTCTGTAAAGCACCTTGTCTAGTGTCCAGAATACAACAGGCACTCAAGAATGTACCTACTGTGTTTATAATAAAGAATTTAGGCTAGAGACGTTATATAAGGTCATTATATTTTAAAAGTTTATGTCATTGTATTATTCCAAATCATTTATTTTAATTAAATCATAAGAGGCTTTCAAAAGCAGCTCTTTCAATCAAATATTATTCAAGGATAGTTAGTATGTTTACACAGTGGCTCTCAGTGAATCCCAGAATTCACAATTTGAAAACCAAAGTAAGAGGGGTCCATGTGTAAATTCCAGCCAAAGCCTGGAGAGCACCTAAAGATAGAAGAACTGCATTGTGGGGGATAAAGGAGATGAGCTTCTATTACTGCATCAAAGCAAACTATAGGCCATGTGAGTACAGCTTCAATGCTAACCAAAGGTTACTCTTGAGAATTAAAATGTGTGGTATGTGAAATAGCTCTCCAACAACAAGAATATTCTATTAAGTAGAACATTCCATTCCTTGGCCATGTTAGATAGGCTCAAGTTTACTGTTCTTGCATTTATGAACTCCCACTTCAACAAGTCTGTACACAAGACACTTGAAAGTTTCCATGACACGAACAGATGCCTTGGGCTTTTTAAGGGGAATTTAATCATTACCATATTATTACAGTGATGAAAGACATGCTAAAAGTTGTATTCTTTAAAATCAACCACAGTGATAGGAAATTCCAGTCTCCTCTATTCTGTCAATAATACCTGTCATAAAATACTGAAGGGTTTATTTTTGATAGAAGCTTTTTCAACAATTGTTTTTATGTTTGAAGGTGGTGATTTAGCAAAACAGTCAATAGGTCTTTGTACCTTCCCATCTCATTAGTTCAATGATACTTCATTACATCATTCATATTTAGATTGTTATCACTAATGAATACATTGTTCTTCCACCTAGAAAGACAACTTTCAGAAAGCAATCCATAACTTCCTCCTTACTCACCACAATATTCTAACTGTGGAGGAACTGCCTAAAGGAAATATTTGGAAATATACAGAAATCAAACACTCCCTCCTTCAAGTCTACAAAGTTTTATACATCAAAGTGAATGCTTATAGGGACATTCACAGAATTTGTGTTCAGACCTTTATTGCCTAAATTGATAAATAAGTTGTATTTAACAGTAAACAATCTGAATTTACCCAGCATTTCCAGAGCACATAGTTTCCATTTTTATCACAACAAAAGAGTTCTCGAATTAAAAATAGCTTATCTACTTAAGTGCTTTCTTTTCGTCTGCACCATAGTTCGTAGGTGAAAAAAAAAAAGTGGCAGTTGCTGTTATTTAACTAGTAGCTAAAGTAAGATTGTCTTTAGTGGCAAAAGAAATAAAATACAATGTAAATGAATGTATGTGTTTGTGTGTGTACTGATAAATAGATAGCTCTCTGGCTGCTAGTACACCCATTTAAAATAAATAATCCTGTGTACTTAGAATAATGGAAGCTATGCTTTAGAAGGGTGTTAAAACTATTAGTTAATAATAAGAGCTCCTAGGAAATCTCACACTTCTATGACAGTACTTCCTTCAGAAGTTGACTGTGAGGTACTTTTATGACTTGTTTCTGCTTCTGTTGAAGTATAGCCCAGATAGAGGGGATGTATTTATATGATTTAAAGAGAAGCTAATTATTTCCCATGACCTTAAGAAAATGTCAGCAAAGTGTAACTGCCCACTGCATAAAGAAAGATCTTGGCATTGTAGTTGAAAGAGTTTAATAGGCACGAGGACAGCCACGCCATGTGGGAGAGAGAGTTAATATTCAAATCCTTCTTGTCCAAACCTCCTAGGTCAGGCCTTTTTTAAAGGCAGTTTGAGGGGAGCGGTGGTGTTGGCCAGGTAATGAGTGCTTGCTGCTGATTGGTTGGGGTGGAAATGAAATTGCAGGAGGTCAAAGCTGTCCACCTGCAAGCTGAATACCTTCTGGGTGGGGCTATAGGGGTGGGGTTGGCAGGTCTACATGCAGCCATGGGTGTCAGACATACAAAACAACCTGAAATGATATATCAAAAGGCCAAACAATAGTGATGTTATTATAGGAGTAACTGGGGAAGCTGCACATTTTATAACCTCTGGAATAGTGACTGACAATTGTTTATGTCTAGGCGTTAGCAGGACTCAGGCTTTCCTCCTCCCCTCAGCCTGATAGCCTCCCGTTAGCTTTATAAAATTGTTTGAGTTTGGGGTCAAGGCCTACTATCATTTAAACTAGAGCCCAAATGTCTTCCAAAGTTAGCTTAGCCCAAAAGCCCAGGAATATTTAAGGGAAAGGCAAGACAGGGAGTGGTTTTCTCAGCTTACTGTTGGATATAATTTTTCTCACTGATATAATTTATGCAAAGACAGTTTCAAAAGTCTCTATACTTTGAAATTCAACCATACTAATAGTCAGTATTATTATAAGATTCTTATGATTTGTTTAATAACAAATCTAAGGATATGTTTCTTTTTCCAGACTAGGCTGATTGACAATATAAAATTATTTTGTTCCTTTTTGTACCCTAGTAGCTCACACAGGGCAAGGAGGCTAGAAGGCTCTTAATAAATGCTATTGTTTGAATGAATAAAAAGATAAATGCATGCAGCACTTACTGTTGTTTCATATCCTTTTTACATAAATTGTGTGTCTTATTTCCCCTGACTACACTGGAAAGCTGAGGTTCATAGGACCATGCCAAAAACAGCCCTTAGAAGCATGTTGCTTGGCCCATACGGAAAACATGAATGGTCTGGTAAATGCTGTTGATTATGAAATCCTCTGCAACGATGATCTCAAGAATAATGGTGGGGCTCTGGACAGAAAAGTTTAGATTGACAGCAGGTAAGAAGTCTCAACAGTAATAGAAAATTACTGTTAGCAAAACCAATCAAATTAGAAAGTAACAAAATCAATTAGAAAGTAACAAACACATTGTACAGTGTGTGTCTGTACAGTGTGTGATACTTTCTAATTGAATTAGTGTAGAAATAGAAAAATTTCCTATTTTTTAAAAGAGAGATATTCCATGTTTCTCTTGAAAAATCAAGATTTGACAACATTGGATCCAAATTCCTGTAAGGCTGCAATCAGCTGGAAGTGGAGTGGAACGTGTCTGATTCAGAAGTTTCCAGTTTAGCACTACTCCCAATTGTCTTCAGGGCACCAAGACAAATACAGTTCCATTTATCATGCCAGTTTCTTGGCTGTTTTTCTTATACCACGACCACTTTGCTCATTTAGGTGACCTCATTGTTTCCCATACGTATTTGAGTCCACACCTACATTAAAACTACATTTTTCCCCATCCTGTGTGTAATATCAGGCTGAGTAGGTACCAAGTATTGAGTAAATTCTTGGTGATAATGATATGGTCATTGATCATAAGAATGTGAAAACCAATCAATAAGGGAACATGTACAAGAAAAAAACAAACAATCCCATCAAAAACTGGGCTAAGGACATAAAGAGACAATTCTCAAAAGAATATACAAATGGCCAACAAGGATATGAAAAAAATGCTCAATGTCACTAATGATCAGGGAAATGCAAATCAAATTCACAATGTGATACCACCTTACTCCTGCAAGAATGACCATAGCCAAAAAGTCAAAAAAATAACAGAATGTTGGCATGGATGTGGTGAAAAGGGAACATGTCTACACTGCTGGTGGGAATGTAAACCAGTACAACCACTATGGAAAACAGTACAGAGATTCCTTAAAGAACTAAAAGTAGAACTACCATTTGATCCAGCAATCCCACTACTGGGAATTTACCCAGGGGAAAAGAAGTCATTACACAAAAAAGACTCTTGTGCATGCATGTTCATAGCAGCATAATTCACAATTGCAAAAATATGGAACCAGCCCAATGCCAATCAGTCAACGAGTGGATATAGGAACTGTGGTGTATGTGTGTGTGTATATATATATATATATATATATATATATATATATATATATATATATATGAGGATGCAAAGGCCTAAGAATGATACAATGGACAGCGGGGACTTGGGGGAAAGGGTGGGAAGAGAGTAAGGAATAAAAGACTACAAACTGGGTCTAATGTATATTGCTTGGGCGATGGGTGCACCAAAATGTCACCATGCACCACTAAAGAACTTACTCATGTAACCAAATAGCACTTGTTCCCCCACCTCCAAAAAAAA
>NW_016107561.1:2156142-2175890 GCF_001604975.1 Cebus imitator
AAAAAAAAATTTTAAGAAAAAAGAAGGAAAAAATAAGGTACCATGTTCTAGACCTCATCATTACTCCTCAAAAAATAAATTCCCCTAGAAAACTCAGTTTAGATTTTTAAACTTCCGTTTTCAAATTAGTTTGAAAATAGACAAAGCATATTACAGTGTACTTGCAAGCCAACGATGAAATAATAATAATAACGCATTTTGGAGAAAAGCTGGAGAGGTGACATCACTTAGCCAGAGGTAAACACTAATCCTGACAGAGCAGAGAGCTGTGCTCCTCTCCTTTTACCCCTTGGACAGGGGTTCTCAAAAGGAAGGAGAAAACTGAAGGCCCGGATACTCAGTCCCTGACTAATTGAGTGTTGAGTGGACTACCTTTGGACAAAAGCACTTGTAGAGGTGATCTGCTAACTTACCAAATGAATATTTACTGACTGACAGCTGTAGTGTTGGAAGGCTTCTGGCTCCTTACACTTCCCAGTCATTTTCTATTACTGTTGAGACTTCCTACCTGCTATCATTCTAACCTGCTCTGTCCAGACCCCACCATTATTCTTGAGATCACAGGTGCAGAGGATTTCATAAGCAACAGCATTTACCAGACCATTCATGTCTTCTCATTTCCCAAGAGCTTTTGCTAAGGTCTGATGAAGTGAAAATCATGGTATAGTGGAAGAAACAAGAAATGAGACTGTTTTGCAGTACACAGATTTGTAATCAAAATGCAGCCAAAATCAAAATATTTTTATTAATGAACTATCTCTTTTGAAGTTATTAAAATATCACAAGCTTGAAGAAAAGCAGAAAGAATGATCGGTATATGTCAATTTTCATGTCAAACTATGTCAAATGTTCATATTTTGCCATATTTGCTACAGAAATTTCCACTGAAGTATAAACCACATACAACAAAGTGACCAATCTTACCTTGTATGGCTGGATGAACTTTCACAAAATAAGCATTTCTGTGTTTCTACCTCTTGATGAAGTTACAGAACATCATTAGAATTCCAAGCACCTCATTTATACCCAGTCCCAATCATTCATAATAGATTTTTTTTTTTTTTTTTTTTTGGTTTGGGTTTTGCTTTGCTTTCTGAGGAAAATAAAAACTTCTTAATGTAGAAAGGTATTCTATACCCCAATCATCATCCTGAATTCAATTGATATTTCTCCTCCAAGACTTTAAGCCTTTTTTTTTTATTATTGGAAAGAAACCATTACAGATAAAATTAAATCCTCTTGGTCCCAAGTCGAATTTCACTTTCCAAAAGTAACTACAATGATGAATTTAGTATGCATCCCTTCAGCCAACTGTTTAGTTTGTACAGATACACAGCCCTGCACAATATACAATATTGCTTTTATATCTTTAAATTGTATCGTACTGAATACATTATTATGCAACTTTTAGTCATTCAAGATTATACTTTTGAAATCTACATATATTGCATAAAAAAATTTTGTTCATGCCTTTACATTTGCTGTTTTGTGTTTTAACGTTTAATCTGAGTTTACAGATGAGGCTTGCAAATAACCCAGTATTTTAGATTGATGACAACACTGATTGCAAACACAAGCAAAAAGAAAACTAATAAAAACTCTTCCTTCATTTTTACTTTACCCTCCTACTTTTTAACTTTTTGTTTTTTCTATTTATATATTTTATTTTACTTTTTTTGAGACATAGTCCTGGTATGTCACCCAGGTTGGAGAGTAGTGGCTCACTGCAGCCTCAACTTCCCAGACTCAAGCATCCTCTTGCCTCAGCCTCCTGAGTAGCTGGGACCACAGGCATGTGCCACTATGTCTGGTTAATCTCCTTAGTTTTTGTAGACATAGGGTCTAGCTGGTCTCAAACTCCTAGGCTCAAGCCATCCTCCTACCTCAGTCGCCCAAAGTGCTGGGATTACAGGTGTGAGTCACGGCCCCTGGCCTATATGTTTATATATTATATTGTCTGTGTCTTGAAAAGTTGTTCTGCTTATTACTTTTGATAGGTTCAGCTTTGAGTCTTCCTACGGAAGATATGAGTAGTTTACACACCATTACAGTGTCACACTATTCTGCATTTTTCTTACTACTCCCAATGAGTTTTGTGCCTTCAGATGAAGATGATTTCCCATTGCTCATTAATGTCCTTTTCTCTCAGACTGAAGAGTTCCTGAGCATTTCTTGTAGACAGGTCTGGTGTTTATGAAATCCCTCAGCTTTAGTTTGTTTCGAAAAGTCTTTATTTCTCCTTCAGGTTTGAAGGCTATTTTGACTGGAGATACTTAATATTCTAGGATAAAATTTTTTGTCTTCAGTACTTTAAATATGTCATGACACTCTCTCTCTTCCTCTAAGGCTTCCACTGAGAAGTCTGCTGCCAGACATATGGAGCTCCACTGTATGTTTTTTCTTTTTTCCACTGCTTTTAGAATCCTTTCTTTATCCTTGACTTTTGGGAGTTTGACTATTAAATGCCTTGATGTATTCTTTGGGTTAAATCTGTTTGGTGTCCTATAGCCTTGTACTTGAATGTTGACATCTTTCTCTAGGTGTGGAAAGTTCTCTATTATTTTCCCTTTGAATAAACTTTCTACCACAATCTATCTTCTCTTTAAGGCCATTAACTCTTAGATTTTCCCATTTGGAACTATTTTCTCAATCCTGTAGGTATCCTTCATTCTTTTTTATTGCTTTTTTTTTTTCCTTTTGTCTCCTCTGATTGGTATTTTCAAATATCCTGTCTTCAAGCTCACTAATTCTTTCTTTTGCTTGATCAATTCTGCTGTTGAGAGAGTCTGGTGCATTCTTTGGTATATTGGTTGAATTTTTCCACTCCAGAATCTCTATTTGATTTTTTAAAATTATGTCCATTTCACTGGTAAATTTATCTGATAGGATTCTGAATTCCTTCTATGTATTATCTTGAATTTCACTGAGTTTCTTCAAAACAGCTATTTTGACAGTCACATATCACTGTCACTCCAGTACTGGTCACTGGTGCCTTAGTTCATGTGGTGAAGTCATGTTTTCCTGGATGACCATGGTGCTTGTGTCTGTTTGTCAGTGTCTGAGCAATGGATATTGAATAGTTAGGTATTTATTGTAACCTCTGCAGTTTGGGCTTATTTGTACCCATCCTTTTTGAGAAGGCTTTCCAAGAATTCAAAGGGAAATAAATGCTATGATCTAATCTTTGGTCACTGCAGCAGTAACTGCATTAGGAGGCATGCCAAGCCCAGTGATGCTATGATTTTTGCTGACTCACAGATGTATCACCTTGGGTAACAGCCAGAATTCCCTAGATACCCGGCAGTCTCTTGTTCTCTCCCTGTACTCTCTCCCAAATAAATGGAGTCTCTCTCTTCATGCTGAACTGCCTGGAATCGGGATGGGAGATGACAAAAACACCCCTGTAGCCACCACCACTGGGACTATGCTGTGTGAGACCTGAAGCGAGCACAGTACTGAGACTTGCCCAGGGCCCACGGTAACTATTGCCTGGCTACTGCTGATTCAAGGCTTAAGGGCTCTTTAGTCAGCAAGTACTGAATCCAACCAGGCTTGTGTCTTTCCCTCCAGGGTGGCAGGTTCACTTCTGACCCAAGTGGGTCTAGAAATGCTGTCTAGAAGCAAGGATATGAAGTTGGGAACTTTAGGAATCTAATTCATGCTTTATTTTACAGTGGCTGAGCTGGTACCCAACTTGCAAGACAAAATCCTTTTTAACCTTCCCTCTCCTTTCCTTAAGTAGAAGGAGTCTCTCTCTTGGCCATTATATCTGGGAATGCAATGAGTCAAGTCACACCTGAAGCCAGCACAGAACTGGATCTCGCCCAAGGCCAGTGGATAGTACTACCTGGCTGCCACTGATGTTTATTCAAGGTCCAGGGGCTCTTTGGTCAAAAGGTAATGAACTCTGCCAAGACTAGATACTTCCCTTCAATGCATCAAGTTCCCTGCTGGCCCAGGTAGGTCTAGAAGTGTCATCTGGGAGCTAGGGCCCACAATGGGGCCTCAGGACTCTGCCTGGTGCTTTATTCTACTGTGGTTGAGCTGGTATCCAAGTTGCAAAACAAAGTCCTCTTCATTCTCCCCACCCCTTTTCCTTCTCCTTTCATCAAGGGAAAGGAGTCTTTCCCAATGCTGTGAGCTGCACTGCCTGAGGCTGGAGGACGAGTGACACACTAGCCTTCCTTTGGCTGCCTCAGCTGGTGTCTCACTAGGTCATGTGCACTCAAGTCCACTGGCTGTGAGCCCAGCACAACACCAGGGCATGCCCAGGAATTATACTCCTTATAGCCTAGATTGTCTTTCAAATTTATTTGAAAATTTATTTGAAAGGCAAATTTATTTCAAATTTATCTGAAAGGCAGTCAAGTTGGGTACCAGTGCACTTTATCTACAGTGGAGCACATTGGCCACTGGTGGTGGACCTAGCCCAAACTCACCTGCTGGCTGGACAACTCCACTTTGGCTAGGGCTGATCTAAATGCCCCCTCCATGGGTGCTGGCTGCATTCTGCCCTGTGTTGCTTTCTGCTGTGACCGGGTAGCACTGAGTTGCAATGTACAGTTCTACAACACTGCATTCTCCTTTTCCCAAGCATACATTCTCTCTCCATGCCAAGCAGCCCACTGCTGCTGGGGGATGAGGAAGGGGTGGTGTGGGCATTGTCTTTCCTACCCTCTTCAGTGCTTCTTCCCTTGATATGATGTTTAAACCAGGTACTGTGATCATTCACCTAATTTCTGGTTCTTATGAAGGTGCTTTCTTGGGTGCATACTTGTTTAGTTTTGTGTCCCTTCAAGGGTAGGGGAGGAAGAGGATTGCTGGAGCATTCTATTCAGCCATCTCGCTCTGCCTTCTTTCTAGAAGACTCTTCAATGGGCTTTTCTTTTTCAACATTAATGTTCACAGCTCCTTCTTGGTCTCAGATGTGACAGATTCCTGGAAGCAGGCTTCTGTGGATCTGAGTATTGGTTAATTGCAGAGTTGGCTGACCTCCAGAAGTTCCAGTTCCCTTGATGTGAAAAGCCATACAACCAAGGCTAGCAGGCATGTGCAGAGAACACAGGCCTGTGCGACCTCCTACTTATAACAGATGTTGGTATTTAACAGGACAAGTCTATCAGATGTGTTCATCTTCAAGCTGACTTCATAATTCTTGGCCCCTGCATTTCCATATTACTTTTAGAATTGCTTGGTACATTACACACACACACACACACACACACACACACATACACACACACACACACAGTTTTTGGAATCATTATTGCACTGAATCTAAAGATCAGCAGTGTTGAATTTCTCTATTATGTGTATTTTTTTCCAGTGCATAAATTTTTCTCTTATGTTTATTACCTTTCTTCTACCTTTGTGGTAAGTTTTTCTAGCTTCTTCAACAGAAAGTTTAGATTATGATTTTCAGCCTTCTCTACTATTTATACATGCATTTAAGGCATACATTTCCCTCCAAGCACATCTTTAACTGCATCCCATAAGTTTCAATATATAATACTTTTACCATTCATTTTCAAAGTACTTTGTAATGTGCATTATAATCTTTTTAAATCTATAGGTATTGAAGCCATTTCTTAATTTCTTAACATTTGGGTATTTTTAGTTTAACATTTTGTTATTATGAAGCTTGAACAGAGTATGACACTGTATACAAACTTTGCATGTATTACATACATATAAATTTAACCCTTTGAAATTTAATGAGTATTACATATGGTTATTTCATTTTATTTAATTAATTAATTAATTATTTTTAATTTTTAAACTTTTTTGTAGAGGCAGGGTCTCACTTTGCTGCCCAGGCTGTGCTTGAACTCCTGGGTACAAGCAATTTTCCTGCTTCAGCCTCCCAAAGCGTGGGGATTACAGGTGTGAGCCACCACACCTGACCCATATGGCTATTTTAGACTTACTTCTTTTTCCATTTAAGTGTTCATCTTATGTCTAATTTTTTATATGTAAAATTACTTGGGGAAACTGTAATTCCTTTTGTAATTTACCAAGTAGCTAATCCCATCTCTCGACAAGTTTTATTTTCAAGTAAAATAAAACGCAAAGTAGGTAAAACTGATGATGGTTAATATTTCACTTTCTATCTCTAAAATGATTCTTCAACTTGACACAGAATTATTAATTGCAGTTTGTGTACACAGTTGGTTATTAAAAGGCCATATACACAGAATATATTAAAAATAAATCAGGTAAATATCATGATGTAGTTTTGTATTTTCATTATATATTTGACTCGTAATTAAAATTCTCTTTAAAAAAAGCTACATCTTTTGTTGTTGTTTTTCTTTCTTTCCTTTTTTCTTTTTTTAGAGACAAGGTCTCACTGTGTTGTCTAGGGTGGTGTCAAACTCCTAGGCTCAGGCAATCCTCCTTCTGTGGCCGCCCAAAGTGCTGGGATTACAGGCATGAGCCATCATGCCCAGCCATATCAACCAAATCTAAGTCATAATGAAACATTATGTGGATTAGTAATTACTTATTCATTGACTGGAAAGACTATAATCTACACTACTGGAAAAATAATTGAATCAGTGGCATTTTGCATGAAGTTAAAATCACAAGAACAGTCAGACATAGATCAATGAGAGATACTGATGTGCTGGTATTTCTCTGTTCCTCCATATTCAGTTTCATATTTCTCTACCCTGCTTTTTTTCTATTTCCTTTCCATTTACTTTATATATATGCGTTTTTGGTGGGGATGGAGTCTCACTTTGTTGTCCAGGCTTCTTTCAAACTCTTGGCTTCAAGTGATCCTCCCGAACTGGCTCTGCTCTGCTTTTTGACTGGGAAGGTTGGCCCCCTATTTACCTTTCCACCTGCTCCCTTGCCATCTGCCTTCCTGTTAGGTGAGTGAGACAAGAGATCCCGGTAGAACAGGTGGTGGGAAGAGAGATCAAGAATGTTTTTCCTTCCCTAACACACTCTTCCCTTCCTCAGCATGATTTTTATAGCAGCTACATCCCTTGAAGGCATAGTCCTGCTAGGCATCCCTTTTCTACTTGCAGAAAAGCTTGAATTGTTTCATTTGTTCTTTTTGTTAATTCAATGAAGTGCAAACTACATTCAGATAACATACTAAGTGCTACAAAAAAATATATGTATGTGTATACATATATATCAATCATATACATGTATGTGTACACACATATGGATGCATGTAGGCATGTCTCTGTGTGGAGAGGTGTTTGTATTCTCATAATCCTAAAACTCTTGGATGTCTTCTACAATCTATAGATGAGCAAAATCATATCTGATGCCTTCCTGAAGATTCAACAAGAGATAGTTTCATTTTTCTAAAAGTTTATGTGCCATTAAATTTTGAAAATTAAATCATATTTTAATTACATTGGAAACCAACTTTTAAAAAAATCTCTTAAGTGTATGCTGGATTCCCGGATAAGGCAAATAATTCTTTCATAAAGATTGATTATACTCTACTTTATCTGTTTTCTAAGCTAAGATTTGTGTATTCAACTTTTCTTTCAAATTTTAAAGTTCAACCTTTACAAATAATACATCTTACTAAGCCTTCACTTCAGCTGTCAGTTAAGGAAATTAGTTTTCAACTGTCTACAGACTAGAGCATTTCGTTGTTGTTTCACAGGTGACTTTTATTGCTTCAGATTTTTTTCTTGTTAAATATCACAACATTTATTTTCTGTTATCTGGGCAGCATGACAGTAAATCTGTGACGTTTAGGTACGATGAGAACAGAATGAGCTTTCAGTTTATAATTGTTTTATCTCTAACTTAGATAGGTGACAAAATATTTTAATGGAACATAATTATTTGGATTAGTATCATAAAGACACACAAAAAATGGGAAGATCTTAAATTTATTGCACACAGAATATATATTCTCATAGTTGGATGTTCACTGTTGTGATCAAAAGTTTACCCCAAAACTTTATCCCAGGGGCACACTTCCAAGAATTTGAGGGCAGTTGATCTAAATTTGATAGTAAAGATCCCTCCCTCATATAATTTTCCTTAAAAAAAAAAAAGTTTCCATAGCAGATAACATCTGGTTGCATGTAATCTGAATTCATCTGAAATCCCAATATAAACAAGTTCACTAACAGCAAAGGCCAGTTAAACATTCCACTGGCTTTAGATAATTGAAACCATCTTCCAAAAAACTACCTTCAATTTCTGGACTCCAAGAAAGAAACAGGCGGTTTCTGGCGAAGTAACAGTAAGGACAAGAGAAGGGGAAAAGAGGGAGGCAGATAGAGAGACAGAACGCAGTGTATTTTCCAGAATACAATGGAAGATCATTAAATATTCTACTGCATTTGTAAGACAGGGTGGTTAATGTCATGCCCACCCAAAAGATATTTTTAGTGGGAACACAGGATGAGAGACTAGAAAGCTATCGTCATGTACTTTTATTTCAGGTTCTTGCTTTCAAGCAGTATTATCTCTAAAATATCATAGGCAGAAAGGCTTTTTAAATCTGATTTTCACCAAAAAAAAAAAAACAATTCAAAGAAAGGAACTTCACAATTTCCAACTTCTTATATTTTTTCAAAAAATTTCTTGTAATGTGTAAGCATGTATGTGAAGCATTATTTATAAATACTTAGCTATATACATTTAGCTTTTAAATTTATAAACTAGATGCATGTCAAAAAGTTCTAAATTCTTCTGGTTTATAGTATATATTGCATTACGGGTATTTTAGTCTACTTATGAAAGGCTATTAAATCATCTCATCTTTTAAAAGTCTTTTCCATAACATCTAATCTCTGAAAGTAATGGGAGAAAAGAATTTGTGTAAATTCTTTTACATCTTAAAGGCCATATTCACATTACTTAGGATTAATTATATATGGCAACAGTCAACTAGTCAACCCCTAATGTCAGCCTACTGCATTAGTATATTATCATTGATAATACAGTTTTGATGATAATTGGAACCATATGCAAAAACAAATACATCAAAGCAACTGAATTTTTGTGTTAGACAATCAAGTCTGCTTACTTCTAATTGAAATATAAGAACAATATGCATTTTAACTAGCTTCTGGGCAGATGTGTTACCACACCTACATTCTACAGATAGAGACCCCACTGTGTTTTGTTTATTTTGTAAGAACATTAAATCAGCTCTGATGCCATGCTGAATTATTTCTATGATGAATGTTGTAGATGGGAAATTTCTATTTTCAAGAAAAGATTTCACTTTGGAAAAGCGATCCTTAAACTACTTACCCAGAAATAAATGAGTTATTTTCTCTACTGCATAGCCTCAAATAAATTCTAGATTTACCAAATGGCTGCCATATTTAACACAGTTCTTACCATCATTTGTAATTATGTGTACATATATGTATTAACACCTGACTCTGTCCTCTCCTCCCACCACCCATTCAATATGATAAGTGCTTCATACCTAGTAGGAGATCAATAAATGTCTTTTGGATGGAGGGATGGATGGACAGACCATTTTAATCTGAATATTTTGAATTTTTTAATTCACGATGTAGCTGTAGACCTGGAGCATTAATTAAGGTGGTACGAATCGGATAACTGAATCTCATTCTACTATATGATAGAACAAGTTCAGACTCTGGTCCATTGTCAACTAAAATTTGTCACCTTGCTTTGCCCTTACCCTTTCATCTTCCCCCAGAGAACTTAGATCTATTTTGAAAGAGAATTTGATCTGCAGTCTCCCTCAAATCACTTTTTGAAGTAGGCAATGCACAATAACTTAATAAATCGAAGGCTGGAAATAAAGTAACTTGGTCCTTATCATAGTCTTGTCTCTTGAAGTAAGAGTCATTGGGAGCACTGTCTTTTAAAGACTCAGTTAGCCCCTTTGCAAAGCACGTAAAATAAATTCCTAAAGTCTGTGATTCAAGAAAATCTGATGAAAATGAAGGCCTAAGTATATTCAGTGCAGAGACTGAGGGCTTTTCTCACTGTAACATTTTTTTTTCTTATTTTTCTCACTGACATTTTGTTGGAATCTACCCAAGAACTGGGTATTTGTGTTTGATGTGTAGTCAATTCTTTTAAAATATGATGCAGCCAGGCGCAGTGGCTCATGCTTGTAATCCCAGCACTTTAGGAGGCTGAGGTGGGCAGATCATGAGGTCAAGAGATCGAGACTATCCTGGCCAACATGGTGAAACCCCATCTCTATTAAAAATAAAAAATTAGCTGGGTATGGTGGCGTGTGCCTGTAGTTCCAGCTATTCTGGAGGCTGAGGCAGGAGAATTGCTGGAACCCAGGAGATGGAGGTTGCAGTGAACCAAGATCGAGCCACTGCACTCCAGCCTGGCAACAGAGAGAGACTCTGTGTCCAAAAAAAAAAAAAAAAAAAAAAAAAAAAAAAAAAAAAAAAGATGCAAAGTTGTTGTTATGATATGAGTGGGTTCAAGTGTAAAGGCCTTCTGTCCATGAGCAGGAAGTGACCAAACAGCTGGGAAATAGGGCAACGTGAGATTTTTTGTTTTTTTCACTTGCTGTTTGCATTGACATCATTCAAGGTTTAAAAGGATTGGGAAAGGTGCAAAGTGTCTGAAGCCATTTCCTTTCCTCCTAGGCCATCAAGAACAGCAGCAGGCCCAGAAAGCTGTGTACAAGGCAAGAAACCAGCTTACAACAGTGTAACGAGTTTTACGTGGAAACTAAATATATGTTGAAAAGCCACAGTCTCACAGAAAGATACAGAATTCTGCCCCTTCTTGAACTTGATCTTCCTGGAGCAAAAATAAAACATGTGAGTAATATGCAGTAACTTTTCTCTATCAGTAACTTTCAGGGGGCCTTCCCCCAGCCCAAGATTGCTAATTAGAGATTCAGAATATTAAAGTTATGTGGCAGATTAAGGTTAAGAAACATAGTTCTCAGTTCTCTTGTCCCTGGCAAAAACAGGGGCCTTATGTGGGGTTATTTAAGCAAAGACCTCACTCAGATCCTGATGGAGTTGAGCCCCTGTCTTCAGCAATATCTCAACACAGCAGACTAGCAAATCTGCAGCTTCTAAAATAACCACCCTGGGCTTCTTAGCTCACTCAAATTGTGTTACTTCTTCTGCAACATTGTTCAAGCCACATCCTTCCAAAGGCAACATTTTTAATCTATATTTTATCTATTATATCTATCTCCTGTTATTAAATAATATGCTCATCACATTTCCAAAACCCATCGTTGACATAGAGGTTTTGGAAACGTGATCAGCTGGCTCCTCTCTGGGGCTCAGGACTGGTGACCTCAAGTGAAACGCCAGGCCAGCTGATGGAATCAGTGAAATGATTAGCATAACTGCCTACCTCACTTATGCTGCCAGCTGCTTGTAAAAACTGACCCATCCTCGGGATCACTGTAGAGCTATGTAACCACAGTTCATCAAGATCCCTAGAGACAAATAATTCCTTTTAAAATTGACACAGGAATAATATAGGGTGGTTGCAGAAAAATAGAAAATTCTAAGCAGCAATGTCACATGACTAGCAAATAGAAACTGCTGAAATAGCTGCAGAAGCTAAGGGTGGATACGATCCTGAAAAACCTGGGTATGGACCAAGCTATGACCAACCTAAGACTCACTGGACCCAACATGACACTGGATTTGACCTAGGTTTCACCTAGGATCTTATTATATGCTCATTAACATCCTAATTTACACACCCGCCAGCACAACTGTCAGTTCTAGAGTCATCCATATTTAGTGTAAAAATGGGTGGTACCAGAGTTATGAGAAATCTCCAGGTCGTTCCAGGAATCTTCATGAATATTCCACACCTTGATTACAGAATTCCATAAGGTAGCAGTCCCAAACCCCTTTGCACGTGACTCTCTCTTGAGTCCACCCACACTCCCCTTTCTTGAATGCGTACATTTTGCTTTGTAATAAATCTCCATACTTTCACTATTTTCTGATTGAATTCATCTTCAGGATGGTGTCAAAGCCTGGACAGCAGCTGGGGCCAAGGTTTCATGGGCATTTGGGGACCTTCCCTGGCCCACTGGTATCAAAATCACTCATTAGACCCCAAATCAACACCAAAGGAAGATTTCTTCACCCAGGATACTTCTCTATTCTTAAAACATTATCAGGAATAGCCACGGATTATTCCATTATTACATAGCATCCCTTCATCCATTAAAGTACTATATTAAATAATTGGGATTGTTTCCAAGAAGACTAAAATTCTACATATCACTATATGGTAACATACTCTTTAAAAATTATATAATTGAAACAAACACATCTTGATACTAATTTGTATTCACAGAATACTTTTTAATTACTTGTGTAAATATTATTTTATTTTCATAAATATAATCTGACCTGTGTTTCTTTTTTTAATCTGTCTTTTTATTATTTATATATCCCATGTGAAAGTATATTTTTTAGAATAAATAATTTAAATATTAAACAATAATTTTAAATGTTTGCAGAAATTCTGGACATTGATGCTACAAATAAATTTTTAAAAATAAAACTCATATGTAAATCCTTGTGTTTCATCAGCATCCCCCCATAGTAAACTATGCTTGAAAGGGAGATTTATTAGATAGTTTTCAAGCCAGTGTAAACATCAGATTTGCAGCCTTTAAAACTAAGCTCTTGTACAAAGAGTGGTCAGCACAAATCCCAGATATGGGTACTGATGAGTAATCTCTCAGAAATAGCAAATAGGTACTTTCAGTCTCCAATAAAACAAGTTATATTTTCAGAGGCAAACATATGAAGCATCAATGTCACTAAAAGACATAGATTCCTCCAGGAGTTTCTGAAGAAACCCTTCCTTCATGTTCCTTGAAGATAATTTGTAAGAGAGAGGAAAATTCCTCCGGAAAATTTAAACAACACCTTGGACAAGACTTTGGCTGCCTTGCTGCCGTTCCCCATAAACACAGGGCAAGGAGAGATGGACTTGATACAAATATTTATAAAGCCTTTTTTTTTTTTTGAGGCAGAGTCTCACTCTATTGCTATTGCCCAGGCTGGAATGCAGTGACATGATCTCTACTCACTGCAGCCTCTGCCTCCTGGGTTCAAGCAATTCTTCTGCCTCAGCCTCCCAAGTAGCTGAAATGACAGATGTGCACCACCACACCTGGCTAATTTTTGTATTCTTTGTACAGACAGAGTTTTACCATATTGTCCAGGCTCGTCTTGAACTCCTGACCTCAGGTGATCTGCCCACCTCAGACTCCTAAAGTGCTGGCATTATAGGCCTAAGCCCCTGTGCCTGGCCTCTGTATAGCCTTACTCTTGAAAAATATTCATTAAGATCTTCCACATTAACCAATATCTTCACATTTCCAAGCACAGAGGACATAGGAGCCACTTTTTAAAAACAGGCTGATGAGGAAATTCTCTCCGAGATCCAGAGCGTCACTCTGAAGTCTTCGTTCTCCCTGAATTCAGGTAAGCAATGAATTGACATCTGAAACTTCTGTTCATGAGATTTCACCATATATCTTAAGTCCTGACTATGAATGAATGTTAATGGGAGCATTCTGAAGACCTCTACAACTTGGCATCCCATGGAGAATGTAGCACATATCATTCATAGAATATGTATTCAATACATATTTGACAAGGTGTTGAAACTAGAAAATTGCACAAAAACTATCAAATGCGTGTCTACAGAGTAAACTAATTTTCTGTTCTTTTATAACATATTCCACAGCATCATCTCCTTTAGAAATAGTCGTTTTAGAGCCTGGAATATATTCAGCAGGATCTTCTCTGCTCAGTGTATTTTCGAAAATAACTTCAGACCTTGTAACGTATTCTTAAAAGCCTCTGGATTTGTGACTTTAAAATATTGTACATTAAACACACATTTGACTTTTCTGAACAGTCTGGTAGAAATCTGCGCCAAGTCAAGAGAAAAAAACGTACGTGAACAAGTTGTTCAGTAACGGCGGCAACAGTCCCAGTAGTAACAGTAACACATTTCGAATGCTTACTAGTTGCCTGGAACTATGTTAACCTCTATCCACAATCCTCAGAGAAGCCCCATGAGGTAGGTTTTACTATCATCCATTTCAGAAATACGTAAGCTGAGGCTCTAGGAGGCTAAACAAATTGCCACAAATCAATTGTTAGATTTGTGACTCAAAGGTACTTACTTCTAGCAGCTAGAAATATTGCTACTACCATGGGTTAAAAATGACATGGAACTATAAAAGGAAATGAAATTAACTTTTTTCCTATGACATTTAAATAGGCCCTAAGACAATTCCAAAGCTCTTTGGGGAAAATGGTAGTTTTGGGAGATTGGAACATTTACTTGCCTAAGGTTAAGGATGCCATTCCTCATTTTCATGCAGGAGTTCTGGACAAATGTGGCAACCACTTAGTTCATCACAATATATAGCTGTATCACCTATAGGACTTAAGGTCCCAAAATGAACTTGGTGCCAAATCACATATTTGCAGCCATAACTTTTTTCTTTTTGCCTTTGCCTTTGAACAAGGATTGGTCTCATGTGGTCTCCTAAGATTCTGAGGAGGTGACAGGAGAGAAGGTGAACCTGAAACATCTGGGAGAGGCAACTTTGCCAGGGTGAGCCCCATCACTCCCCTCCCCCAATCCCACCCCCACTACCCATTAAGGCAGATCATCTTTTGGCTGATGTATGTTTATGTTTTGGGGCTCAGAGTAAGATTTTTTTAAAGGCTTTTTCTGCTTTCAAAAGTTTATCAGAGCTTTTTCATAAATACCTAAGGTAGAATACCTTAAGAATTACCTAAGAATCATTTGTGGAACAGATCCACTTATTTACCTAAACTTTAGCCTTTTCTGATAACAAGACTTCAAGAGTTCCAGCATTTAGGGAGCTATTGACGTTATTTCACTAATATGTGATCTGAATGTTTGGGGAAAATAAAGTCTATAACTAAGAGATTGCCTAACAATGGATCTGCAGGAACTGAAGGTCATTTCCCACAAAAATGTGCAACCACCAGGAACCTTAGGTGAGGCATATTACACTCAAATGTGTCAGACAGTTGGTCATTCATTAACTTTAATGGGGGTCATAAAGAAATGCCTAAGGAAAAAAGAAATGCTCATTTTCAGATAACATTGCAGTCACTCCCTTATTTCTTCCTGAAATCAAAACCGAAAAAGAATTTTTGCTTAGCCTTTATTTAAACAAGCAACCAGGAGAGAACAACCATTCAGACTGGGCCAGGTGCCATGTCTTCCATGGCCCAGGAATAACCCAACAGCTGTTTCTATGCCAACTATGATGTCTGTGTCCACTGAGGAACAACTTCCTTGTCAAGGTAAAATCCAAAGGTTATTTTCAATCTTCAGACTAAAATCAAAGGCCATGGGGTGTGACCACCCCCAAATATGTTACACTATAACCTGTGAGTTTTTAATAATTGGTATTTCTGTAGGGCAAGGTGGCTTACACCTGTAATCCCAGCACTTTGGAAGGATGAGGTGAGAGGATTGTTGGAGGTCAGGAGTTTGAGACCATCCTGGCCAATCTAGTAAGACTTCTCTTCCCTTCCTTCCTTGCCCACCCCCTGCCCCGACCCCATCCTGATCCCTGCCCTGTATCTCTAAAAAATAAATAAATAATAAAAATAGATAATTGGCATTTCTTAGCTAAGAAAGAACTCATTTATCATCCTTAAAAAAAAATCTCTTATTTTTTTTTACAGCTAAGAGTTCAAACAACCCTCATTAAGCCACCAACATCTACTCCATTAGCTAGAAGCACTTGTTAATCCATCCTGCCAACAGCTGAACCCTGACAAGTTTCCTTTGGAAGGTGAGCCTTTTATGAGTAGCCCTGATAAGGAGTCCACTGCTGTTGGGACCTAAAAGGCTTGTCAAGTGGATGCAGAGCTTCCTGTACACACCCCACTGCTTAATTCAAAGGGAGGCCAATGGACAGAAGAGACAAATGATCACTCTACTAGAAATAACAGAGTTGGTTATTAGTCAGAGTGAACTTCCTTCCTCTACACACCAATAGTGAAAACATCTATAGGGAATTCGGAAGGGCATCATGGTGAAGAATGCAGTTCAAGAGGCAAAGTTCAGGACCAGTGTTTGCTTTGACATCCTGAGGCGAAAATGTTACTGAATGAGCTAAGTCAGGAGCTCAAAATGCAATTGAATGAAGTGTCATAGGTTAGCTAATGCCGGACGAGTGGTGGGTGTCTTTGGAGTTTTGAAACGGCATCAGTGTGAATTCCTAAGAAATCCCTCCTGGGTTTGAAATGTGCTTGATTCCTTTCACCCCTTAGAAGAGGACAGTGATGCATGACGCTTCTCCATCTTTGTCTCACAATGGCCGAGTGAAGTAAGTGAGGGTTACACTGTTGTCTCATTTAAAGGTGACTTGCTAACTCCCAGAGACCGGGGAAGGACAGCAGAATGTCGAACTGCACTTCTCTGTCACGCTTATCTGGCTTTGTTATAGACACAATCTGATGAAACCAAAAGCCTGCGAGGCGGAGCGGAGCAGGGTGAGCAGGGTACAAACATAGCATGAGATTTTCCTCCATTCTGTTTGTTCCTCTGAGACGAGATGCCCCCAATCCTGTCCCCAACACAGTCCGCACAGATCTCTGACATCAGCACTTCCTTCTCATTTTCTTGATTTGTTATTCTCAAGTTGCAGCTATTTTCGCCAGTCTACAATTCCTCTTCCCTAGATTTTTTGTTTCCTTCAAATCATCAAACCTATACTAATTACTTACTATTATTTATTAGATGCCACTGACAACTTGCCCACCCTGTTCATCTAACAGTTTCTCTAATCTAGATGTAATATGAACTATTAGTTTTCTCATTAAACTAAAGTAGCAGCTGATTACAAGTCACCAATCAAAGGAAAGGAAAAAAGTGCCAGGGAATATCCACCCACGGAGGTAACTGACTATTCCTGATATTCTTGGCTTGGTGAAATCTGCATTTTAGTAAACAAACAGAAAAAAAAAATTAATCAAAAACAAAATTAAAAAAGCCTATAACCTTTAACCACTAATCCTGCTACTACTAAGTTCTGTGTTCAAGGACATACCAGGGGCCATCCTAAAAGACCCATTGTACCCTCTTACCCTACAAACTCCAGAATTATAACCAGTGTGAAATTAAATTAAATGAACCTTTAAGGCAGCTAAAGCTCAAAGGGGGAAAATCAAAATCATGTGCTGGAGGGGGAAATTCAAAGCAATCACAGCTTATCAGAGGACAGGGCTGTTTTACCTAAGCAGCTATTCAGAGTTTACAGACCTTTTAGGCAGCAGCCGACTTCTACCCCGGTTCTAACCTTAATAGCAGGAGGGAGTCCCCCTGAACCAAGTCTAGGCTATGAGCTGCACGTTAGCAATCAGATTGGCTTCCACACATCAAACGTACTAGTCTATTCCCATGGCTGACATGAATTCTACATTTCAAAAGTCACATTTCCCCAACAAGGGCTTCAGTACTACTGCCAAACTACCATTCAGATTATCAGTATCATTGCTAGCTACCATTCTTGGAGGACCTTTATTTATTTAAAACACATGAGTGTAGACACACTCTCTCTCTCTCTCTCTCTCTCTCTCTCTCTCACACATACACACACACACACACACACACACACACACTTGCATGCTGTGTTAGTCCACTTTTATACTATTGATAAAGACATACCCAAGACTGGGCAATTTACAAAAGAAAGATGTTTAATGGACTTACAGTTCTAGGTAACTAGGGAAGCCTCACAATAGTGGTGGAAGGTGAAAGGCACATCTCACATGGTGGCAGCCAAGAGAGAGAGCTTGTGCAGGGACACCTTCATTTTTCAAGCCATTAGATCTCACAAGACTTACTATCACAAGAACAACACAGGAAAGACCTGTCCCCATGATTCAATTACCTCCCACTGGGTCCCTCTCACAACAGGTGGGAATTTAAGATAAGGTTTGGGTGGGGACAGAGCCAAACCATTTTACATGCACACATACATATACATATTACTGGAATTGCTGTAAGGCTTTTCCAAAGGAGTGAGGTTTGAACTAAAATGAAGGAGAAGCAAAATTTACCCAGGCTAAGGGAAAAGAGAAAGAGCACTCCAGGCAGTGGGGATCGCATCTGCAAAAGCTGGGAACAGGGATTTAATGTGTCTAAGGGTTTGTTTAATGTTGCTAAGGAACTGAATAAAGGGCCCTTCAGACTTAGCTGAAAATATTAGCTATGTCACCTCAGTGCAGGCCATGATGGAGATCCTTGCCGTTTTCCTAAGAGCTACAAGAAATGAGGGCATTCCCCCAAATTCTTATGTGAGGTGGGAGACACACACACACACACACACACTCACACACACACACTCACACACACACTCTCACACTCTTTCTCTCTCTCTTTCCATTTGTAAAGGATCCTGGTGGCCGCACTCTGGAGGAGAGGGGAGAAGAACCCAGACCACAAAGAAAGGCCCTACTGGGAGGCTTCTGCCCTAGCCTGGAAGAGAGAAAAAATGGTGGCTTTGATTAGAGTAAAGGCAGTGAGGAAAAAGTGAAACAGAACTAGAAGAGGGATTAGGAGGTAAAACACACATAATTTGCTGAAGACCTGATTATCCTGGGTAAGTGAGAGAACCAAGAAAATAGCTAGATTCCTAGCTAAGCTCTAAACTTGATGTTTTATACTACCATGGTCAATAAAAATGGCAACCACCTGCTGAGTATCCACCAAGGTAAAGAATAATATTGTGTCACAAATAGGGTCACTAGAGCAAAACACCATGAGAGCTAAAATGCTGGCCTTAATGATTAGTAGTATTTCACTTGGCCAATTACATGAGTTGTTATTGCTTGTGTTTCTTCATTTGTAAAATGAGAATAATGATTATCTCCATCTGTAGGGCATGTTTTAGCCTGTTTTCTGTTGTCTGTAATGGAGTGTCTGAAACTGAGAAATTTACAAGGAAAAGTAATTTATTTCTTACAGTTACAGAGGCTGAGAAGGCTGAGGGGTTGCATCTGGTGAGGGCCTTCTTGCTGGTGTGGAGTTTCTGCAGAGCTCCAAGGTGGGACAAGGCATCTTGTGGGGAGGGGGCTGAGCATGCTAGCTCAGGTCTCTCTTTTGAGTCAATGGTGTCACTCCTTAGATAACTCATTAATCTACTAACCTATCAATTAATTAATCCATTTATTCAAGAATAGATCAGTTAATTCATGAGATAGAACCCTCATAACCCAATCACCTTTTTAAGGCCCCACCTCTCAATAATTCCACTTTGGGGATTAAATTTCAACCTAAGTTTTTAGGAGGACAAACATTCAAATGACAGCAAGGTTGATGTGAGAATTAAATATGATAATACTTACAGAGTGTTTAGAAAGTTCCTGAAACATGGTAAGTGCTCAATAAATACTAGCCATTATTATTACCAAGTGGCAGGGAAAAACAAACAGTAGAAAAGACATCTCAAAAACACAATCATTCTACAAAGAAGTATTATTAACCCTATTTTATAGATTTGGAATTAACGCTTCAAGGGATTTAAGGACATATCGACACCGCACAGTTCGTTTAACTAAAAAAGGCAAAACTCAGATCAGTTTTGTCTAGTTCCAAAGTTCATATTATTCTATTTTATCAAAACAAGTAGCTTCTCTTTGAAGCATTTCCAATGTGAGAACAAAGGATAGAAACAACAACTTAAATTTCCTCATTAAGCAAAATGACTCATTGAACTAGTTGACCTCCCAGATTGGCATTTGTTA
>NW_016107561.1:2175972-2246326 GCF_001604975.1 Cebus imitator
AAGCACGATTCACATAACTTATCAAAAAAACATTTTTTTTCCAGGAAGCTCAAAGTATTAGAAGGTAGAGTTCTCTGAATAAGCAATTGAAACTTTGCTCTTTTTAAATCAGTTAACAAGACATTATTGTTCATCTTGAGAGAATATTTATTTCCCTCTTGCTGTCAACAAATAGTAAAACCGTAATGACTTTTTTGTTGGTTCTTTTATGTCAACTTACATTTCAACACACAATGGAAGTACATGGCTCCCTGAAATGCAGTATTTGCCCAAATGCACATTTATTTTATGTCAAGCCCTCAAAAATAGTTAGAAATAAAAAATTTATAAATTTTATTATTTGTTCATTAAAATATAAATCATGGCTAGCCTCAAGGGCTCACACCTGTCATCCCAATACTTTGGGAGGCCGAGGTAGGAGGATATCTTCCGGCTAGGAGTTTGAGGCTAGCCTGAGAAACACAGTGAGACCCTGTCTCTACTAAAAATTACATTAAAAAAATTAGCTGGGTATGGCAGTGCGTACATGTAGTCCTAGCTACTCAGGAGGCTGATGCAGAAGGATCACTTGAGCCCAGGAATCCGAGGTTGCAGTGAGCTATGATAGCACCACTGTACTTCAGCCTAGGTGGCAGAGCAAAGGCCCTGTTTCTTTATACACACACACACACACACACACACACGGGATACCCTCCTCTACAAACAGGGACAAACTTGGGTAGTTTTTGTTTTGTTTCTCCTGAGATTTTATTTATTTATTTATTTGAAATGGCGTCTCCCCTTGTCGCCCAGGCTGGAGTGCAGTGGCACAATCTTGGCTCACTGTAACCTCCACCTCCCAGGTTCAAGTGATTCTATTGCCTCAGCCTCCTGAGTAGCTAGGATTACAGGCACATGCCATCACACCCAGCTAATTTTTGTATTTTTAGTAGAGATGGGGTTTAGCCATACTGGCCAGGCTGGTCTTGAACTCCTGACCTCAGGTGATCCGCCCACCTCGGCCTCCCAAAGTGCTGGAATTACAGGCATGAGCCACTGCGCCCGGCCAACTTGGGTAGCTTTTATGCAACTAGAGGGAGAGACAAAATTACTGGCAGAGCTGCAGCATTTTCTCTCTTTTACATTTACTTTCAAATGTTAACCAGGTTGTTAAACTGCTGCAGAACCATGGCCTTGGGTTTTGGAGATGAAATGGATCCCAGGGATCACTGTCTCCTCCTTCCTCCTTTCATGATGGGGGTAGGGAATTAAAGTCTGGAGACTTTAAATAACCTTTTTAAGGTCACATAGCTAGTTTGTGGCTAATAATGAAAAAATATGTACTGTGCTCAATGACTGATAATGGCAAATTAGGAAAGCTAGCAAGGTTAAAAGGTTTAATTACACTGCCCATTGCCTGTAGAAGTAATGGTTTGTAACTCCTTAGTGGTTACTGCTAATAATATAAATATCTCATTGAATCAGTCAACTTAAAAAAGTGGGGGCTACTTCTACATTAGGGATACCTTAATAGAAATTTCACAATACTTGCCTTTTCATACAAAATTATTTATTTATTTTTATTTTTTTTAAGAGACTGGGTTTCGCCATATTGGCCAGGCTGGTCTCAAACTCCTGACCTTGTGATCTACCCGCCTCAGCCTCCCAAAGTACTGGAATGGCAGGTGTGAGCCGCCACACCTGGCTCATACAGAATAATTTAGTACTGAATAGATACACATACATATTTAATCTCACTTTTTTATCTGTAAAATATGGAAGACTCTCAACAAAGCCAAATGTGCTGACATGTAAATTAGCCTCTCATTTAAATAGTTGATCTTATGTTCTTTAAAATGATGGCTGCATGAGGAAAAAACTCAAGTCTACCAGGTTCTAGTTTCAGCTTAATTGTTTTTATTGACTTAATCAGAACATGGATTACAGCTCCCTACTGTGTTTACTTCCAAGCACATATTCAGGAGGAATCTGAGGCTTCAGTATAAACCTAGGCAGAAATGAGCTTTGAAAGTTTGTTCCAAATAAAGTAATGAATTTTTGAATGATGTATGGTTCCTAAAATATCATTACATTTGTAGTATTAGAGAAGAAATTCAACAGAATACATGAATAGCCATTAACCATGCACTAAACCATAAGATGAATGATTTCCTCATGTTTTCTCTTTTCTTCCCCACATTAGGCTTCTCAGTTTTGTTTTCTGATGGTCCCTCCTCATCTCTGCTTTTACCCCCACTATGACCCTCACTGCCACCATCATCATCCGCCATTCTTGTTCATTGTTGCTCACAGCTTTCCAGGCACAGGCACATGGTTGTACAACCATTATCTCTTTTGACTCTCACAACACCCTATAATGCGGGTATCAGCATCACCAATTTCCAACTGAGGAAACTGGGGCAGAGAGGATCTGTGACTTGCCCAAGGTCACATCCAGTTTGTCCAGGATAATCTTCAAGTCACCCTAAACCCTAATTGTGTGTGTGTGTTTGTATCTTTCTTTCTTTCATTTTTTAAGTTTCAGAACTCTTGCACTTAAATATTACCTACTAACGTGAACTTAAAAAGGTCATGAAGTCTCAGAGGCCAAAGGAAAACAGCATAAAAAGAAAAAGCTAAGTTGGGGGCTACAGTGATTTCTTTTTCAAACAATCAAGGTGTTAAAAACAGCTTGATCTGGTGAAGATTTGCCCAAAGTTTAGTTGTTTGCTTCGCTCTCCAACAGGGAAGGTTATTATTGTTACAATTCTTTCTTAAGAGAAAAACGTAGCAGGCTTTTTCCTGACAATAATGTCAGCTTTGGCTTCAGGCTAATTTGAAGGTAAACATCTATGATTTGGGGAACCACAGTGACACAAACTCTGTTTTTGCATTTTTTTTTTTTTTTAGACAGAGTTTTGCTCTTGTTACCCAGGCTGGAGTGCAATGGCGCGATCTCGGCTCACCGCAACCTCCGCCTCCTGGGTTCAGGCAATTCTCCTGCCTCAGCCTCCTGAGTAGCTGGGATTACAGGCACGCGCCACCATGCCCAGCTAATTTTTTGTATTTTTAGTAGAGACGGGGTTTCACCATGTTGACCAGGATGGTCTCGATCTCTTGACCTCGTGATCCACCCACCTTGGCCTCCCAAAGAGCTGGGATTACAGGCTTGAGCCACCGAACCCAGCTTTGCATTTTCTTATATCAGGTAAGAAGTGACATCTTTCAATCACATGACTATTGGTTTTAGAGAAACAGCTTAATATATTAACTAATCAGATGGGTGGCACTCTTCTAGTTAACATACTCTGAAGAAAATGTGTTTGTATAAAATAATTGAAGGAATAATAATTGACTGTACTGACTGAATACTCAGTAAGAGCCAGACATTGAATCTGTCACACTGTACATGCATTGACTTAATCCTCCAAATAATACAGGTGAATGCTACTATTCCCATTTTACACGTGAGGGAATGGAAGCACAGAGAGAGTAAATGACTGACTCAAGACACAGAGTTGAAAAGTGATTATTTGATTCTAAGCAACAGAGATCATGTCCTTCACCTTTAGGCTTAACCATCTTTCCATCCATCTAGAATATTACATAGAAACCAACCGAGGTATGCTAAAAATAGACCCCACGTATGTCCGTATCCTGATTCCCAAACTGTGTGAATGTCACCTTATATGCAAAAGGGACACTGCAGGTTGGATTAAGCTAAAGACCTTGCTGTGGGGACCTTGAGATGACAGTGATTATACAGGTGGGCCCAGTGTTATCACATGGTCCTTGTACAAGGGACCCAGGAAGCCATAGTCAGAGGTGAGAGCAACGTGATGACAAGGATGGGAGCAGAGGCTGGAGTGATGTGCTTTGAAGGCGGAAGAAGGGGCCACATACTAAGAAACAGGGGCAGCCAGCAGAAGCCAGAAAAGGCAGACAAAGAGATGTTCCCCTCAGAGGCTTCAGAAGAAACCAGCACCACCAACACCTCACCTTTAGCCCAAGGAAACTGACTTTAGATTTCTAACTTCCAGAATGACAAACTCGTGTTGTTTCAAAGCATGAAGTCTGTGGTAATTTGTTACAAGAGTAACAGGAAACATTTATACACAAAAATGAGAAAAACAAGTACACAACAATTCTTTGAAATGATCACAGAAGCACTAGGACACCAACGACAGGAACAACCACGCTCTAGACACTTTGAAGTAGGAGCCACCGCTTGAGGAATATCCTCTATGCTGGCCTCTGCCGAGACCACTTCTGCAGAGGGCATTAAAGCCTACCTTCTTGAGCCTGTTAACTTCGCTGGAAGCTAGGGACCATAATCCACCTCCTGCCACACATCAAATATGTCCATAACTTCGCTTACTTTCACCTTCCCTCATTTCTAAGGGTTTGCATGCATCCTTCTGCTCACTGGAATGTTCTCACTCCTCTTCAACTCAGGATCAAATACAGCTTGGCCACTCCTAGCTGTGTGGCCTAGGTCTAGGTGAGTAAACATTGGGAGCCTCAATTATACCTCATCTGCTAATGGGGATCATAAGGGAACCCACCCTGACAACCTTCTGGAGTGGTCGTGAGGGTCGAAGGCTATATAACACATGGAAAGTCCTCAGAACACGGCCAGAGCATGCACTCTGCAGGGGGTAGATTTCACTACCCCTTTCACTGCATTCCTCCCCTCATCCGACCAATATGTTCAAATCTCTCAAGCAAATCATAAACTCACCTGTCAAAGGTACCCTGCTACCCCACACCTTCCCTCTGCTGCCAAACTAGGTCCATGCTGGCTGCCCTGCTTTCCCACCTGCCTGTCCCAGCCTGCTGCCATCTGATCTACTCCTTTCTGCCTCTCCACTTAACAGACCCAGGCCCCGTTAAGAATTTCTACAGATATGCCCTGTGGGCTGCAACCACATGAACCAGTTTGTCGGGACATTCCCTGAGTGTCTGTTCCTCCTCTCAGACTGCTGGTTCTTGGCCTCCTTCTTTCTGGCCCCCTTCCTTTGCCCAGCCTCCGATCAGTGGTTCTTGGCTAGGGGTGATTTTGCTTTGGCACCCTGCCCCTCACCCTGGGGGATATTTGCAATGCCTAGAGACATCTTTCATTATCATGATTCAGCAGGGGATGCAGGTGCATGCCACTGGCATCTCGTGTGCAGAGGCCCCTAATTAAGCATCCTACAACATATAGGACAACCTCCAACAATAAAGAATTATCTAACCCACAATGTCAATAGTGTCAAGGTTAAGAAACTCTGAGCTAAATAAATCCATTCTCCAAGGGTCTAGCTTGGCTGTCATTGTGTGTGTGCCTTTGTGCAAACAGCTCTGCTAGACCCAACCCAGGCTCAGTTGTAGAGTTCATGCAGTCTGCAAGGCATCCAGATATCCCTATCTGTTTGCTCACCTTGCTCAGTGCCCCAAGAGGCTGATTATACAGACCTCGTCAACAGGACTCTCTTGCCCTTGGACTTGCAGTGGAGACTGCAGTAGGAGAGAATAACAAAGTCAAGGTATGTATTCCCTTTGCTCCTTTATGGAAACGTTGCCTGGGGTGGTCCATTTTACTCCACCAGTGGTCACTTCCTGCGATGTGGCTGTCACTATATGACCCTCCCTTTCTAGGCCAGGTAATTTTTTATTTCCCTTGTCAATTTAGGTAGAACAATAACATAAAATCAGCTGCTAAGGCCTGGGTGCTGCACTATCCTTTGTGGTGCCCACATCCTAAAACCTTTGGCAGTGACTCCTTTGTAAATAAACACTTATTAAATATCCAATTCTGGGCATATTTTCTCCCTACCCATTGTCATTTCCTGATCTCCATGACAGCACCACTAACTTTAACCCATACTCAAAGTTTTTTTCTCTTCCTGCTACAGTTTGAACATCTGTGCCCTCCAAAGCTCAGGTTGAAATGTAACCCCCCAGTGGCAGTATTGAGAGATGGGTCTTTAAGACGTGGTTGGGTCCCTGGGACAATCCCGTACTCTCCTATCCACTATACCCAATCAACCAGCAGGTGCCACAGAATCTACTTCCACGTAATCCCTACTTCAACTTTCACTTGGCCCTTTCCAACTGGCTATTGCACTGGTTCAATCTGTTATTTCATATTGCCTATAATGATACAGCAATTTCCAAACCTTTCCAGGTCCAGTTTCTATATTTTCCACCTTACAACACCAATACTCTCACCCCATGCAGGCTTCCAGAATTTTCCAGTATGTTCTTTCTTTTTGAAAAGTTTATTCTATGTCATCTTACTTCACTTTACCTTTCATAAGCTGGTAACTGACACTTTCTATTCTATTTTAACAGTAAAAATGTCTGACTTCTACTAAACTTAAGTTCCTTGAGGTTCTGCAGAGCTATGCTTTTTATATATGTTACTCCAAGAGTACCTAGCACCATCTTCCACACAGAGAGAACACAATAAGTATTTGTTAAATGGAGCAATGACTTTCCCGTCCTTCCTTTATAGTAGGTAAGACTGAGTTTGTTCGTACTGTTCACAAAGAATCTCTCTCTGAAGCCTTTCCCTGATTTCTCTTCCAGAAGAATTTCCATAATCAAGTGGTCACTGTCTAAGCAAAAAGATATGAAAGCAAAGCCCTTCTGCCACTCCATAGAAAGTAAATACTTGGCCATGCACACTGTTTCATGCCTGCAATCCTAGCACTTTGGGAGGCTGAGGTGGGCAGATCACCTGAGGTCAAGAGTTTGAGACCAGCCTGGCCAACATGGTGAAACTCCATCTCTACTAAAAATACAAAAATTTGCCAAGTGTGTTGGCATGTTCCTGCAGTCCCAGCTACTCAGGAGGCTAAGGCAGACGAATCACTTGAACCTAGGTTATAGTGAACTGAGATCACACCACTGCACTCCAGCCTGGGCAACAGAGAGAGACTCCACCTCAAAAAAAAAATGCAACTACTCACCTCTTAAGCACTCTAGCTAATCCTAAGAATATTTGTTTTGTGTGTCAGTGTGGCATACTGAAACATGCCCTTAGTTAACTGCATGATTTTGGATACATTTCTGAGCCTCATTTCTTCAACTGCATGATGGGGATAAAAATAACAGTTTTGCTAGGATGTAGAAACAAATAAAGAAATGCATATAAAACTGTTTTACAAATTGCAAATAGTGTAAAAGTATCGCTTAATTATTCCAGTAGCTTCTATATCAACTTGTCTCAGTGAATGAAACGATAACAGCAAGTTTCTGGCTGTTGAAGTTTTAGATGACACGCCACTTAGTAAAGCACACATGAATGACGAGTAGTGATGTCTTCACTAATCAGCTGTGTCAAGCTAAATTTACTCAAAGTAGTGAAGCATCTCTGCTTCCAGAATTCTTGTGCAGAGAGTAAGGTGAAGATTGTAAGCCCTCCTCCTAAATGAGTCCAAAGTAGAATCTCAGAGATTATTTCAACAGCATCTTCTTATTTTGAAATCCTAATTCATGAGTCACCCCAGACTCCTTACAGGACATATCAAATCATTAAACAAAAAATTTTGACTTGTTTCTGGGCATTAGACCCTCAGTATGATGTAAATACAGACTTAGTAGCATGTAAAATATATATACAGGGCTAAATATACTGGAAAGTGTTGTAATGCTGCCCAGTCATCCACGAATTTACATCACACAGACTGAATCCTATGCTTAGGAAGGTGAGAGAAGGGAGGAGTTGAGAAACAGAGACTGGGAAAGAAGAAGGGATGGTATAATTGATCATATTTTCCAAAGATGGCTATAGCAGTATCTCCCAGCCCACATGTTTTAATGCAATGTGACTGCCCCTCCCACATCAACAGAAGACTTTCTATACTCTCTTTAGTCTGGGTGGGCTCTGTGACTATTTTCGCCAGTAGAACTGAGTAGAAGGGACACTATGGCAGTTCTATCTATAGCCCTTAATGGCCTGGCAGTTTCTGCTTCCTGCCTTTTGGAACGTTCACTGTAGGCAAAACCAGTGATATAGGAGTTAAGAAGAGATTATTTAGGTAGATAGCGAGGGTAAGGAAGTTCTTGGTAAGGTCTTCCTTTTAGTGAAATGCAGCCCCCAAATCATTGTCTGTTCTAACAAACAGTAGCCTGTACAATCGAGCTACATACACAAGCAAGCTAGAAGCTTGCACAGGTGAACGCCAGCGATTGTGCCAACAGGAAAAGGCTACCTGGGGCTAGGCCTATCCAACATGGTGGCTCCATCTTCCCTTCTCTTTGCCCACCACTTTTATTGTAAGGAGCAGGCAACATGCTGCCAGCCAAGCAAAGCCTCTATTTGCATAAGAAGATTAGGGTCGGGTGGCCAGCTTCCCGCATGCTATGTAAACGTCACACCTGGTCCAACCAATTTGGGCCCTATGTAAATTAGACACCACCTCCTCAAGCCTGTCTATAAAATTTGGTGCACTTTGCTGGGGCCAGAATCCCCATTCATTCAGGTGCCCCTCTCTCTTGGAAGAGAGAAAGCTGTTCTCCTTTCTCTTTCTTTTGCCTATTAAACTTCTGCTCCTATACTCACTCCTTGTATATGTCAATATATTTTCTTGGTACGAGACAACAAACCTCAGGTATCACCTCCAACAATGCCGCTTCACCAGTATCATGTGAAAAGTCCTCTTAGCCTATTCTGTAAAGAAGCGCAAACTTGTTCAGTGAAGAGACTACGTGAAAAGAGCCACCCCAGACATGCGAGTGAAAATATCATCTTGGAGGTCCAGCCAGGTTGAGCCTTCAGATGACTCCAGACCCAGCAGCCTGCTAACTACAATTGCAGCAGGGAACCCAAGTGAAACATGCCCCGCTGAACCCAGTCAAAGCACAGGACTGTAAGATATAATGATATATTATTTTAAGCCCCTGGATTCTGGAGTGATTTATTAACTATCAATAGATACTTAGAACAGAAGGAAAAAGACTTAAGAGAGATAACAAGTAATTCAGGGTTTTTCCCCTTTTTACCTACTAATGTCAATTGGAATCTGCTATTACTCTCTTTGAATGGGCTGAAAGGTACAGATAAACCGTTTCCATCATACAATCACCCCTCCTTATCCATGGATTTCACATCTGTGGATTCAACCAACCATCATCTAAATATTCAGGAAAAAAAAATGCATGGTTCTGTCTGCACTGAATATGTATGGACTTTCTGTTCTTGTCACTATTCTCTAAACAGTACAATAAGTATTTATATAGCATTTACACTTTATTAGGCATTTTAAGTCATCTGGGGTATACTGACTGACTGAAAGTCTACAGGAGAAAGTACAAAAGTTACATGTAAACACTACGTCATTTTATAAAAGAGACTTGAGCATCCTGGGAGCAATGTCCCACACATACAAAGGGATGCCTGTATTCAGTTCCAATGTTCCTTTCATAGGGTGAGTATCATAGCTAAGGGTGATAATGAGTATTTAAAGAAACTGGTTTTCGGCTCAGCATGGTGGCTCATGCGTGTAATTCCAGTACTTTGGGAGGCTGAAGTGGGAGGACTGCTTGAGCACAGGAGTTTAAGACTAGCCTGGGCAACATAGTGAGACCTAACTGGTGTGCACCTGTGGTTCTAGCCACTGAAGAGACTGAGGCAGGAGGATCCCTTGAGCCCAAGAGGTTAACAGTGCAGTGACCCATGACTGTACCATAGCACTCCATCCTGGGTAGCAGAGTAAGATACTGTCTTAAATCAATGAATGACTAAATAAATTTAATTTTTTTAATTAATCACATAATTTGAATTAAAAAATAGACACTATTAATAGTTTTCATATAACATGAGTATGAATATAAACCAATCACTTTTTCTAGTAAACTGAGGAAATACATAACTTCAACACTGAAGGAAAAAAATGACTCTGTTGATCTCACTGATAAATGTAGGTCTCCAATACAGAGCCTCTTAAATAATTTTTAAGGTTTTTTTTTTTCTTAAGTAGCTAGAAAAAAACACTTTAAAAGGGTTAATTTTGACTTAACATGAATTTTGCCTTATAGGCTGACTTTAGAATCTAATAAGGATATATGCTATTGATATAGTTTGGCTGTGTTCCCACCCAAATCTCATCTTGAATTATAGTTCCCATAATCCCCAGGTGTTATGGGAGGGATCCAGTAGGAGGTAATTGAATTATGGGGGTGATGGTTGATGGGCTTTCCCCCTTTGCTCTCATTGTCTCCTGCCTCCCTATGAAGAGGTGTCTTCTGCCATGACTGTAAGTTTCCTGAGGCTTCCTCAGCCATGTGGAACTGTGAGTTAATTAAACCTCTTTTCCTTATAAATCTCAGGTATTTCTTCATAGCAGTGTGGGAATGAAGTAATAAAACTATAGATTATAATAATGACGATGATGGAAGGGGGCAGGGATGATATGTCAACCAATCAGTGAATTTAGTTTATAAATAGGCTCTTGCTACCTTTTGGAGATCTGAACATTAATTGTTATTAACAGAGCCATAGTTCATTTATGTTTAAAGCATTTCTATGCTTCCAGTGAATAAACTAGCATTATGTTCTTGGAGGGCCCATCACCCAAATTGAAAGAAACTGATCCTTATCCAGTTGAGTCTAATGTAAATGAATAAAATTCTTTAAGACTTCAAAAATAAAAGGTATAGATTCAAGTTAAAAGCAGCTTTTACCAGGCCAAATCCTTTCAAATTTTCTTCAGGAAAAAAAAAATCAAAGGCACTAACATCCTAAGAAATTGTCTCCCACAGTCAATGATCATCAATGTCTTTATATATTTTTCTTACTACTACAAGGACACTCAACATTTTACTAGATTTCATGAAAATATAAACTGCAGGTTCCTGTCTGCTCAACAGGGCTATAAGCTCTGTGTTCTGAGATCCTGTTATGCTTGGCATGGTCATAGGTGGAAGTAGTTTCATAAAATCTCCGCTGAATAAATGCTTATATATGTGTGTTTGCGTGTGTGTGTGTGTAAAGGCATTTATGTAGCTTTTAAATAGCTTTACTTTTATTCAATTTTTCCTACGGAAAAAATAATCGTAACATATAGATAACAAAAGGCCACCAGATCATTGATAACCTCAAATACCTGGATACTACCTTCACCAACACTTGGAGGTCTGGGTCCAGATTTTTTCCATTCCTGTATAGATTTTATTCTATTTTTTGTTTTTTGTTTTTTTTAACTGGAGATAGGTGCTATAATTTTGTGATCTGATTTTCTGGCTGAATGAGTGCTTCTAAGGTGATCTCTATTTGCTTCTAAGTTTTATTCTCAAATTCCTGTCTTTTGACATACTTGCAGTCTTCAAGATGAGATACCTACTATCAAAAGTCATTTCACAGTTCATATTAAAGAAGATACTTAGTTCTTCTGAAAAGAGGTCAAGTGATACATAGTTAATCCTAAAGCCCTCTATGAGCAAGAGAGAAAATAAATAATTTAGTACTGTACATGAAAACAAAACAAAACAAAAAAACAGTATCTGAACCCCAGGACTAGAAGAGGCAGATCTGAGAAAGCAACAGATAAGAATGACCAGCAAGTTTTACACGTGGTAGGGATGGTGATGCCTATCTAATCCAGAGGTTCTTAAACTGTGGTCCCCAGCTAGCAGCATCAAGCATCATCTGAGAACTTTCCAGTATTGCAAATTATTGGGTCTGTCCATTCAGACTTACTGAATGAGAAACTCTGGAGGTGGAGCCCCCCCCACCTCAATCTGTGCTTTAGCAAGCCCTTCAGGTGATTCTAATGCATCTTGAAGTGCGCATAACACTACCCCAAGCCAACAGAAGCAGCATGTACAGGTTGCACATTAAATTTTTTTTTTTCCAACTGATGCCTGGACACCACTCCAGCCCCACTAATTTAAAGAATCTTCTGGGTTGGTAGCTAAACATTCTTATTTTTAACAATCTCCCCAGATGATGCTAACCAATAAACAGGATTGAGGCTGTTGATCTAACACATGTATGAGTCCAACCAATTGACTGACAAACTGAGAAAGGACCACATGGGGCTGAGAACTTTTGCATATTCTGCCACAGCAGCTGAATGACTGTACACACATTTAAAAGGAGTATTATCTGGCTTATTTTACTTCACTGGGTCAAGGTGTTAAAAAGAGATTTTCAAAAAAATGCTTTTGAAGATAAATTTTAAGTGATATTTGAAAATAAGCATTATTATCAGCTAATATGTTTTTTGGCCTACCATATAAATGGAAAGATTTTATATACAAAGAAACCTGATCATTGCAATCATGTATGGCAAACACCTTACTTGTCTAGCCCAGAATTTGATATAATAACTTAAAATTTAGAGATGTCAAAAACCACTGAGCATAAAAATCATAACAACAGTCCTATACCCTTAATAAGAATAAGAAGTATCAAAGTAGAACAGAAAGGACAACGGCTTCCATATATCAAGAATTTTCAAACATATCATCCTAATCCTGGTAGCAACACTATCAGGTAGGTTGTATACAATTTGTTGGACAGTAGTAACTCCTATTAAAAATGAGGACCCTGAGTCATTAGGAAAGCTAAATTTTGTTCAATATTTTGCTTAAGAAAATACAAAGTAAAGTGGTGCAGACTTCTCACACAGAACTCAAAAGCACTAGCATGGAAGATAATTGGATAAATAAGAATATAAGAAATGGAATAGGCAAATTTTCTTAGGAAACAATCATTAATCACTTAAAAATTATATTTAAGTCCAATTTGTAGAGTTCCTGTTCATCAAAAGTTGACATTAAGAGAGGGAGGTGGCAAGATGCAGACTGGGAAACAATATTCACAGTCTATATCTGATGATGGAGTCAAATCCAAAGCATAAAAACATCTCCCAAAAATCAGTTAGAAAAAAAAAAAACTGATTTTAAAATCAGCAGACTTGAAGCATTTACAAAATGGAGATTCAAATGGCTGATAGGAACATGAAAAAGTATTCAATATCATTCTTTTCAAGGAAATGCAAATTAAAACCACACTGAAATATCAGTACACACCCATCAATACACATCTACTGTTACACACATACCATAAATTGCTTGTTTAAACAATTCCATTCCTGTATATATATCAAAGATATGTGAGCATAATTGCTCATGAGAAGACAGGTTCAAGAACGTTCATAGCAGCTTTATTCATAATTGCTAAATTATGACTAGGAAAAACTCAAATACCCATCGACAAAACAGTGATAAATAAATGTTTATAAATATAACGGAATACTACACGGTAGTCTGAAAAATTAATTGTATGTATATGCAACGACACAGATTAATTCAAACTGTCTTGTTGAGCAAGAGTCTAGATGCAAAAGAGAATATATAGCATGAATCTATTTACAGGAAGTTCAAAAACAGGCAAAACTGATGGATGATGACAGAGCTCAGAAGAATGGCTGCCTTGTATGGGAAGAAGGGGTGAAGTGAGAAAGGTGATGAAGAAGCATCTGAAGACAGGGTCTTGCTCTGCTGCCCAGGCTGGAGTACAGTGACACAATCACAGCTCACTGCAGCCTTGACATCCTGGGGTCAAGCGATCCTCTCACCTCAGCCTCCTGAGTAGCTGGGTCTACAGGCATGTACCACCATGCTTCACTAACTTTTTATTCTTTGTAGAAATGGGGTTTCACTATGTTGTTGAGGCTGGTGTCAAACTCCTGGGCTCAAACAATCGCCCCACTTCAGCCTTCCAAAGTGCTGGGATTATGGGCATGTTCCATATCTTAATCAGAGGTGATTACACAACCACATTTGCTTAAGATTAGCATGCTTTACTCTATGGCATAACTAAATTAAAATTAATATTAAAAAGACAAGAAAAAACACTCCATTGTCAAAAGATAACATCTAAAATAATTCCACTGACAGCAGCTTTATTGCTTATTGAGTTTAAAACCAGTTATCCAAAAGAGAAATCTCTTTAAGCATGGTGGTACATGCCTGTAGATTTTGTCTCATCATCTTCTAATTGATGAGTAATAAATACTCAGGTTAGTTTTCTCAAGTTCTTAATAATGAGGAATCAAAAAAAGTAAATATTTGTCATCTCCTTCAACATTCATCTAAACATACCCCATTGAAAAGTAGTCCTATTTTTCAACTTCACCATAATTTCCTCTGTGGGTTTTGGTTATTTATACTTGTCTAAATAAGATAGCAGTGGCCATGCTTCCAGTTACTGTATACTGTTGAAGCAAAATGAGATTTTTCAAATGCGCTGTTTGATACTGGATAAAATTTATTATCTCTATAATGAAGTTATAAAAATATATATTAACTTTCAGCCATCTCTAAGCTGGAAACTATTAGAATGTGGATCTAGTAATATCATTTTAAGAAACGGCAAAAGGGTATAACTATAAAAAATGGCATTTGGAATTGTGTTGTTAAGTTACCAATATATTTCCATAAACAACTAGTTTCAGAATATTGTAATGAATATTGAATATATAACTTCAAATACTGATGTTACTGTTCTCAGACTGGTCAAGACCGGAAGAGGACAGAACATCATTCTTTCAAATTGACACCAGCTGCTTCTTAACAGTCAGCGCATGCATGCTTATCCTGCTGACCAATCAGAAGTACGCTCTTTAAAAGCAAGCATCTGCTGACCATTTACAGTAATTTCCACATGAAAACAGGTAAGCTTTGCTCGCACTGAACATGTGCTTTGGAAAAATGATCTTTCCGCCTCAACTGTACTATGATTTCTAACTCCATATCCCTCAATACTTAAAACAACACACAATTTTCGCAACACCTTTCCTTCAAAGTGTTTCACAAATATAGTTTTTCATTCTATATGTATTCCCCCATACCTACACTTCCCACTTCAGAGTGCAGAGGGCATTCATCTTAGGAGAAAAGGGACACCAAACTTGCTGCCTTCCCATTTTTAGTTGAGCTTGACTTTTAAAAATAACACTCAAGTGTAGCACAGTGGCTATGGGATTATTTGGGTTCACAAGTTAAAAACAATATGAACTCAATAAATCTAGCTTTATTTCCATTGTTGCTGCTATTATTACTATTAATTTTATAAGAAAGCAGCTAAGTATTTGAAATCCAGGGATGCTGGTGTGCTGCAGTTTCATTTATATATTTTAGTTATACAACAGCAGAAGGAAATCGAAGACGCTGAAATCCTAATTCAGAATGTTTGGTATCCTAATGTACTTGAGGACAGCCAGCAATTCAGTGAAAACAAATACACCATAACATTCATATTTCACTGATATTTTTGAAGCTCCATTCTACTTTGAAAATTTGTTATATAGATTAGAAAAAAAAAATCACCTTAAGTTCATTCATGGGATCCGAATTTCTGCTGCATTTCCATCTCTATATTGTTTATGCAACAAACTCCTTCTACCAAGGAATTACTATGAATGCAAAAAACCTCTAACTTACTGCCGTAAATACCGATCAAACCATTGATGTCCTATGCATTTCCCTCTCTACTTTAAAAGTCAGCATTTGTTTATAAGTTGTAAGAAGCCCAAAGAAAAGTTCTAGAGACTAGACCATGCTAAATTGCTATAATATTTGGGGATCCTTCTCCTCCCAAGAAACAAAAAGAGATTGATCATTATGAATCTACATGAATATCTTTTAATTTTTCCTACCTTCTTCCAAGAATTTCTAAAAGCTATTTTCTAGTTCAGCAGGGAGAGGATCGTGTGTTCATATTTCCATCCTGAGCTTGTCATGCCATTTTCAGTATTGTTTTCAAGAGTAATAAGGCCCATAAAATGTCAATCAAAACCCACCACCGGCAGGGAATGTGTTGGAAGCTGTTACATAATCAGCATGCCTGTTTCAGCACAACACAAGTGGCATTTTTCATGTCAATACTGAATTCACAACTTTAAATCTCAGATTTCCTGTGCCTCTGGGTTGCCATGGAAGTCGACACTTTGGCAGTCTGAGCAGCCTTAGTCAAAACCCAAGTGTCCCATTGCCTAATAGAATAATGAGTCATTTCCCCCTCCCAGGTCTCCTTCCCCTGAGTAATAGAATTATTGGGAGGAGGTGTGAGGGAAGGACCAAACAAGGCACTTCTGACAGCTGCAGAAAAAGCTGGAGAAACTCTCAGCCCATGCAAGCACTCAGATTTTCTAAGTTGAAAATTGAAACTTGAGTGCTGACGTAGTAATACGGTACTCAATAATCTCTACCTGCACATCCCAGCCTCATCCACCAGAAGCCCAGACACCCACTGCACTGTGCTCTGAGCTAATCTTAGCTGGGGGAAAAAAGTGTGATGCAGATTTTTTATTTTATTTCTGAATAACCACTAGCTAAGACATAATAGTTACATGAGTCCTAAACTATGTTAAAAATTTGAGTTGGAAAAGACAGTGGACTGGCATGCCAATCATCTCCTCACAGGCTTTGTCCGCAGCATATTCTCCAACCAACTCAAATTGTAAATCACGTGGATAACACAGCTTCCTGAGTTTCCTTAGAGTTTCCCCCACCCCCGAACCTCAGTTAGCAGTTTTGCAGCTATGCAGACCAAATAAATACTATTTTAGTAGGTGAAATACGGGTAGAGGAAAGTAGATAAACAAGAGAAAGAGCATTGGTGAGGAGGGAGAGGAGAAGGAGGAAGAGAAAGAAAAGTCAAAATAAAAAAAAAGAGGATAAGAAAGATAAGAAGTGATAAAAGAAGAAAAGAGGAGGCATCCTTTTTATAGACTTTTATTTGCTTGGTATTTCCATGCATGGTATAACATAACTTTTCATATGTATATATCATTTTCATCTATAGCTACTTGAGAGGTTGAGATGGGAGGATCATTTGAGCCCGGAAGGTCAAGGCTTCAATGAGCTATGGTTGAGCCAATGCTCTCCAGTCTGGGTGACAGCGTGAGATCCTGTCTCTAAAACAAAAGTCAAATTGAGGAACATGGTACAGAAATAACTGAGGAGTATTCTTCAAAAGTGCCAAGTCATAAAAGATGAGAAAAGACTGAGAACCAGTTATAGACTGGAAAAGATTAAGAAGAAATAAATGTAATGTGAGATCCTGGATAGGCTCCTGGAACAACAACAACAAAAGAGGTTATTAGCTGCGTGTGGTGGCACACTCCTGTAGTCCCAGCTACTCAGGAGGCTGAGGTGGGAGGATCACTTAAACCCAGGAGGAAGAGGTTGCAGTGAGCTGAGATGGCGCCACTGCACTCCAGTCTGAGCAACAGAGTGAGACTCCGTCTCAAAAACAAACCAACAAACAAAAACACTAGTAGCAAAATTCAAATAAGGTCTGAAGTTTAGTTACTGATATTGTGTAATTGTTAATTTCTTGTTCTTGATAATTATCATATGGTTTTCTAAGATATTACCATTAGAGGTAGTGGGATGAGAGAGGTATATATTTTTTAAACTCTTTGCAACATTTCTGCAACTTTTCTGTAAATCTAAAAATTCAAAATAAAATATTTTCAAAATGTGAAAGAATGTGTGTCTTAGAATCATTTTAACAGATAACTTAGGCCGGCACGGTGACTCACACCTGTAATCCTTGGACTTTGGGAGGCCAAAGTGGGATGAGGAGTTGAGGCGGGGGTGGGCAGGATCGCTTGGGCCCAGGAGGTCTAGGCTGTAGTGAGCTGTGATTGCACTACTGCACTCCAGCCTGGGTGACAGGGCAAAACCCTGTCTCAAAAACAAAACAAAACAACAACCAAAAAAACCCCATAACTTAGAATTCTGTAAAATAACATAATGTTGGTGTATTTGAATAATTTATTCATTGTTTGAAGAACAACATGGTATGGTAGAAACTGCCCTAGAATGGGTATTAAATCCTTGAGTTCTATTTCGATTCTGACTAAATTTACAGAACATATTTGATAATTCCTCAAAATAATCACTCTGGTTCTCAATTTCTTCAGTCTATAAAATGAGATTTTTGGACTAAATGGTTTTTAAGGGCCATTTTACCTCTAATATTCTCAGTATCTCTAATAATAACTAATCAGAATATATAAGATAGTGCTACCTTTACCTAAAATCAGCAAAATGGTCAGAGCTATTAATACTTTCTGCAATGTTGCATACATGCCTACACACACACATTTTCACAACACAGATTTCTCTCTATATATAATGAGTGCAGAATAAGCCACATCATAGCGAAACCCATGTCTACTCCGTGTTCACCGAGTACTTAATCTATCCTTAGCACATAAAGATGCCAGGTGTTATTAGTGTGAAATAAAACTCAGCAGTTTTAGCAAGACTAGCACTGTTCCTAACCACTCTCTCAGAAAAAGAATCATGTGGGCAGAAATGTGAGTGGAGACATATATTTTATTCGCTGTTAACCCTTGCCAAAGCACCAATTTCTAGTCTTCAATCTGTATTAATTGATGAAAAAGAAGTCACTAAAATAGTGTGTGGATGCTGTCACAGAAGAAGACCCCCTTCCAAAGGAAAAAAAATATAGTACCATCTATAAGATGTTTTTCTATATTCTATATGGAATTCTACCCCTAGAAATAATGCAAAACTAGAAACCTGTTCTTTCCCTGAAATTTTTAGCGGAGAGGAGATAATGACAGGACTTTAAAAGTATCATAGTGGGGTCTAGGCTGAGAACTGACCTTTCTAATAAAAATAAGGCATACAATATGGTGGATGCATTGCAGCATATGAATCCTCCATATAATAAAAGAAAAACACACAAAATAACCTCTTGGTCATTATTGTCTATAGCACAGATATGCTGTGGAGGCTGACCAGGCAAGGGAGTGTAGCGGAAAACACTAAGTCATTACATTTCAAAACAAGACACACATCACAGACCTCCCCCTGGGAAGTCTGCACACAGGATGGTGTGTCAGCTTTCTGCTGGGGGAACATTCTCCACTTTCCCTCCCAGTGATATGACAAAGCATCCAGGGAGTGGTGGATCCAATGATGCTCATTTCAACATGTGCTGAATAATGAAGGGTGCGAACTGGCTGAGGCAGGGAAGAAGAAAGTTTCCCAGCCAAGGGTGTGGAGAGAGCCAAAGGGCTGTAGAGGGATTAGACAGACTGATGTGTAAATTGAGGGGATGATTTAAACTGAATCAGGAATATGAGGAAAGAATGAGTTGACCCCTAGACTTTTGACCCCTTCTGGGGTTCTCTTGCTGTTAGTCTCTTTGGGAAGAGAACTCTGACAGGAGGCATTTACAGAAAGATTCCCCATGAGTAAACCAATGAGACAGTGTTTTCTGAGTCCTTCTCACTGAAGGCGGGGGTGCTGACAAGTGTCTAGACCGCTCTGGACCTAAGGCTACCTCTTGTGGTAAATCAGTTATTACAGATGGGTTTTCTGAAGTTGCAGCCTTTTAGAGGCCAAACAGCTGGAGGGTCTATCCTAGTTGTGGATTCCCACTAGTGGGTTAGTCATCCATTCTGCCAGAATCAACCAGGGAGATAGAACAGTGCTTACAAAGAGGATTCTTGTGGCTACGTGTTACGAAACAGTATTGCTCAACAAGGCCACACGCTACAACTCTAGGAGGGCACTGTTCACATTGTTTCTGTGTGGATGCCATCCCTAGAGTTGTACATCTTTGTGCCACTGCAATTCAAGGCATTTTATCCCCTTGTGTTCCAGGCTATGTGCGTTCTGGGTTTTTGTCGATTGGTTTCCTTGCGTTTGGGGAGAGAGAGAAAAAGGAGGAATAAAGGTGGGAGGACAGAGGGCTGGATGGAAAGAGGAGCTGCCAGGAATGGCGGAAAGAATTCAGGGGACGCTGGGCACAGTGGCTCATGCCTGTAATATAAGGACTTTGGGAGGCCAAGGCAGGCAGATCACCTAAGGTCAGGAGTTTGAGACCAGCCTGACCAACATGGAGAAACCCCGTCTCTACTACAAATACAAAATTAGCTGGTCATGGTGATACATGCCTGTAATCGCAGCTACTCAGGAGGCTGAGGCAGGAGAATCTCTTGAACCCGGGAGGTGGAGGTTGCAGTGAGCCGAGATCGAACCACTGCATTCCAGCCTGGGCAACAAGAGTAAAAACTCTCCCTAAAAAAAAACAAAAAAACAAAAAAAAAATTCAGGAGCCCCAGAAGAATCACTGCTGAAAATTCTTACATACTTTCCACCTTTTGAATTTTTACACGTTGCAAGCAACTATTTGGATACATAAAGATCATCTGGAGGGCAACTAGACCAACACCTACATACTCAGTCTCAGTTTGGTGGGGCTTGAAATGAAGAAAAGAAACATTTTGCAGTCTTCTTAGGTGTGGTCCCCAGACTAGCAGCATCAACAACCTGGGAGTATATTAAAAATGCAAATTCTCAGGTCCCACCCCAAGCCTACCTGATATGAAATCTAAGGGTGGGGCCCAGCAATCTGTGTTTTAACAAGCCCTATAGGTGATGGTGATGCATACTTAAATGTGAGAACTACTGCTGTTTAGAACGAGCATGGAAAAATTAGGAGAAATGGCCTATGGGGCAAAGCTTGAGATTTTTGATTGGGGTAGGCTGCATACTGATTTGGGGTACCTGAGGGATGTAGTCGGGACATGGGGAACATGCAAGATTAGAATGGGGTTAATCAGGAGATCTTTCAGGAGTTCTAAGGGTGAATGCAGTGCCAAAGAAAACAACCTTGGCCCTCGTACAGGAAGAAGCCTGGATGGGAGTGCCAGGACTTGTTTCAAAAATGCAAATCTTGGTGCCTCAGTTTAAACCAGGGTAGAATCTGCCAGTTCAAGCCTTTGTTTTCTCATCCATCTCTGGAAGCAGTACAAGAAGAAATCTGAAGGGGAAGGAAACACTCTTATTTGTATGTTTGAAAATCTGAACCTTTCTGGAAATGGTCCTGAGCCAATGTCAAGAACCTACCACTCTTAAAAGACAGCCCTAGTTATTTATAAACATTTCTGATGTCATTTGTAGAGAAATGCTAGTTAATTCCACATAAATTTGTTGCATGCTTTGCATTCTGACTGATGAGAGTATGGAAATACAAAAGGTGATACATATACATTAGAAATAGATGAAAATAAGTGAGTGAATTCAACTTTAATGTCAACAAGAGAATCCAGAGAGATCTAGTTCGTCCAAAGCCACTTTGTGGAATTCAGTTTAAGGCTGGATAAGCCTTAGAAATAGCACTAGACAAGAATGGATATTATTAGGTTGGTGCAAAAGAAATTGCGGCTTTTGCCATTGCCTTTAATGGCAAAAGCCGCAATTTCTTTTGCACCAACCTAATAGAATATGGTCAGAGAAGAGCAAAGGAAGAGCTAATATAACTTTTATTATAAAAAATTAATTGAAAAATAAAACTTTTATGATTATTGATATTAGATGCATAGTGCAATAAAATTATACACCCACATAAAAAATAGCAAGGATGAATATATTAAATAGATGACAAATTCAATGCTCCAACAACAAAATAATTTAAAACATATTTACTTCTATGTAAAACCATAGCCAAAGAAGTGCTACACACTGGTTCTGTCCCCCAGTGGAGAGATGGCAAATCCCTGGGTTACTTGCTATTCCTGCCTATTTCCAGCCTGGGGCAGACATGACTATCAGCACTGCATTCTTCCATGCTGAGCCCAGACTAAGCCTCAGAGTTCTCAACAGAAATAGCCGTCAGCCATTACTAATCAATCAGAGCTGCTATTTTGCCATCTATTACTCTCTGGAATGGGCTGTGGCTGGCAAGCTAGTCCTGCTCCCAGCTCAGCCTCTCATCGTTTTGCCACTAGAAGCCTTGTCCATACAGTGCCCCAAAGCATGCCTGTTCTTATTAGTACTCACTATTATAATTCCACAACAGACCAAGAAGTAATTCTGTGAAACATGTTTTCTTTCCATCTCCTTTTCAGTATTACACATACATAAATGCATTTCCAATTTCCACAAATGTGGGGAAAATCAGGGTTTCTAAAACTATAAAAAAAAAAACAACTAAGAAATTATGAAAATAAATAGCATATATAGAGATCATATAAATGTATCCTAAAATGTGAGGTATTGAAAAGTGGTTCAAGTTCTTTTTGACATTAAAAAAGCTAAATTTTAAAAAATTTGTGTGCTCACTTCAGCAGCAACATACGAAAAAACTTCATTAATGATGTGTTTATAATGTATAATTAAAAAAAAACATCAGCCTCTGAATTTATGAGTATTATTGCTTATTGTCAAAGTACAAATAGAGTCACACTGTAATTAGCTTAGAGGAAAATATCAAGTAAATAATAGTGCAGGCAGGAAATATCTTGAAGGTGGCATGCAACTGAGTCTGAGAAAAACTGTTACATAAATGTGTCTTCTTGTAGTGAGTCTCACCTAATTTCACTGCTGATTTACTACCCCCTTAGGAGCCTGTGCCAACTGCCCAGCACAGCAACATCTCCAACTGCCCCCTAATTAAATGTGAAGCTACGCTTGTCCTCTAGCAATTGTCTAGCACTAAAATTTTATGATTTAAAAACAACTAACTCATGAAGTTAGCTAAGATTCAAAAGGTAAAAAGCCTAGCCCTTTATCTGACCTACAATCTATAATTAGCATGGTTATGTCCTCAGTCACAATTAACTAGTATCACCCCCAATTAACTTCCCAGATAGTTTTTCAATTAGCACTAACAAGTCAAACTACTAAAAAAAAAACAAAAAAAAAAAAACAAAATCCAGCACAGGGTGGCATGGTAATAGGACTGCTTCTAAGAGTGTTAATTTACTCTGACAACTGACAAGAAAAAAATTCCAGGGAAAACAAAAATTCCATTCCGTTTTATCTTTGCCACTTATAATATGGTCTCGCCTTAAAGGTCTAATTTTTTCACGTTTAGAGAAGCATTTTTACTATTTTATATCCAAATAATATTCATATTTTTTTTTCTGTTTTAGAATAATACCAGGTTTCCATTTGTCAGAAGCGTTTGTCATTGAGTGGTGAATTACATTGCAGGAGATGTCATAAGCAGCGGTTTGTCACCACCTGCCATGTTAAATAAACCTCAGAGGTAAGCACCAGGTTATAGGGTAAGTAAACAAGGTCTTTTTCCCCTTCTTCCTTAAACCATGCACTAAGTTGTACAAGCAAATGCTAGCCTAGGTTTTCCATTTTAGTACTAGGTTAAAAACAATGAGAGATCATATAAATCAATAAGAACTTCACGTAAGTTATTGAATTACTAAAAAAAAAAAAAAAACCAGCTAAAAGCTGTATTTCAGCTAAGCAGTAAAAACTGTTTCTTTTCAGAAAAAAACAGACTGAAAAAAATAAAATGTCTAGGACTCTAAATGTGGTTAATCTCATCGTGAAATGTCCACATAAATTTGTGAAATAGTAATTGTGGGTCCTTCTTCTTCCCTGAGAGTTCTTTCTTTTATTTATCCCAGATGAACTCCTTCTCTCTCCCCTTTCTCCTTCAGCTCTCTAACAGTCTAGTCCATAGTTTGGGGGCCCCACGCTCAGGCACTGATAAAAAATTAAAAGAAATCATAATGCATTGCAGTTGCAGGGCTGGGGATGGGGGAGCGCTGTTTGCAGAATTAGACACTACAAGACAAAAAGCAATAAACTCAAAACCCTGAGATTTCAGGGCAGTAGTGGGGGAAGGGTGAACACTGGTGGGTGGGGTTGCAGAATGAATTCACATGATTCAGAAACGCTTCTTGGCCACACAGGCCTGGGAAAAGAAAAGTATGCCTTCTATCTTGGATAGACCATGAATCACACCTAGTGGGAGACACATCACAATGTACAATAACACTAACTTGTGTGGAGGGCAGTGAGGTGTTTAGACCCTGGAACATTAAACATGGAGAGGAAGAGAAGGGCAAAGCTGATGGTGATTATAACTGTAGTTAGATACAGTGTATATACATAGAATTTCACGTCCATTTTACAGATTTAAAAATGAGGTTTTCTACAGGCTGTTTTTATCATGTTCAAGTTCACTCAGATGACTAAAAGTCCCAGCCTTTTTCCATTTTCCTACAATTAGTTTTGCCAAAGATTCATAAGTATATCCAACAAATGTGGTATTTATATACATCTTTTATCATCAAATTCCTCTTGATAACCAAAGATGGCCAGGTTTAGCATTTCAACCAAAAAGAAACAACCACTCTGTGAATTCCAACCAAAAGGTTTATAAAGAATAGTTTATTAGCTGTCCCAGGTGTTGATTTTCATTTAGAAAGCTTGTTTTCACACATCAATAGCATTATTATAAACTTGTTTTAACATCAATCTAGACTTAAGGTGTCTCACATAACAACACAGAAAAAAAAAAAAATCCCTGTTTACTGCATTAGAACCCTGAGGACTTCAGCATTTGCATATCTTCTAAGAGTTAGAAACCAAAGGGATTAACAATCAAACTGAAGAAGTGCTGGTGAAATGCACTCTAAACGAACACTCACCTCATCAACGCTGAGACTAAGGGCCGTTTTTACCACTTCTCCATCCTAGTGCCACGTACATGATAGACAGTTAATTCTGCTTGTGGATTGGCTGACAACAAGAGTTCAGTGAACTAACATCAAATACTTTTTAAGACCCTAATTTGCAATTTGTAAAACCAGGAGTAACAACGAGTCCTTTAGAAATCAAAAGGGGATGTTGGCCTCGGATAACCTTATGTTCAAGCCTTGCTAGCTGTTTTCTTGACAGAATACTGTGTGACAGACACCACAACTAAACATCTGATGGGTCAGAGAACTCTCTATTTCTTTTATAGCTTTTTTAAACAATGAAAACAACTTGCTCTTTAAGGTTACAACTTTATGGGAGACAGGAACCTTTCATACTTTATGGAAAGGTGAAAGCTATCCTTAAAAGGGCCAAGAACCCAATACATTTTTAACTCAGAGGTTCAGTTTATCTGCATTGCATCATTTCATCATAAAATAAGATGATCAGGCCCTTTTTCTTCTGGTTTATTAAAACAGCTTGTTTTTACTGAAAGTCTGACACATACCTCTGTATGCTGTGTCTTCCCCTTATAAAAAGCATATTCAATTTCTCCCTCTTTTCTTAAAAATAGAAGTAGTTTTTGGCTGTTCTTTCTTGCTCCCTGTCTCTCTTCACATCTTTAAAGAATAGAACTGTTTTCTTTTCCCTGTCTTAAAGGAATATGAAATGAGTATATTTTCTATTGTTTTAGAAGAATGTCATGTTCCTTTAAAAAGGATGATTTTAGATATTGAATCTTTTACTTCCCTCTTTATGAAGACTTATGATTTTTAAAAACCACTTTCAGCTGAGCAACTTACAGTATAAAAACGAATGCATGTATATATATAAAATATGAAAAATATATTTTTACTAATATATACAATGATAGATCACAAATACTATAAAGCTCAGCTAAATAAAGACTATAAAAGTAAGCAAGAAAACTTTTTAATCAATACTAATGTGAGTTGCTAATGAGATATGTGGGTTGCTTTTGAAGGAAGACAGTACTGGGATTAGTTATTTAAATATTAATAAGTTGTTCCCTGCATAAGGTCAACTTAGGAAGAAAGCAAGTTCAGAAAACATAGCCACAATTCAAAATCTCAACTTCAAATAAACTGAAAATATAATATTCAAGACCTTGTTCTGAGCATAGACCTTAACACTTCAAATACATCAGAACACAATTTTAATGACAAATTTAAGCTGTATTTCCTTTGAACTATTAAATGGCAGCATTATATCCACATTCTTTACACTTGACTATGAACTCCAACTCATGTAATTAAACAGCATCAGACCTATGCAAGACATGCTCAGCAAGGGGTGGGAACCACCCTTGAATTTCCATTTTTCTTTGTCTGTATTTTACAAAATCATGCAAATCTCATGCAAGAATTAGAGCTGTAATATGATAGCTTGATGACAGAGCAAAATTAATTTGAAACAAAGAAAAATAGTAATTTGTGAAAATCATGCCCACTGGTAAGTTATAGTCACAGGGGAGGGCAGGATGGTATGGGAGAGGCCTCTGGGGTCAGGAATACATTTCCAAGCAAACCTTATTCCCCCACAACAGCTATTTTAAGTGATGAGTAATAGGCTCTGGAAAAAAAAAAAAATGGAGAAGCTGCCCTGAAGGGAAGGGAGGACACTTTATCCTCTGTCATGGAAAAACACAGGAGGAAAGATGGTGGAAGATAAGAGACACTGAGTGATGGAGGCAGGGACACAGGGGAACTCATGTCACATGGCTTCCTTCCTTTCAGGAAAGCCAGAGGGGTTATCTTTTTTTTTTTTTTTTTGAGACGGAGTTTGGCTCTTGTTACCCAGGCTGGAGTGCAATGGCGCGATCTCGGCTCACCGCAACCTCCGCCTCCTGGGTTCAGGCAATTCTCCTGCCTCAGCCTCCTGAGTAGCTGGGATTACAGGCACGTGCCACCATGCCCAGCTGATTTTTTGTATTTTTAATAGAGACGGGGTTTCACCATGTTGACCAGGATGGTCTCGATCTCTTGACCTCGTGATCCACCCGCCTCGGCCTCCCAAAGTGCTGGGATTACAGGCTTGAGCCACCGCGCCCGGCCCAGAGGGGTTATCTTTTAAGCATGGAGGATTGTCAGAGTTTCATGAGCTTGAAAAATATAGGGATAGTTTGAAGCAGCTGCAATGGAAAAGTGGGTTGCTGGGTTACTTTATTCACAATACTTTATTCACAGTATATGGGTTTGTCTTGTCCAGTCTTGGGGGCCAGTGATGACTTCAGAGTTCTACAGCAGTGCCTCCAAAGCTTAATAGGGGTAACAAATATGTGTACATGTGCCACCACCCGTCTCTTACATCATGACTGTGACAGACATTACTAATCAAGCACAACACCCTTTCTCACTTAGCTGATAAGGAGCCTCAGAATCCTTCTCAACTAAGTACTCTGAGAAGCCATTACTCACTGATCAAAGGAGGTACTTCAGATGGAATCTGGTCACCATGCTTGAGTAGAACACAAGTCTTGCTGTGTACTTGGCTTACTCATAACCAGCCTCCTGCATTTACATCCATGGCCAGTTACCTACTTGATGCTCCCTTTCTATAAGAACCGAATTTTTTGTTCCTCAACTTCAATAGCTTTATGTATAGGGATCTGATACCTGCTTCTAAACTTCCTAAACAGAAACCATACACTCAGGGTTGGCCCATTCATGAACACCACAGACCACTGCAGTAAGCCATGGCTCTAACCCTCAACCAGCCTATCCATTTCCTCAAGACTCATTCCCAACTTACTATGAGGCAAGAGAGAAATCTGATGATTGTTGGTCGTCAGTGGGCTGCCTTGGTTCTCTGTATATTAGGCTTAGTACTGAAAGAAAATACCCTGGAAGTATCTCACTCTTCTAGTCCTAAATTTGCAATGCCCTGGTGACTTTGCATAAAAGCCAGGTCCCATAGGCCACTAAGTCCTCAATCAACCAAGCAACCAAGAAGCCTTTTAATGACTTCTAAGTTTGCAGACTGTAACAGCACGTTATCCTGACCTCAAGGTTTTTCACCGAAACATTCTCCCTAAAATAGGCCCGGCAACATCTCAGATGCCCAGGAAATAACTCTCAGAATGTCAGAGGCCAACTCTCCCAAAATTTCAGGTATTCTCTTCAATGGAGAGCCTAAAATCCAAGAGGCAGTCCAGGAATAAGCCTGAAACTAGAATATTATTTCCCTGAAGTTTCTGTGCACCAAGAAGGTATCTCCCTCTGAAGCAATGAACCTAACCAAACATAATAATACCCAACGTGGGCTTGCCTATGTTTCTAGGTCTTGCTAGTTCATTGGTGAGACCAGGTCCCTGTTCTTACACAGGTTATTCTTACTTTGACGAAATATTCTAGAATCCCTATGTTTATGTCTTGCCAAATCCCATGACATCTTAGATTTAATTGCTTCTTCTCAATCCTGCAATCTTAATTCAGTCATTCCCTTAGACCCAGGCAAGAGTGCCTGAGTCCCACAATAGAAGAGATCTATGGAAGAATCATCTCCCCTGAACCTGAGTAGTATAATGTGGTCCCCAATGAACAACCAGTGTCTGCAAGACAGCATGAGTCTGAGAACTCCAGGGTGAACCATACTAGTAGCCTAGAATGACAGAACTCAGCCGTATGGCATACATCCTAGGAGCCATCTGCCCTAATCAGACCCTGTCTCTTCAGCCTGGCCCCACGTTTTCAAGAATTTGATTTTTCAGAAATTTAAACACTAGGAGCCAATATGTTTCTCATCATCAAAAGATCAGCTGAAGTAACAGCATAGACAACCCTAGAGATGGTCAAGAAGGGACAAGAAGTGCAAACATTTGCCTTGATGTGCACTTGAGTCGAAACCGCAACTTGACCATGGACTAACTCTGTGACGTTCATCAAGTTTTTTGATTTCTTTGAGCTTCAGTTAAACAAAGATAAAGTGGAAATAACAATAAAAATATAATGGGGTTGATGGACAGCTTAGAGATAAGATGCATTAAATGCTGGTTAAATGACACTCTCGACAACAATGCCCAATTACATCAGTCTTGTGCCAAAGTGCAAATTAAGATATAAACATATTGGAAGCATAACGCTTGTCACATAGTAGGTGCTCAAATATATGGAAATAAAACCAGGAATATATGAGTCAGGTCATGTTTGCTTCCATGAGAATGAGAATATTTCTCAAAAGGAGCCTAATTCACCAGGCAATCATCTTGGACAAGTATCTTCATTACTTTTCTTTTTTTTTGAGGTGAAGTTTTGCTCTTGTTGCCCAGTCTGGAGTGTAATGGTATGATCTCCACTCACCGCAACCTCCGTGCCCCGAGTTCAAATGATTCTCCTGCCTCAGCCTCCCAAGTAGCTGAAATTACAGGCATGTGCCACTACACTTGGCTAATTTTGTATTTTTAGTAGAGATGGGGTTTCTCCATGTTGGCCAGGCTGGTCTTGAACTCCTAACCTCAGGTGATATGCCCATCTCAGCCTCCCAAAGTGCCTAGCCTCCATTACTTTTTATTCACTGTTAGCTTGATGTTTCAATTGAAACAAGTAGTAACCTAAAATCACATTATAAACTATGCCTGAAAATCCATCAAATCCACTTAAACTGTGATTTCTGACCTGCAAGTCACATTTGAACATTTATAGGCAATTCAATATTAAAACTCTGCCTTTGAAGGGGAGAAGTTGTTCTTCAGAAAGATGACGCTTTGCAATTGCTAAAATAACACACTTATTTTAAAGACGAATTTCTTCTACTAAATGACAATGTATCATTCCTATGCTGAACTTTAATTAGAGTTAAACATTTCAAACTTAGATATATGGAGATTATTTTTAAAAGTCAATTCCCTTTTTAGGTCACTTGAATTTTTGTTCCACAAAGAAAAAAAAAATCTTTCTGGAACTAAAGTGAACATTTTGGTCTTGGTTAAATGTGTAGCTGGGGGCAAAGAAAAGCCAAATAGCTAAAACATAATTCTGATGGTTGTACTTACTGCTGAGTGTATATCTAAGTGAAAAGTGTACAGAATTTCTAAAAATAACTCTTAACCTTTCATTGCAGAATATCTCAGGATGGAGGAAAGAACACTTCCCCACCTGGACAGTTCTACCTACTCATATTCGTGAAAGGACAATGCTGATTACACACACAATTTGCTTTGTGATAACATTAACCTGTTTTGCAGGCTCCTAAAAGGAAGGCATGCTCCATTGCAGGATTATAATTTGATTCAGATGATCCAGGCTTCAAAGACTAGTTTTGTTACTCAGCAAAAGTCCTGTATTTGGCTAGGCACTTGACAGAGCCTTTGTCTCCTAAAATTTTCCCTAGATACCAGTTACTTATTGTCCCCTGTCTGCCACCTACCCTGCCTCTGCCCCACCATTGATTCTCTGTAATTCTCTGCCCTGCTCTTGGCCCAGGGAGGCCTATTTTAGAGCCTGCAGCACCACAGGTTTGGTAGACAGAAGCCACCAGCAAAACACTACAAGACAGACGGGTCTGTGTTGCTATTAGAACAGCTGGAAACAGTTACTGTATGAGTATCTTTGCCACCCCACTTATCAGGCCATAGACTCCTAGGAAAGATAAAAGGAAATGTTGCAGGTGAAGAACGTAGCAATGGTCTGTCACAATCAATAAGTGACAGATGCCACCCACTGTTAAAGCCAAAATAAGCAAATGGTATTTGAGGACGGTCCACAGTTAGTTAAGGATTTGACTGGAATACGTGTCACCAGATAAGGTAGCTGTTTCAGTTAGTGTGAAGAAGTGAAAATATTTGGTTCACAGCCATTCCCCACTCCCATCAAGTATTAGTGCATGCCTGCTCAGCTTACCCAAAACCCTCCCTGACAAAATCCAGGGAAACGGATTCACTCCCAAAAAGGAACCAGAGTGAAAGAAAATCTCCACTCCTCAAAAGAGCTGCAATCAGCTGGTGGGGGCACAGAGGATGTCATATTTGTCCTGTGCCAAAGGAAGGCAGAATTGCGGCAGCTGGTGACAGTTCTCTGATGACTTGAAGGGAAAAAGTTGCTCTGGATCAGGCCAGTGAGCTGCTCCTTGAAAGTTAAGGGTGTGAAAAACAAGATAGAAAGTTTTTGTGAGTTGTTGAATGCTAGATATAAGCAAATACAGGACTTCCTAGTTTTGTTGCACTTGATAAACACTGGGCCAGCACTGAGCTACCAGGATCATAGCTTTAGAAGCATTGCCCAAGGCTGACAGATGTAATCCCACATCTGATCCTTCACTCAGGTACACGACCAAAATGCAATCCTCACCTGCCCAAAAGAAATAGTCTGGAGTCTGAATGTCTTAAGTCAGTGGTTGTTCTGCCGTTTTAGGGCTAGCAGCATTAGCATTGCCTGGGAGCTGGCTAAAAATGCAAAATCCCAGATTTCCTGAGTCAATACTCTGAAGGGTGGGGGGCAGGCCATCTGTGTTTTAATAAGCCCCCTAGGTGACTCTGATGCACACTCAAATTTGAGCCTCACTGTCTTAGCACAAATGCCTTAGCCCCAATGCTATTACTATCAGTTACCATTTGTTTACCACTTATTATGAATCAATCGTCTTGCTAAATCCTTTACTCAAATTATCACATTTATTCTTTACAACACCCTTGTGAGGTAGGTACTGCTGGCACCCCCACATATGGAAGGTAAACTGAGGCTCAGCTAGTTTTCAGAGCATACACAAGGGCCTGTGGCCAATGCCAGAGTCAGAAATGGAATTATGCTGATCTTCCCAATGTTCAGAATCACTTCACTTTACTGTTCTGCCTCTATAACAAATCCAGAAACACTGTTACAGAGCGAAATGCACTTTTCAAACAGGTACATTTGTTAAAAGATGTGAACCTTTTCTGTAAGACAACTTTGACTGTCCCCAGCTTGCTTGGAGAATCTTTGAGCTGTCCTAACAGGAAACTCCTTCAGTTCTAAGACATGCCCTACTCTCAGCGAAGTACAAAGGGATATTTAGGAGATAAGAAATGGGCTGAGCCCAGGATCCCACAGCCAGATATCTGGCCATCTGGAATGGATCAAACTTACACAGGTTTGGAATTGCTCAAATAAATGTCCTTTGTGTCTCCACCAAAATATATATATGTGTACATGCACACGTGTACACATACACCTCACATGCATAACAAAATAGACATTATCCATACTTTCATCAGCCATTGGGGGAAAATACAAAATTGAATCTACTTCTTCCCTCCACAAAAAAAAAAAAAAAAAATCACACTGCATGAAAATGAATTAAAAGAAAGAATCTTTAAAAAGGCTTATCTATGAATTCCTACATGGAGTGTGCTATTGCCTGCCACTAGGAAGCACCTGTGTTCTTTTCTCTAAACTGATAAACTAACGTCTCTTTTTACCTGGAGGAAAAGAAAATCAACAGACATTGACCTTACAATAATCAATTACTTATTCTCATATTTTAATTTCAGCACACAAAACATCTCAACATAAAGTTAAAAAAAAAAATCCTGCTTCAAAAATTGTGTGCTATCATATTTGTGCAACGCCAAGCAGAACAAAAGTAAAAGAAAGAAAAAGATTTATATTTGTCTATATTTTAGCAATGCTAACCACGGATTTATTTTTATCTGCAATTAACCTGATAATGCCACTTGTATTTTATTTAAATTCAACATGTTGGAAAATTTTTAAGTGCAGAAAAATTTTAAATTTTTTTCTGAAATATATTAAAAATACATATATGTATTGGTATTTAGATATAGATATGTGATAGAAATAGCAATCAACAAAAAATACTCTAAAGAAACATACTTTGAGAATTTGCTTACTTGGAAAAAGATTAATTTACATTTATTCCAACACATTCACTAAGTTTATATTTTATGAAATTCTTTTTTTTTTTTTTTTTTTTTGAGACAGAGTTTTGTTTTTGTCACCCAGGCTGGAGTGCAGTGGCGTGATCTTGGCTCACTGCAACCTTCACCTCCTGGGTTCGGGCGATACTCCTGCCTCTGTGTTCTCAGTAGCTGGAGATTACAGGTACTCAGCACTATCCCCAGCTAATTTTTGTATTTTTAGTAGAGACAGGGTTTCACCATGTTGGTCAGGCTGGTCTTGAACTTTGGACCTCAGGTGATCCACCTGCTTCAGGCTCCCAAAGTGCTGGGATTACAGGTGTAAGCCACCATGCCTGGATTACATTTAATATTTCATCAAAAATTAGAGTATTAATACCAAGTGAGGCCATCATAAAACTCTATTTGAGTAATTTAAAAATTCCCAAATAGGCCAGACACAGTGGTTCATACCTGTAATCCCAGGACATTGCGAGTCTGAAGCAGGTGGATAACGAGGTCAGGAGTTCAAGACCAGCCTGGCCAAGATAGTGAAACTCTGTCTCTACTAAAAATACAAAAATTAGCCAAGTGTGGTAGCAGGTGTCTGTAATTCCAGCTATGTGGGAGGCTGAGGCAGGGAATTGCTTGAACCCAGGAAGTGGAGGTTGCAGTGAGCTGAGATGAAGCCACTACACTCCAGCCTGGGTGACAGAGCGAGACGTTTGTCTCAAAAAAGAAAATACCCAAATAGTGAGCTAGTGAGTTTATGTTTTCACTTTATTTTCTCACCCTCCTTTAAGCGATCATTCCACATGAGTACTTTGCCATCATAGGGCAGTAACACACTTCCTTTTGTCTCCCTCAATTAATTCCCCAAAGCTCTTTGAAAGCATTGGGTTCTTCTTCCACATCTCCATATACCCAGAAGTTCCTAGAAAACAGCTTTGCAATTGGTAAGCTTTTAATCAATAAGACTAAGGTGATATTATTTAGCAAGGCTAGGTGGTAAAGTGGACAATCATACCCTTTCTAAGGGGGGCGGCCACTCATAAACTCCACACACTTGTCTTCAGTCCAGAATGCTGGTCCAGTATTTCCTGACGATTTCTCAAAGGAAAAGTCAGCCAGGCATGGTAGCTCACACCTATAATCCCAGCAGCACTTTGGGAGGCCAATGCAGGTGGATTACTTGAGGTCAGGAGTTCAAGACCAGGCTGATCAAAATGGTGGAACCCAGCTCTGTTAAAACCCAGCTACTGAGGAGGCTGAGGCAGGAGAATCGCTTGAACCCAGGAGGCAGAGGCTGCAGTAAGCCAAAATCATGCCACCGCACTATGGCCTGGGCAACAGAGCAAGACTCAGTCTCCAAAAAAAGGAAAAGAAAAATGGCCATTAGGACTTCAAAGAGAAATCTTCCCATTTTTAAATGCTGGCCACATATGCTAAATTTCTCTTTAAAACAGGGCTCAGTAAGCTGGATTTGTGCAGGAAAACCAAGTCACTTGAAGAGACACCAGATATAGCAAGTTTAATGCAGGAATTGGGGTTTCCACAAATGATAGGTGAACCAGAGTGGATAAAGAACAGAAATGTCACAGTGGAAGTTATGGGAAGGGCAGGCAGAAGGGTGAGAAGGCAGACCCAGAAACCTCAACCTGAAGCAACACCAGAGTGGTGGTTCTCAGTGGCTTATGGGGAACCGCCCTGGAAATTCCCTGGAAAGGTACCACCAGTGATTACTGTCTGCAGCAGTCAAGTGAGTGGTTCGCAAGCCATCAGGAATCTCACATCTGCCCACACATTCGGCTGTAACAGGCTCCATATCTCTTCCGCCTCCCAGCTCCCGTCCTGGTTCCCTTCACTGGGAATCTGGACTCAGAACCATTAAGAAAAGAGGACTCTGGGGTATGTGCTTCTTGGTTCCTCTTCATTGCATCCCATAGATGGAAATGATGTCAAATTGACAGCAGACAAGCCTAGCACTGACAGTATAGGACAAGGAAAGATATCAATGGGGCAAACTTCACTTTCAAGGCACAGTATACCATTTCCAGTTTAGAGGATGACTGCAGAAACCATTTGAACAACTTCACCTTCTAACATGAGAAAAGGGAATGAAATGTATTGAAGATACTGTCTCAGGTAACACATACAATCCTTGATAAGGATCCAATGAACACTTCACCTGGCTGCATCCCCAATTTTCCTTTCTTCCCTCTCCGTGCCCTCCCTACCTCTCTTTTCCATTCCTTTCTTCTTTCTGCTCCTTCTTCTTCCTCCTCCTCCTCCTTCTCATTCTTCTTTATATTTTAACATCACAAAAATACCATCTCAGGAGTTAGGGGTGAGGAGAGCAGGTGTCAATAAAGGGATAGCACAAAGGTGTTTTGGGGAAAGATAAAACTCTTCTATAATCTGATTGTGATAGTGACTAATTGCACAAATCTATATGACTGTAAAAATTCATAGACGGAGCACCAAAAGGTCACATTTTACCATATGATAATAAAATTGCTGAATGATAATAACCTTAAAACAACAATAAAAAGAAACATATCCTCTTGTAAGAAAAGTAGGCAACATCAAAGCAACTTGAATTAATGAGATGCATGAACTCTGAGAGATCTACAACTTCTGACTAAACAATACTATCTTGGGTCTTATAGAAAGTCGGGAACATGCAGGAGAAAACATTCAGCGGTAGGTACCTTTAAACAAATCAAGAAACATAATCTACTGTTGATATTTACATGTTAATCCTCCATGAAGGTTAAATAATCCTTTCCAAAACTGTCTGTGTGCATGTTTACTATATAAGAAGATGGTCCTCACATAGAGTTTACTTTGTTTAGGAGGAATCAGTCAAATGCTCTTAACTCCAATTATTACTGTAAAAAGCAGAAATTGAAATTATAGTAGAAATAAAATACATTTTGGCAAAGGATAGCGCTGATTGGGAAGTAATATATCAACCATTATGATGTGATAATTAAGTAGACAATAAACTCTAACGCAAAAACAGCTTGTAAACAAAATTTAAAAAAATTATAAAGCCTTGCTTTTTCTACCTGTCCATTGACTTGGAAGAAAATTCACCAGATTAAAAAAAATGAAAAAGATTATGTACTATAAAATTTAAATAAAAATGTATACTGCTCAACTTGCTTAAATGTAGACATTTAATATACTTAAAGTTGCTTTTAATTATTCTCTCACTTACAATAACACTGTCTCACCAATCGCCTGCAAGTCTTTCTCTCTACACTTCACAAATATCTGGTCAAAATTCAACAACTGGTTGGTGTAGACAAAGACTTTCAGTTCTTCAAGTCTGTGTTAGACTCACACTTGAGTGCTTTTCAACTGTCTCTTCAGAATGTCAGTGATTAGCATACAAAAGGTTTATTTAATTTCATTATTTCTTTTCAGGGAAAAGAGGTTAGAAACAGCTGTCATTCAGGTGACGAATACAAGCTGCCAGCCTTTGAAAGAGCAGGTAAAATAGTTGAGGTTGGAATTAATTAGCATTTAGAAATCCCCCACACTGGATTGTACCCTGGCAAGGAAATGGCTGTCCGTCTTTGCAAATTATTTTATCTGTTAAAGTAGACAGGATAGAAGGTAGAGTGGAAAGATAAAGCAAGACGCTTGAACATTCAGAAACAAACACATAAAATAGTTTTCTACTCTTTTTAAAAATATAGGCTTATATGTATAAATCTAAGATGTGACATTCAGTCCGCAGTCATGCCTGAACATACCATAAGCCTTTTAAAACCCACATTCAGGGGCTTATGATGATTTCCAGCAGACATGGGACATTCAATGTTAACATTCATGAAGCTGTCATCAATGCTGACCCACACAACAGCTGTGCAGCCACTTGATTTGTTACATATTCTGAAAGAAAGAATATTTTCTAAAAGGAATCTCTCCCTGACCACAAATTGTTTGGTTTAGATTTCATCAAGGTGATACACCTCGGAGCACACCCAAATATCTGAAGAAGAAAAAGGAGGAGGAGGAAGGGGAGAAGAAGGAGAAGAAAAAGGAGGGAAAAAAAAGGAGGAGAAGGAGAAAGAAGAGGAAGAAAAGGAGGAGGAGGAGCAGGAGGGCAGCAACTATTCTATTTCAGAATTACATATATGTCCTAACAAGTTGACATTTAAGAAAAGTCATTTTAATTTATATATGACATTTAGTATATATGAGGAACATATTTTAAAAGCAGAAAATGATAGATATCAGATATTTAATGATAGATAATAAGTGACCACCTGGCAGGCTTGAAAAGCAAGAAAAAAGCAACACACTGTTAAGAGTGCCTACAGAAGATCAAAATGTTGGCAGGGTGCAGGGGCATGCACCTGTAATCCCAGCACTTTGGGAGGCTGAGGAAGGTGGATGGCTTGATTTGTTATAAGTCATGGAAGAAAGAATATTTTCTAGAAGAAATCTCTCTCCCTGACCACATATTCTGTTTGGTTTAGTTTTGCTTTGAGACAGTCACCCAGGCTGGGGTGCAGTGGCATGATCTTGGCTCACTGCAACCTCTGCCTCTTGGGCTCAGGTGATCTCCTGCATCAGCTTCCTGAACAGCTGGGATTACAGGCACATGCCACCATGCCTGGCTAATTTTTGTATTTTTACTAAATCCGAGGTTTTATCACGTTGGCCAGGCCAGTCCCGAACTCCTGGCCTCAAGTGATCAACCCATCTTGGCCTCCCAAAATGCCAAAATGCTAGAATTACAGGTATGAGTGCTTTCAAATGTTCAACATGACTCATCATCAGAGAAATGCAAATCAAAACCACAATAATATATCCTCTCACCCCAGTTAAAATGGCTATTATCAAAAAGACAGGGATAACGGAATACAGAGAAAGGGAAACCCTTATACATTGTTGGTAGAAATGTAAATTGGTACATCCACTCTGGAAAATAGCATGGAGGTTCTTGAAAAAATTAACAATAGAACTACTGTGCGATCTAGCAATTCCAGTACTAGGCATATATCCAAAAGAAAGGAAATAAATATAATGAAGAGGTATCTGCACTCCCATGTTCATTGCAGCACTATTCACAATAGCCAAAATATGGAATCAACTGATGCACCCATCAATTAGTGACTGGAGAAAGAAAATATGGTATTTGTATGCAACTGAACATTATTCATCCAATAAAAAAGAATGTGTCATCTGCAGCAACATGGATGGAACTAGAGGTTATTGTGTTAAGTGAAATAAGCCAAGCATAGAAAGACAAATATCACATGTTAACAATCAAACATGGGAGCTAAAAGGTGGATCTCATGAAGATAGGGTAGACTGGTGGTTAGTAGAGGCTAGGAAGGGTAAGGGAGAGGGAGGATAAATTGAGGCTGATTAATGGGTACAAATATACAGTTTGACAGAAGAAATAAGACCTTGTGATTCATACATCAATAGGATGACTACAGTTTACAGTAATTTATTATGTTTTAAAATAGTTAAAAGAATAATTTGACTGTTTCTAGCATTAAAAAGACAAAAAGACAAATATTTAAGATTATATGTATCTCCCAATTACACTGATTTGTTCTTCACAAATTATATGAATGTATTAGATTATGACATGTACCTCAAAAAAATAAACTTACCGCATTATTATTGCCTGGAAAGCAAATGTCAAAACACTGGACCCAAACTGGACCACAGTCTGAGAATTTTGTGATTAAGGTAAGTCTTTGTTTTGATAATGTAAGAGATGACTGATTCCCCATTACTCATAAGAATATTTTTTGAGACTCAGAAGTAATTATGCAACAAAACATTTCACACAAGGCAGGAAGAATGGATCTCCATAGGCCCAAATGAAATTGAACTTTGCCCTACAACCACTACCACCACCATCTTTCCTCCTCTGCCTGCACACTCACCCCCTACCACATTTTCTAACTGCCTTCACCACCTACCTGCACTTCCACTCCCAGACCTTCTCATCTCGGCCTGTGCTACCTCCATCGTCCCATGTCAGAGTCCTGCTCTTCTGCGCCCACCAACACAATGTCCACACTCTCCTGACCTCCCACACTGGCATGGTCCTGACCACCTCTACCTCTTTCAGCAGTTTCCATTTCACCTTGTTTCCAATGTATTTACTTAGCCTACCTTCCTTTACTTGCCTGAAGCTTCCTTTAGCAGCCTCCTTACAAAACACAAAATAGCAGCCTGTATCTTTTTATTTCCTCCTGTCCCTCTCTTAGTGATTGCCATAATAACTGCACAGTTAAATCTAAACAAGTTTTCCTCCCCGTCTTCTCACTAGCTTACATGGAGAAGAGCATGAGAGCTCTGGTTATTCACAGAAGTACCTGCTTTTTCACTGCCTCCTGCTTACAGCTTTCCGTGGATTTTGATTCTTGGTCATTCTCAGTCTCTTATCTAAAGACAGGTGCCAGGCACAGGTGAATTTACCATGGAACCAATTAGTCTGAAGTTCCTGGGCCCTTTCCTTGCATGAGTGAGGCCACAACAATATTTTATTTGGAATTTTTTTTTGAAAGGACCTTTAAAGTTGTAAAAGCTTCGCATTCCATATAACCTGGATCAGCTCCTGGAGGACAGCGAGCTACGAAGGTTTACTAGCAAAGCTTTGATTTATCAGCAGCTTTCATGTATTTATTTTATTCTAATCTTTTACAGGCATATATAAATATGGGCTGGCTAAAAGCTTGTGGGGAAGGGACAGAGAAACATTTTCAGCTGCCATTTGAAGAGTAGTTTATGGGACCCAGAGCAGATGGAAGTATCTCTTCGCTGGTCAGCACAGAATCAATAAGGACAAGTCACTCTGAAATGACCTCCCTGCATTACTTGAATTCTGAAGTTTCTTTCCTATATCAGGGCATTTTCACTTGCTGCTCCTTCTGCCTCAAACACTCTTCTCCCAGATCTCTGCAAGACTGGCTCCTTTTTGAGCTGCAGTTTTCAGCTCCTATGTACTCTTCGAGAGGCCCTCCCAGCAACTGCCTCCATCCCACCTACTCCCTACAGTTCACCATATCCCTTTTTTTTTCTTTTTTTTAAGAGATGGGATCTTAGGATGTTGGCCAAACTGGTCTTGAACTCCTCAGCTCAAGCAATCCTCCCACCTTAGCCTCTCAAAGTGCTGGGATTACAGGTGTGAGCCACCACGCCGGGTAGCATTTGTTTTCTTTATACCACATACCCATATTAAAAATATTTTTTGTGGGGTGGGGCATCAAAGTTCATATCCCAGTGTCCTTTAAATCTACTTCCTTTTTCCTTCTTTCCGGTGTTCAAGATGTCGGAGCTAGGACGTGGTGGGTCCTCTGGTGCGAAATTCCCGATTTCCTCGGGTTTTCCGGTAGGAGCGGTAATCAACTGCGCCGACAGCAAAGGAGCCAAAAACCTGTGCATCATCTCTGTGAAGGGGAGCAAGGGACAGCTGAACAGACCTCCTGCTGCTGGTGTGGGTGACATGGTGATGGCCACAGTCAAGAAAGGCAAACCAGAGCTTAGAAAAAAGGTACATCCAGCAGTGGTCATTCAACAACTAAAGTCATACCGCAGAAAAGATGGCGCATTTATTTATTTTGAAGATAATGCAGGGGTCACAGTGAATAATAAGGCAAGATGAAAGGTTCTGCTATTACAGGACCAGTAGCAAAGGAGTGTGCAGACCTGTGGCCCCAGATTTCATCCAATGATGGCAGCAATGCATGATTCTCCAGTATATTTGTAAAAAATAAAAAACTTTGAAACCAAAAAAAAAAGCAAAGATCTGGAACCAACCCAATGCTCATTGATGATAGGCTGGACAGGGAAAATGTGGCACATATACAACACGGAATATTACACAGCCATCAAAAACGATGAGTTCATGTCCTTTGTAGGGACATGGATAACCTGGAAACCATCAATCTCAGCAAACTAACACAAGAACAGAAAATCAAACACCGCATGTTCTCACTCATAGGCGGGTGTTGAACAATGAGAACACATGGACACAGGGAGGGGAGCATCACACACTGGGGTCTGTTGGGGGGAAATAGGGGAGGAACAGCGCCGGGTGGGGAGTTGGGGAGAGATAGCATGGGGAGAAATGCCAGATATAGGTGAAGGGGAGGGAGGTAGCAAATCACACTGCCATGTGTGTACCTATGCAACAATCTTGCATGTTCTTCACATGTACCCTAAAACCTAAAATGCAATAAAAAAAATTAAAATTAAAAAATAAAAACAAAAAAAAAATTTTCTACACGTTTTATTTACTTTTTGAATGTCTACATCCCCCACTGAAAGGTAAGCACAAGACGGCAGGGACCTCAGCTGTCTTGTACACTATGGTATCCCTAAGGCATGGAATGTGCTTGGCTCCTGGAACAATTAGTACTTACAGAAGAGAGAAAAGAAGGAAGGATGGGTGAGTAGGTTTGATGGATATGATTCAAATCCAGTAAAATATTTTCAGAGTCTATCATAATATTCTAGCACAACATAGAGAAAATACAAATAATAAAAGTAATGCAAAAAGTCAAATAATCCTATGTAAAGAAGATTACTGGTAAATCTAGAGTCCTAGAACATTTTTGCACTAGAAGACTGGAAGGATTTAACATTCCCTCTTCAATGATAGCAGTTCACTTGTAGTAGTGAGAGGATTCCAGAATGAGGCTTGGCCAACCCAGGAAGAGGTACTGAAGTTCAGAAAAGCTCCCTAGGCAATCCCAGCATTCCACTCTACACTCCCGAATCTAGTCCCAGTAGGATATTCACGAGGTTCTGGACAAAGATAAATTCTAAAAAGCTATCTAGCACAAGCCTTGTGTTCAAGTGGTTATATCGAGGGATCCCAGATACTTGAGTTTTCATTGGCTACATTAGGGTTGCCTGGGAAACTAAATACAACAAAAAACACATAGAAATTCCTGAGCCTTACCTGAGATTCACTAAACCTCTGGGGTAGGCCTGAAAAATCAGTACTCTCAAGATCTTTCCAGGATATTCTGAGATGCGGCTACTAGATTTGAGGACCACTGTGTTGAATGATGGAACCAGAAATCAAGAAGACCTTAACGGGCTCGAGTAATGTGCCAAAAAAGGCAAGATACATTTGTCAAATATCTTTCTTTGGTCCACTCAGTTCAATTCCCATTTTTCACCCTGCTCTGCAACTGGAGGCTGACCTTTATGGACTTCATCAATGGTGTCCCTCACCCTCTGGTATCCAGTAGGCCAATAAGGAGTCCCATCAGGAGAGTGTAGGAAAAGAGAAGGGTGCACTCTGGGTACTTAATTCCCTCAGCCCTCTCCATTGGAGGTCTGTCTTCAACTGGATGTCACAGTCCCTCTACATAATTGTCCTCCTCCAGAGAGTCCCTTTGTTAAACCTTTTATTTTCTTATTTTCTTATTATTATTTTAGAGACAGAGTCTTGCTCTGTCCCCCAGGCTAGAGTGCAGTGGCACAATCTCGGTCACTGCAACCTCCACCTCCTGAGTTCAAGCGACTCGCCTGCCTCAGCCTCTTGAGTAGCTGGGATCAAAGGTGCACACCACCATGCCCAGCTAATTTTTGTATTTTTAATAGAGACAAGTTTTCGCCACGTTGGCCAGGCTGGTCTCAAACTCCTAACCTCAAGTGATCCACCCACTTCAGCCTCCCAAAGTACTGGGATTACAGGCATGAGCTACCGTGTCCAGCCCGTTAAAACTTTTCTGATTTTTTTCTTCTCATTTGGATGTGTTAAATATTTTTGCTGAGACCACGATTGATGGTCTAATCTCATAGGAAGATGGGTTGAATGTGCATAGGATTATGGCTTCATAGCTGCTTGTAAAAAAGAGCAGCTATGCTGCTGCTCTCATTATGCTCGCACATAATGAGAACGTGGCCTTCTTCTGTTGCTTTAGTATGCATCTAGAATAGGGGTGATAGTCCCATGGCTCTCCATACAAATCTTGTCTCATCAGGTATTTATGTCCATTTTATAAGAAACATTGACATCTTAGAAGGGCCAGAAGGGCAGACAGACGGCTGGTTAGATAGTCAAATATCTGAGCTCATTCGTCTTGGTAAACTCTTTGACGTGCTGCAGGAGGCACCAGTGCATGGGGGCATAAGCGGAAACTCTGCGGGCCAGACAGCCTGGAATTAAGTCCCGGCTCTACCCACTTACTAGTTGTGCAACTTGACAAGTTATTTAACCTCTCTGAGTTCCTGAACTGTTTCCTTTACTGTAAAGTAAAAAATAATAATAATAATAATACCTCTCTCATAGGTTATCATAATTGAATGAGTAATCACCTATAAGGCATTTAAAACCATCCCTAGAACAAATTAAATGTTTTAAATAAACAAAAACAAAAATTCCAATCCTCACTGTGCAAATTTCAGAGTAAACCATCACCTTCAATGAATGAAAAGTGCCTTATAATATTTTTTCTATAAATAGTAAGTTATTTTAAGTGACGACTTTCTGCAGATATTAACTTTAGTCTACAAACAGCCATTAAAGTTGAATTAAGGCATTAAAATGAAAGTTTGAGGCACTGAATGATTTATTCTAATAGAAACTCTCCTTTTGTTTTTGATAAATTTTTGAGTCAGGGTCTCACTCTGTCACCCAGGCGGGAGTGCAGTGGCATGAGCATGGCTCATCACAGCCTCGATCTCCTGGGCTCAAGTGATCTTCCCACATCATCTTTTATCTTTTGTAAATCCGAGTTCTATGTTGCCCAGGCTGGTCTCAAACTCTTGGACTCAACTGATCTTCCCACCTTGGCCTCCCAAAGTGCTGAGATTACACGCCTGAGTCATGACACCTGGTTGGAAACTTTAAAAATATATCTTAAGAGTTTAAATTCCAATATTTTATATCTGTGCTAAGATTCAGAGAACACAATTTGAAAGAGCCAATCCCAGCATTTTAATTATCCTTCCCATCCTCTTCCTATCCTGTCACAGATAATGATAGCATATTATCTGTTTCTACGATCGTAAGAATTTTGAATAAGACCTCAACATTATCCAAAAAGTACAATAATCCCCAGTATGTTAAAAGAAATTTTGTGTTAAAGCCCAGGTTTCAAAAGCCATAAAGCATGATGTTGACAACCCTGACAACGTCTCATGAATTTTTTTTTTTTTAAAAGGAGGTTAGAAGAGTTTTTCTCTGAAAACTCCATTTCCTTAATACTTATTTTTAAATCTCAACACTATATTTTCTTCATACAAAAGAAAAAAAAAAGACATCCTGGCATCATATTATAATGTTGCCAGAAATTAGTTATATAATTATCCAACTGTCATCAGCACGGCATTCTCTCTGCCACTTCAACTTCAACTTTAAGTGGTCCTTCAAGATCACTTGGAATTTGAGTATGTATGAAATGGAAGTGTTTATATGGACTTCCATCTGCAAAGAAGAAAGATGGATAACTTTTAGGTTTTGTGTGTTGCAGAAGAAGGGAGGGAAAGACAGACGTGGCTCTGGAGAGAAACGGTCAAAGGAGCTGGGTAACGCTCAAGGCTGGGCTTTTCCGCTGTGCCCAGGGCAGGTCTCCTTTCTTAGCTGAAAGTGAGTGTCACCACTGTTCCTTCAGCTCATTTCCATTCACTGGAACAATGACTCTAAATCAGAAACTCTCAGCTGTGGGCAATTTCTGCAAAACCTCTGACAAGAACTCCCAGCAGCTCCCTTGTCTCAAGCAAGTGAGGAAGGTTATATAAGTCATAGAGAGTTTGCCCACACAGAAGCAGAGGAACGGCAGTTCCAGGAACTTTCTCTATTATGCTTCCTTATGTCCTACCAGGTAGGTAAAGCCCTAGATTATTAACTGTTTTCTGGTTTGCTTGGTTGATTATTTTAAGAGACAGGGTCTCACTCTGTTGCTCAGGCTAGAGTGCGGTGGTACAATCATAGCTCACTGTAGCCTCGAACTCCTGGGCTCAAGTGATCCTCCTAGTTTAGCTTCCTAAGTAGCTGGGACTACAGGCATGTGCATGTGTCATCATACTCAGCTAATTTTTTTTTTAAGAGACATGGTCTTGTTACGTTGCTCAGACTAGTCCTGAACTCTTAGCCTCAAACGATCTTCCCCACTCAGCCTCCCAAAGCATTGGGATTTCAGGCCAGGTATAAGCCACCATACCTGACCTTTTAATTTTTTAAATCAGGGATATATAAGTGCTTTAAAGCTATGTGGAAAGTATTATATTTATTCATGTATGTTTATTTTTTAAAAACGAATTGAAGTCCACTTAAAACTTCACAATGTTTACCAAAACGCATCATCAAGCTTTTTAGAGGAAAATCATGCTGTGAGTCTGTATGGCAGACGAACCTGACAGCAATAACTCAAGCATACCCTGAGAAAATCCAGGAGTGGTCAAGCTGGAGATTCACTCCTTATCTATGAAGAACATCTGAACCCCTCGCCCGTCATTTGGAATGCAGACTATACAGAGATCAGGGGCCTTTTGTTTTGGGTTAAAGGGAGGTTGCTTGGTGAAGACTACTAAGAGAAAATGCTATATAATCTGCATGCTTTTTACAAATGCTAGTGGTTTTCCTGTCCAGCCTTCCACTCCTGGAATGCTCTGTATGTAAGTCCTCTATAAACCTCATGTCTCATTCACTGGCTCTGGGTCTCTTCCTGAGCTATCCCTGTTGAAATCAACAGGGGCCTGGTATGACAATATTTATATATATTTTCTGGTTGCTTCCTAAATTTTATTCTGAATAAGAAAACGTTCATAATTCTACTAGAATAAGGAAAACCTTTTTGAAAGATAGGGTCTCACTATGTTGCCCAGGCTGGCCTTGAATTTCTAGGCTCAAGTGATCCTCCCGCATGACCCTCCTGGGAAACTGGGACTACAGATGTGAGCCAACATGCCTGGCTTTTTTTTTTTTTTTTTTAACTTACAAAAAATTGCAATAATTTTTAAAACATTTTTTACTTAAAAATTTTTTTTGCCATGATTCGTTTAAATGAATGAAAACATGGGAACAGGAGCTAGAATTTTTTTTTTTTTTTAAAGATAGGATCTCCCTATGTTTCCTGGGCTGGCTTGAACTCCTGACCTAAGTGATCCTCTGGCCTTGGCCTCCCAAAGTTCTGGTATTATAGGCATGAGCCACTGTGCCCAGACCAAATGTTTAATACTGTTATTGAGAACCAGATCTGAGGAGGTGTCATGGCAGGCACTTGACATGGACCATCTCAATCTCTCAACAATGTTACATCCCTGTGACATACTGAATTTATAGATGAAATGCTAAGGTATAGAGAAGTCAAGTAGCTTGCCTGAGACCTCACAGGTCAGAAATGGAGGAAGTCAAACGTGGATGGTTGTCCAGAGTCTACACCACTGTTAATATACATGTTTTAACCTCTACTTCCCATTTTTCCCTACGTAAGAACTCAACTCTGGATTTTGATAACTGGTGAGAGATCATTCCATACTGACAACAAAATTTGTGAAAGCAAGAAATGTGCAGTTATGTTTACTTATATATAAATTTACTTTTTTATAAAGTACTTATTGATTGTGACTTAATACAAAATATACACTTGGCCTCTGCCCTTGTTCCTGACGCAAAACATGTAAAACTCATGTAAATTCCTAAGTGATAGGGGTGACCGGATCATCTTTTAGTTCATGACACAAGAGCTTCTAAAACCCTTGGAATTCTCCAAGTGATAGGGGTGAGAAGAGCATCTTCTGTTACTCACAATAAGCCCCTTTCAACCATACCTGAGTTTAGGTTAATAAGGTGACTCAAGGATGGGAGCCCCTTGCCGGACGAACCAACCATGTGATTTAAAGGTTGGAATTTTCAGCTCCACTCTCCCACCTCCAGGATGGGAAGAAGGGCTGGAGATGAGTCCAGAGTCCAGTCACCAACGGCCCATGTCATCAATCACACCTATGGAATGAAACCCCACAAAAAACTCAAAGGGGTCCCGAGAGCTGCTGGGTTGGTGAACACATGGAGGTGTGGGGAGGGTGGCAGGCCCAGAGAGAACATGGATTCCCCACGGTCCTTCCCACATACCTCATTCTTTTCATCTGGCTGCTCCTGAGTTGTGTCCTTTATAATAAACTGACAATGGTAAGTCAAGTGCCTTCCTGAGTCCTGTGAGCCATTCTAGAAAATTATTGAACCCAAGGAAGGAATCATGAGAAACCTCTTATTTACAGCCTGTCAGAAGTATAGGAAGCCCAGGCTTATAATTAGCATCTGAAGTGGAGCATTCTGTGGGACTGATTCCTTAAACTGTGGGGTCTGTGCTAACTGCAGAATAGAATTAGATTATAGGACACCTAGTTGGTATGAGAATGGTAACGTGTGGAAAATCCACACATTTAGTATCAGAAGTGTTATGAGAGTGGAGAAATGTTTTCCTTTGCTGAAAAATATACAAAGTCAAAAATTAATTAGTTTATCTCATTTTAAGGTCCTTCATAAACCTCCCTTGCTTTTCCCTTAAGAGGGCAAAGGAGTAGAGCAAACTAAACAGAAACATGCGTATAGTGTAAGCAACAAATATGGCTGGTGGCAGCTAATGGAAAGCTAGTCATTAAGAACAGGAAGAGTGCTTTTTTTTTTTTTTTTGAGAGGTAGTCTCACTCTGTCACCCAGGCTGGAGTGCAGTGGCACAATCTCGGCTCACTGCAACCTGTGCCTCCCAGGTTCAAGCAATTCTCCTGTCTCCACATCCCACGACCATGCCCAACTAAGTTTTGCATTTTCAGTAGGGACAGGGTTTCACCATGTTGGTCAGGCTGGTCTCTAACTCCCAACCTCAGGTGATCTGCTGCCTCGGCCTCCCAAAGTGCTGGGATTATAGGCATGAGCCACTGCACCTGGCCTAGGAAGAGTGCTCTTAAAGTACTTTTAGCCATGAAAATAATGTTGAAGTCATTTGTTGCATATACTTCAAATTCAGTTTTGTCAACAAAATGGACAGCTTCTAGTGAATTTGAGAAGATGTGGGTTGGGAATGTAGCCCATATTATATAATTTTTCATAGCTGTTTCATGGAGATATCCTTCAGAGCATGGCCTCAGCTAGCACGTGGCATCATGTACATGCTTCACATAGGATGATGAAGACTTAGGACCTATGCTTTGGTAACAAGCACCTTTGACACATTCCCCATCCGGCAGGCAGGGGACCTGAGTTTCAATCTCAGCATTGATATTAACCAGCTATGTTATTTTTTGGCAAATTCCCTACCTACTACTTCCTTTGGCTTCCTCTAAGAACAGTTAACCATTAAACACCTTCTGGCACTACACATATCTTTCAAATCACTACCTTTTATAGCTTTTATTCTTAGTGAATTCTAAATCCTTCATTAATAATTTATCTATATTTCTAAAACCTTAAGAAAAATGAAAACTCTGTACAAGTTAGTCTTGTAAATGAATAAAAACATCTAGGTAGATGACTCATCAATTTTCCTGAAGGTTTGGTGACTTGACAAAGGATATGAGCCTGTGAGGATAGAATGCTAATTTTCCACTGACACTGGCATGCAGCCAAGCTGCCTCTGGAGCTGATGGGTGTTGGGCATAAAAGGATAAAGCAGTAAAACTCCTGCGTTCCTGTAGTTGGTGGACAAGAAGATGCATGAGTGTGTCTATTCAGAATTTAGTATGGCATCCATGTTACTGCTCAACCGGGAGAATTCAGTTTTTCTTTTGTATGCCAGTGGGTGCCATCGCAGAAAATGCAGCACCTCATCCTAAGAATGGACTCTAATTAAAAGGCTCTGAGGACTACAGCCATGCCTGGGTTAACAAGTAAAGCTGGTCACTTGCATTCTGCACAGTTGAATACATATTAAGGTAAAATGTGGATACCTCAAAGAGAATTTTGATCAAGTGCAGAAGAAAAGAGCAATGGTTTTTGTTGTTGTTTTACATATAGTAATAGAACTTCTGAAAATAGAAATTGACATTCCAACACGGACCACTGAGGAGTAAAAATAGCCAAGGTTTAGAAACAGACTTACAGAATTTAGACAAAGTTGAATCTAGAAGAGAGAAAAATGGAAATAGAAATATTTCTTAAGCCATTCTATTATTCCCCCCCAAAGACAAGGTCTCATTATGTTGCTCAGGCTGTACCGCAGTGACATGATCATAGCTTACTGCCGTCTTGAATTCCTAGATTCAAGTGATCCTCCTGTCTCAGATTCCCAAGTAGCTAGGATTACAAGTGTGTGCCACCATGCCTTCCTAATATTTTATTTTTAGTAGAGATAGGGTCTCACTATGTTGCCCAGGCTGGTCTTGAACTCCTGGCCTCACACATTTTCCGGCCTTGGCCTCCCAAAGTGCTGGGATTAGAGGCCTGAGCCACCATGCCCAGCTCCCTTAGCCATTCTTTCATGAAGTGAAACTAGACTTTGTTACCTGAAATCATGGTATGCCCACTGAAGTCTGTTTTGTATAATTATAGTTAATATTTAGTACAATGAATATTGTACTCATTCCAAAGGACAGGTTCGCTCATTCCTAACGAATACTTTCACTGCTTTCACAAATTTCTGAATTTTAAAATGCTTTATGAAAGGTAAAACTACACAGGAATTTCTAGACCAGGTAAGTCTTACCTGCCTATTTTAGTCAAAGCTCTAGTATCTAAGGTAAGGAGAGAGCAAAACCAAGCAGGCAGCTCTTGCCCTGACCAATTGCTGACTTAGTAAGTTTCAGTTCTATATGGGTGTGTTTGCATTATCAAAACAATTCACAATATTCAAACATACAGGTAACTGCAATACCTCTAACACCTTTCAGTTCAACTCCATCAGGAGAAGATACTAACAAGCAGTTCAACCAGCATCTATTCCAACACCCTTCTAGCTTACTTTGATTGCTACACTATAGAAGACAAAGAGCTAAAACTATATTTCCCAGGTTCCCCTGGAGCTAGCCCGCAATGTGAAGCCACCAAGCCAACCCGAATGTGTGAACACTGAAGGTGAATGCAAACAACATAAACTATTAGCTGCATGAAAGAATGGCTCCTTGGGAGAAAGCTCGGGGGGAGTGTATCTGGTTCTTTTGAGGAGTCGTGCCAGAGTTTCTGTTCCCTAGACTTTAATGTCCTTAGTGACAATATGTGGGTAACAGCAGTAGTGCTTCTACCAGGACAGTCTAGTGTTGTGGCTGGGCATTTTTCAAGTTTCATCCCTGTTTGTTTCCGGATTAAACTACATAGAATGGATTCTGTGGCATACAACCGAGAACTCTGATTACATGCTACGATTTTCTTTTTCTCTACTTCTTGAACTTTCACCCTCTGGCAATGATCAGCTGTAACAACATTTTTTCCCCTTTTCCTGTGATTTCAAGAAGCTTTTAGCAAAGACAATCTCACTTACGTACTGGATCCACACTCAATCTATTTTCAGAGAGTTGTAAACAGGAGAAGGCAAGATTACACTGAAACTACAAATTTAAGTGGTATGACTATACAATCAATTGAACACTACAAGATTTTCTTCCATAATAATGCAAGGATAAATTGACAACAGGGTGTGTATATTTTGCTAAAACCCACATTCACTGGAATCACAGGAAGCCCAATATAATTATCATCAATTTGGTATGGTTATAAAGTCAGTTAATTTTATTTCTTGAAGCATTCGAGACATTTCAAGTAAATTTTCTAATTAGCCATTACCTTTGGCTCCCTCGTCCCCCACTTTTCTAGCCCACTAGACGGTTGGCAAACACAAGGTATAGCAAGCTAGAGCATTTTTTCCTCTTAAAAAAGGAGAACAAATCATGTCAAGTGGAAGAGTTGAAATCATGTTCAGCACTGAGGTGGCTCTGATATCAGCCTCCGGTGACACTCCACTCTCACCCCATACATGCAGGTCATCTCTCTAGCCTGGCTATATTGAGTCTGATTTGTTCATATACTAAAGCTGCTTGAGCACTCAAACATAATGCTTCCTATTTTTAAAAAACCTGCTCAATTAACAAAAATGATTAAAATGCCCTATAAAACAACACACAAAAACTCTGCACTTAGGTAAAAGTGTGAAGATGGCAACAGGGTAGTCTGGGAAAAAGAAAAGCAATATCCATCAAAAGGCTACCTGTCCTACGTGCCTTACTGATACCGATTTGTTATTTCATTTTCTCAATGACCATGTGAAGAGTCAAGGAACTTGCCTAAATTCAGGCAGTATGTATGTCACAGAAACAAGACTGGAACCCAGTCCTGCTTGTCTGTGAAGCCATTTCCATTAGACTCCACCAGAGAGGTCAGGAATATATTGTATAAGTCCCTGTGAGTTAGGCCATCGATAAATCCTATATCCTGTATCTCTTTCTTTGCATCTCTTCCGATGAAATGCACCAAGAAATCTTGTTTAGAGATTATAATTGAAGGTACCAATTTGAATGCAAATACTGTAATATGTATTTAATAAACATAAAAGTTCATATGAACATAGCAGAGCATGTTGTCATTCTCTGTAGAGAAGGAACATTAGTGAAGTACATGATAAGCAATAAGAATCACAAATATCTGAATGGCCAGGGTTTCTACAGGATATAACAGCTCAAGAGCCCCATGTGCAGAGAACTTTACAAGTTAAGCCTTCTATATGTATGCTACTAGTTTCCAATGGGGAAAATTTCATATTCTTTTGCAAGGATGATGACTCAGGCAGAATCAATGAACAGAGATAGAAACATGTAATAGCTTTTAAAAATCTGGTAATTTGATGATTAAGTTATGCCTTCAGAAAATTCTCTGGACTTTTCTTTAGAAAATAGTACTCTGGTGATCAGACACAGTGGGTATTATGTATAACCACTATCTGAGGGTAGAGTTTTCTGAAACTAAGATCAGTCTAGGACAGTAAGGTGTTTCTTTTTCCTGGATTTGTTCATACAATAGCAGCACAATGTTACTTATATTATAGAAGGCTAAAAAGTATAAAGAAAGCATTTGAAAATGTGCATAATTTCAATCAGAGTTGTTAACTCCCATCTATCTTTGCAATGGGATTAAGAGAAAAGGGTAAAAAAAAAAAAAAAAGAAAAAGAGAAAAAAAGACGATAAGTTTAAAAACAAAAAAACAAAAAAAAAAAAAAAAAATCACAGATCATCCCCTGGTGAAAATGAGTCTCTCTGAAGATGGCCTTAAAAGACAAGCATTACCTAGTTTCAACCACCTGCCTTATGAAGAGAAGTAAATAAAAAAAAAAAAAGTGCCAATACCTTATATACTGAAAAGGAGATGTTTAACCCATCTTTAAATATCAGAGCCTAAAGAGGCAAGGCAATCCAGAATAAAAACACACTGAGGGTTATTTATATTACGAATCTTATTAGATTGGTAGCTTCCTTTCAGCCTTTTCCATATTTTTCATATGTTTTAATGACATTAACTGTGACAAGAAATTGGGTGACAGAAAATACAGTAGCATTTTCACTTTCATCTGTGTCTCTTCAGCACTGGTCTCAGATTTCACAGTCCAGATCCTAGCATCTGCTAAAGTCGGATAAAGAGACCAACAAGATATTTGCCTGAGTCTCTCTATTTCCCACTCCTACGGTGTGGTGATGCAGACTGGAGATTGTTTATTCTGTTTATCACTACAAGAGATCTTAGATAAATAACTGCTCTCATCTCCTCTTTCCTAGTTCGCAATCACATCTTATTCCTTTGATATTGTCTAGACGTCCCATATCAGTGGTATTCAATTCCACTTTTTCTTTTCTTCTTTTTTTTTTGAGGCTCTATCACCCAGGCTACAGGGCAGTGGCACGATTTTGGATGACTGCAACCTCCACCTTCCAGGTTCAAGTGATTCTTATGCCTCAGTCTTCCCAGTAGCTGGGATTACAGACATGTACCACCACACCAGGCTATCTTTTTTTTTTTTTTGAGATGGAGTTTCACTCTTGTCACCCAGTCTGGAGTACAGTGGTGTGACCTCAGCTCATTGCAACCTCCGCCTCCTGGGTTCAAGTAATTCTGATGCCTCAGTCTCCAGAATGGCTGGGATTACAGGTGCCCACCACCATGCACAGCTAATTTTAGTATTGGTTGGTGGAGATGGGGTTTCACCATGTTGGCCAGGCTGGTCTTCAACTCCGGACCTCAGGTGATCCACCCTGCCTTAGCCTCCCGAAGTGCTGGAATTACAGGCACAAACCGCCATACCCAGTCAATTCTATTTTCTTTTTTTTTTTTTTGAGACGGAGTTTCACTCATGTTACCCAGGCTGGAGTGCAATGGCGTGATCTCGGCTCACCGCAACCTCCGCCTCCTGGGTTCAGGCAATTCTCCTGCCTCAGCCTCCTGAGTACCTGGGATTACAGGCACACGCCACCATGCCCAGCTAATTTTTTGTATTTTTAGTAGAGACAGGGTTTCACCATGTTGACCAGGATGGTCTCGATCTCTTGACCTCGTGATCCACCCGCCTCGGCCTCCCAAAGTGCTGGGATTACAGGTTTGAGCCACCGCGCCCGGCCTTCAATTCTATTTTCATATGGTATTATTTTTCTGTCTTTTTTATATGCTTAACTTTTTTTGAAAAGCATGATTTTTGTTACAAGCTAACTTTCCACAAACTAAAAATAGGCTTGGTCTAACTTAAAACACTTTTATAACAGCTGAAAATAGATACAATATAAGATAATTAGCTCATCGTGGTCTATATATGACCCCAAAGACCCAAAGAGGATTGCTCATGAATTGAAAATTATTATTATTTTTTTAATGACCAACAGTTATTATCTCTTTTTAGTCTGAGCACTGGTGAAAAAGTTGCAGAGAAATACAAGATGAATCATTTTCTTCTTTTATGGAGATTCTTCTCTTCCACACCGGCTCCAGCCTAGGAAACCCTGAGGCAAAAGGGCCTATGATTAAGAATGGCCCTGGAGGTCCATGCAGTCACCTATCTTAGATATTTCAACAAGATAGACCACTGCAGTAAGCATGCAAGAAAAAGAAGAAGTGCACTGCTTGAACTCTTCCTATATTTTGAAGGCAGCACTAACAATATCTTCTAAGAGACTTTATGTAGAAAGCAAGAGAAAGAGTGAAGTCAAGGACATCACCACAGACTTTGGCTTGAGCTATGGAAGAACAGAGGTGCTGTGACCTAAGAGGCAGAAAACTGCAGAAGGTATGTGTGTATTTTTTGAAAGTGAGTGTAGTGCTAAATTAGAAAGTTTTGGAGATGACAAATTGTAGATGTTCACCAACAATCCAAGTGGAGATACTGGGTAGGCAGTAGAATGTACAAGTCAGAAATTCAGCAGACAGATCTGGGCTGGAGACACAAATTTGTAATTTATCAGTCCACAAAGCCCTGAATTTAGCTGAGATCAGCAAGGATGACTGTTGATAGGTAAAGAGTTCAAGGACTGAACTTTGGGGCTCTTCAGTAATGAGTGGGGAGTGACACAAGTAGGAACCAGCAAAAGAGATTGGGAAGAAACAGCCAGTGAGGTTGGAGGAATCCAAGTGAATCACCTGGTTCATGTGGGAGGAGCAATCAACTGTGTCAAGAGACAACTGACTGCTGGCAATTGAGAATGATGCACCATGCTCTAACAATGCTGAAGAAAAGCTTTTAATCTCCAGCTCCTAACTATGACTCAAAAGCAAAAGCTTTTGTAGAAATATCCTGCTGACATTTATAACATTTAGGAAGTAAGTCATTTTACTTAGATTATATTGTAATTCCATTGATAATTCACATTTTAAAATAATGTTCCTGAACCATATGCTCACAATGGCCCTAGGCTTTTAAAATCCCTACCGAATGAGGAAATCACTCAATAAAAGGAAATTACCTCAGTGACTTTGTTATTACAAATGTAGTTGGAGGATTTTTCTGGAAAGACAGAATACCTGGCCCAGATGGAAATTTTCTTAGTCTGGTACCATCCACATTGATAAAAATCAACATTTGCTTTTCCTTGTGGATACCAGTGTCCTGTTAGGAGCCACAGTGAAGCTGTAGATTAAATGGACATACAGTACATTTAAAAGGTTAAGATCTAAAAAAGTTAATGAATAAAATTTCTGTCTAGCAGTATATTTTAGCAGCATTCAGAATCAGATAAGGGCAGATACCAGTGTTTTTTTAGATGTAATAATAACATAATTTGGAATATAAAAACGAACTGAGTTCTAGAATATTCTTTGCCTTGCACAGAAGTCCTATTTTGAAACACTAAATTAGAGGTGTTTAAGATGCCATGTAATTGTTGCATTCTAATCACCTTATGAATAAAAAAAAAGAAAAAAAAAAACAGGAAAAAACATACATCTAAAGACAGAAGATTTTGGGGGAAAGTTGAAAAGCAAATAGCCTTAGACCATGTATAAAGCATCTTTCTTTGACAGTGCACAAAAACAGTTAAATTGAAGGTATCTTCAATATTATAAACTGAGAAACTAGAAATAGAAAAGATTAGGAAAGATGGGAGATTTGTTTAATGTCAAGGGTCATAATAGAAATTGCTAGAATTTAGAACCCAGGTCTTCTCAAGTCCAAGTTGAGCATTTCTGACAAAGCTATTCCACAATCAGAAAATAATTAGAAGAACTACTCCTTCAGATGCTAAAAGAGACTTGGTTAGAGAATCTGATGCAATTTGGTCTGCAATATCAGACACCTTTACAAACTCTGCCTACAATGATTGTATAGTCACAGGAAATCCAGTATGTGGTGCACAGTATATAATGATATGGAAATGTCTGAGTAAATAATTTCTTCATTTGGCTATTTTATGAGTCACTCTGCTAGACCTATTCGCATTCTCTCAGCTCCATTCTGGTTATAATATACCAAACAATTATCCCTGACACTAAATATATCTTAGGCTTTAATGGCAAAGCCCCAGTCTGCAAAATATTCTGGATATGCTATTTATATTGCCATTTGCAAATAGCGTATATCCTAACAGCTGGGCCAGCTGGGCAGACATCACAGCATCTGGAGCAGAAATTAGCCTTTAGGTATGCAATGACTAACAAAGACGCCAAGGCAACGAAGGGTAAGCATGAACAGTTTCATGCTTTTATATACATGACAATTATGCTTAGCAAAATGGCTCAAACGTACCCAAAGCTCTCTATTCTTGAGAATTTTCAAAACCAATCTTAAATGTTTCTGGATCAATAAGAATTAGTTTAAATTGTGCTTGTCTCAGGCAAAGACGGCTATAAATCAATCTCCCCCTAACTGTACATGAGCAGTTTAAAATTACATCACATGCCATGGCCAACAAGTGTTGGATGCCAAATCTAAATAGAGGAGATCTAATTTTCACTAGATTGGAATATGTAATACAGAAATGGATTTTTAAAATGTCATGGGAAATAACTGCATTGCCCATAATGCCAGTATGTTCCCTAAACACCCAATACACAGATCCAATAGACTGGTAATGTACATCACAGCACAGAGTTGATTCACCAGCTTTTTTTTAAGTCCATAAATTATGTAAAAATGGTTATGGTTTAAAAGGTTGAATGGCTACTTTCTTCAAAAATTGGATTCCATATTTCATGTTTATTGTCACCAAAGTTGTGGAACATATCTAGGTTTCTTGTCCTTAATTCCTTAAAAATTTTAAAAAGTTGAGGATTGTTTGAAGTTAAGTTATTATTTTGAAATCTGAAGAACAAATGACTTTCTTCTGGTACATGTGTGAAGGAAACCCAATTAAGTATTCTACCATAAATGAACAAAGCGATTCCCCCATTTTCCAGTTACACACAACTCTTCTGTTTTTATTAATTGCATTCATTACACTGGAGCTTTATTCCAGAGAAAATTCAAGGATTAGAAGGAATGGTAGCAATATTAAATATACTTAATATCACCTTTACTGCACATAGCTATGATAACATGCTGAAGGCCTATACTAAAAGGTAAGTCTAGATAAATTAGTAAATATTCACCTGTACATTTTATATAAATCATGAATACTTCAGATATATCTACAAATATCTTGAAAAAAATCTCTATCTTCAATAGATTATTCTAAAAAGAAAAAAAAAATTAAATGAGAACTCACACTTAAAACCTGAGAATATTTTTAATGAAATTAAAATGAATACATAATAGACTTCCAAGGTATCTGGTTAAAAGGTATTCAGAAAGGAATACCCTCTGGCCTATTTACATTTAGGAAACATTATATAAAATCAGATTTCCCAGGGGACATCTCTGTTTTATATTTGCAGTGCCTCTGTAACAATTTATGTTAACCCACTATTATCTTGTTGAGTGCTGGTTATTCACACAAGGATAGTTAAAGACAGGGCCTGTATTTTTAAGCCTGGGGCAAGAGAAAGTTGAGCACATCACCAAGGAAAACTATTTGGTTTTCTAAGAGAGCTGCCAACTCCTTCTCTATCCCAGTTCCAGCAGTTGCTGAGGGGAGCCAGGCGAGGGTTAATTCAAAAGGGAATTAATTCATCTACTTTATTCCAGCAAAGAGAAGCGGTTTCTGCAGGGCCGCCAGCTGTTTGAGATGCAGAGAAATCACTAGGCAGCCGGCCTGCAGCGATCCCAGGTGTGCTCACCTGCCGGGGGCAGGGTGGGAGCAGCTAGATTCCGCAGGCTCAGGAAGTCTGGCTGCTGACTAGAATGACTGCTCATAGGAGTTGCTTTGATTTCCTCCAGGACAGGAAGGTAAAGGAGGGGCTAATGGGGCCACGGCAGGTGGAGCCTTGAAATATTTTCAATTTTTTTCTCCTGACTCTTCTTGTTATTTTGTTTCATCATTCAGTGACGTTTCTTCCTCCCTATCTGGTTTAATTTAGGGCTTGTGTTTGTTTTTGTTGTTCGAGTTGATCTCCTGGAAGACTGACAAATCGTCTCAAGAATGTGCCTGCTTTGAATTAAGCCCACTGAGTCAAATTACTGATTGCAAAGGCAGCAGTTAGGAACAAGCAGATTTTGATTTAAGTTAGAAAGAGGCCCTCATGGTTCCAAAGCAACACAAGGAACAAAGAGAAAGTGGCCCTGTTCCTGGGTTGCTTGCAAGAAGGAAGGAATAAATTGCTTGCCTGTTTAACAGCTTTTCAAAGTAGCGGATAGATTGTTTTTGGTAGTTCAATGTGGTTATGAGAGGTTGAACAATTAGAGTCATTTTCATAATCAGCAAGGGCTGTTGCTGAAATTACAGAGAAAGTAAGTGATAAATAAAGGGAAAACATGTCTGGCAGGAAGCATTATTCAATCATAAGCTATCCCAAATGGTTAAAAATGTAGCTTATATTACACTCCTGTGAATTTACAACAACATGGAGGAGGGAACTAGGCCATTCAATTTCACAGTTCCAGGGGAAAACGAGGCTCCTTCTGCAACTTTTACTTTCCCAGCAATGTGTTTGTGATGCATTCCAGATGGACAAGCCTTGAAAAGTGACAGCATCCATCTATTTGTGAGAACGAACACAGAGTGAGAGTTTTCACATCCTTGTCTCCCTCAAATATAAACACCACAAAACACAAATGAATCCACTTAATCCAATTTGGGACGACTCCTTAGGACAAAAGGCTTTATCAGTTACCATCAAAGCGTTCAGTTTAATTCTTCTTCCCTTGAGTCTCAGGGGGTGACGGGAGAGAGTGGTTGATGAAATAAAAGTAAAATAGAGCTAAAGACAGTTCTTTAAATGAAGACATACAGCTGACTGTTTAATGTATGGGCAACACAAGACTGAAATACATCAGTGATATGTTGTGAGTTCAATTAAAATATAAAAAGATTTTGATAAATTGGAAACATGATCTAAATCTAATAGTATGACCTTCAATGAAAATAAATGTTAGGGTTTGAACTTGGTTTCAGAAATGTGTTAAGTGTGGGATAGAGGAGACACTGTTTAGTAGAAGTAATGAAATATTTGTCATTTGCTAATAAACTCCAGAAAAAAACAACAGTGTCACAAAAAGAGCTAATGTGATATGATTGCAGATGACTTTAGAGGAATACATTTACTAAATAAAGTGGTAACAATTCTACTCTGCCAGCTGACCTACATGCAAACCATGGCATACGCCTGCCCTCCTATCCAACATAAGAGGAGTCTTTTTAGCCAAGGCCAATCCCTCCTCCAGTTGCCTGGAGGGTGCCTCATCTTACCTTCTTTCTAAGCAACCTTTCCCTAGCAGATACTTCCATTCTCTTCTGTCTGGTTTCTTCTTATCGGCATTTGATCACACTCAAACCTTTCTCATCATGAAAAGCCCTTTCTAGCCCAGGTGACCCTGCCTGTAATCCCAGCACTTTGAGAGGCCGAGGCAGGCAGATCACTTGAACCCAGGAGTTTGAGACCAGCCTGGGCAACATGGCAAAACGTTTTTTGTATTATCTCTACAAAAATAATACAAAAATTAACCAGGCATGGTGATGTGTGCCTGTGATTCCAGCTACTCGGTAGGCTGAGGTGGGAGGATCACCTGAACCCAGGGAGGTTGAGGCTGCAGTGAACCAAGATCAAATCATTACACTCCTGCCTGGGCAACAGAGTGAGAACCTGTCTCAAAAACAAAAATAGAAGCAAAAACAAAACCCTTCCCTATACCACATTACCCTTGTGACCACAAACCTCTCCTTCTTTTGGCTGTTGAATCCCTACACAGTTACTATCTTCCCTCCTTTACCTGTTTGTCATCTTCATCCTAGTGAAATTTGACCTCTGCCCTCCCTGTTTCTCTGGAATGGCTCTTCCTTAAAATCACCGACTAAAGGACAACAACCAGCCCTTATCTTTTGTAGCCACTGAGTAGTTTCAGATGCCATTGACTGGTCTTTCTTGAATTTTTTACTTCTTTTGGGTTTTGTAGATGTAATTCTGTCCTGGTTCTCCTCCATGATGAGCTGCCTGTTCTCAGTGTTGCTGTTTGTGGTCTTGTGTTTGTTGAAGTTGGTGTGTTTTGGAGTTTCGTCTTCCTCTGTACATTCTATGTGTTGGTCTTCCACAGGGGTCCCGGTGGGCTTCCACAACAGTTCTCTCATAGACAGGTGGAGGGAGTTCCTTGGATGGAAATCAAAGGCCAAGTGCCTGCACTATCATGGAGGCCTCCCTGTACTGCTTCATAGGGGATGCCCACCAAGAAGGCAATGCGGAGGAACCATAAACAACAGAACTCCTTCCTATAGGACCCACACGGAACAATCAGCTATCTTCACACAGCAGTGATTTCAAAGAGTTAACATATTGAAGACTTTTAAGAAAATTCCGCCATAAGGAAACATTTTGAGCTTAAATACATGGAAGAATAGAGACCCCAGTGTCGCACAAAAGCTGACCTCAGGCCTCCACTGGGAGTGGTTCTGGAGAGAATCTAGGATGCACGATGGAGGGTGGAGTAAAACGCTGCCACGGAAATGCAAAAGCAGCTGAGCAGGGATGGAAGCAATCAGCCCCCTGGGTCACCCAGGGAAGGACAGAGACTTGGCAGGACACTCCACCCTAAGGAAGAAAGGAGCAGGCATCGCTTCCCTTCCTTCATAGGAATGGCACCATCTGTGATTTGGCGTACAGTATGTTTAACAGAGAGTTAAATCTGCGTGACCAATCAGGGTGCCTACTTTTCCCTAATATCTCTTTTCCTTGGAAACGAAATCGCTAAATTTTAGCTGGGCTGACAGTGGTCCATGAAATCCATGCAAAGGACATTTTTTTTTTCCAGTCTCCATTGAGGTTCAGTATGGCCATGTGCCTAGGTCTGGAATTTAACTAGAGGCAGGAATGCAGAAATTATACTTACATGGAAAAGACCTGCCCTGCTAAATCGCTTCTTCCTAAGATGCTTTCAAATGTACAGAAAAGTTGAAAGTATTATATAACAAACATGCATACACCCACGTCTCTCCTTACAATTGCTAACATTTTGCTGCTTTGTTTTATGACATATCTATCATCTATGCACTTACATATCTAATTTATTTTTTATCCATTTCAACACTGCGGATATGAATCACTTTCCTCCTGAAGTTATCTTGTTTTATATGTTTCCAACAAGCACATGAGGTAGATAAGATCATTTCTGTTTCAGAAACAGGTAAGCAGAGGGCGAGAAGTCTAAAGTAACTAGCTTAGGTCCCGCTGATAGTAATTGGCAGAGCCTGGATTTTTCTCCAAAATTTTTGTTTTTAATCTATGAATTTCTCATCCTTTCAACCCCACTCTGACCCTCACCCTACTCTGTAGCTTCTGAGGCTTCAGGGGTATAAAGCCCTTAATTTTGTCAGGACTTATATTCCAGGGGGAGTGTAAAAGGAAAGTGCTGATGGCTTAGTTCAGCTCCCCAAATGGGAAGGAGGGTAGAACTCTGACGCAGTTGGGAATTAACAGCCCTGCGTTTCATGATGCTGCCTTTGGCGTTGTTCTCCATTCTCTGCTTGGGGGTAAAGTGGGCACCGCAGGATGAGGAACTTCAGAAGAGAAAAGAAACGGTATTTTGCATTTTCACTACAAACATTTCTCTGTGAGAATAAACACTGTCGTTAAATGGGGTACCCTTTTCCCCGTGATTAATTTAAAATAAGTCTGAATTTGAAAATACACAGCTTTTTTTTTTTTTCCCCTTCCTGAAAATAAAAGCATAGAAATGAGACCTGTTTACCATAGGTCTGCAGGCTTACACACTTCGCCCAACCGCCCTCACACACACACAACTTCTGAAGCTGCTCCTTCGCCTTTCGTCAAGAATGATGACTCGTAGCTACCTTAATGTCACGGCTTGGAAGCTCCCAAAGCAATTGGTTTAGTAATTTATTTTGTCAACCGTGCTGTGGACATAAAACTTTTAAAAGTAAAGCTCAAGTTCCAATCTAAAGATCTGAAAAGAACATTTTCAATCTGTTGCTGCAGACTGCTTGCCGTCAGCGCAGGTGCCAGTGGTTACCCTTGGCACTGGGCGGCCTCACACAGTCAGGCACAGCCGCTCCTCTGGACGTTGAGGCGAGCAAAGCACAGAGATTACCACATTATCATCTCCCAACTGAAACCAGAGTTCCATTTAACAAGCTGACAGGAGCAACAGGACCACGAAATAACAAGCAGATACACAGTGTGGTATTTGTCAAAGATAAAGGGCTGAGCTTGAGCTTAATGCTTCTCGAAGGTTTTGGAAGACATTCAAATCATCTTCCCCAAATAGTTTCTGTTCCTTGAACTTCCCACATTTCTCTTACTTGGGGTTTTCATTTTGACACATTAAGCTTTATTTTATGGCAATCTTTTAAAGACACCAGAATGCCATTAAAGACTGTGCTGATTTCATTAACGTCTTATTCATACTTGACTCACACTTGTAAGGGCCATGGCTAAATTCAATTCCGCTTTATTGTGACACCTTTCTAGAGCCAAATGTACAAATCACACACAAATATATACATGTGTTTGCAGTAAGACTTCCTGCAACAACACATAGTCTCATTTCTTGATGGTTATAAAGAATTAGATAGAGATCTTAAAAACACAATATTTTAAATCCAAGCATGTGTACCTTACTGTCTAGATTACATAAAATAGGATTCTTTTATAAAAAATCAGTCGAATCTATTGCCATTCTAGGTTTGATCCTCTGGGAGTCCAACATGCTTACGTTTCTCTATCACATGTATACATTAAATCAGAAAAGAAAAACACTATCTTGGCTGTTTTCTTCAGAATGTACAAAAGCAGCCAAAACAACATGAAATATGGCATGCATTAGAAGAATTAATTTTTGGATGAGTCTGGCAGCATGAATGAGTCTGACAGCATATGCTAGCAAAAGCTAAAGAGAAGCTGCATTTTTAAAACTTAGATGTATAGATTTAGAGAAAGTAGATATCCTTTTATTTTTATAGATAAATTCTTATAAAAATAAAAATTCTTTAGTTGTCAAACATGCAGTCAGTCTGAAACTCTTCAAATATTAAAATGTGTGGATGGGTCCCTAACTGCTCTTTCACAGTTTCTTAGGAGAATCACATTGTAAGAGAATGTTTTGTCAAGGCAAAGTCTTCCTCCTTCAGACAATGCTTTATTTCCCTTAGCCCCAAAGCTCTTACATAAATCTTTATCCAACTCGCTCACAAGCAAAGTTGGTGTCTTTGGCCACTATGATCTGGAGTTCGATCCCAAGATTGGAATTTTGCAAACACTGGTATAAATAAACTTAGATATGCATTACTACCACACTCTAAACATCCCGAGGGAAATTATCCTTGACCGAGACTGTGAGCAGTTTGCCTCCCTCCGTCTTAACAGAACAATCTTGAATGAAACGTCCCCTCACCATGCTCTCCTCCACTCTGTGTCAGGAATCAAACTCTCCAACTCACATCAGTTATTACAGCAAATTCCCTGAATATTTCCTCTGAGTTAGGGAACAAAAAATACAATAGTTCTCCATATTTCAGCTGCAAAGAGTAAGTGCTTCAGAGCTGAAGCAAAGATACCCAGAAGTGCTGGGCTTGGGGAATTTCCTTTCAGAAACAGCTCTTATAGAAGGAAGGCTGCAAATTGCTTAGACTATACGGTATCTGCAGCCAAACAAAGAGAAATTATTCCAGGACCACTTACAGCTGCCTGGCACTATGGCCCAAGGAGGCCCAGGACAAAGCTTTATTCAAATCTTGGTTGTTGGTTAATTCTTCCCCAAGATGGTGCATTAAACAAACTCTAAAGTATCCTAACGAGGGGAATATAAGGTTACATTATTAACATTCAAAATAAATATGAAGAAACATAGTACAAATCATAGTCTGATATAGGGTGGGGGTAGGGCAGCTGGGAAAGCACACTGAGGGCTAGTCTCATATGGAATTATACATTTTTTTAAAAAATATATTTTAATACAGGGTCTCACTCTGTCATCAGGGCAAGAGTGCACAGCTCACTACAGCCTGAAACTCCTGGGCTCAATGATCCTCTTGCCTCAGCCTAGCAAGTAGCTGAAACTACAGGCATGTGCCACCACACCTGGCTAATTTTTTAATTTTTAGTAGAGATGGGGTCTTGCTATGTTGCCCAAGCTGGTCTCGAACTCTTGGCCTCAAGCAGTCCTCCTGCCTTGTGGCTTCCCAAAGTGTTGGGATTATAATGTTTTAGCATTATAATGACCATAGTAACTAAAGGCCTATTGGTTCAAGCACTGAGAAAACACACAGCAGGTAAAGAACAGAAAGAAGAAACAAAATTGTAACATTTCTATTTCATTTTCTATCTTAGTCTCTTGACTAAAACATGGATCTTTCCATCATACACATACAAGTATATTTAAGTGCATGCACATAGGGACGCATATACTAACACACTCACATGCATGCACACACACACACACATGCACACACACACGCATGCACTCACGCATGCACACACACACACGCATGCACACACACGCACACACACGCATGCGCACACACACGCATGCACACACACACGCATGCACACACACACACACACACACATGCACACACACACCTTTTGTTCTCAGCTATCACAACCCTCACTTTCATCTTTATTCTTAACTGAGCTGGGTTATAGAAGAGAGGGAGAATTTGTGTACCCATCCTGGCAAGTACTTCTAGATACTTTGCATGTATGAACCAGCCGCAAGCCCCAAGCCATCTAAAAGGCTGGAGTATAGCTGGGGCAAGTGTCTTAAACTGAGGGCATGGATGAGCCCCCATAGTAAGATGCTGACAGGTCTCTTTCATACACAGCTGAGAGCAGAGAAGACTAGACCTGAGTTTGTGAGTTATAAGGAACTACTCAACTCAACTCAGTCTTTCCTTGTCTCACCTCACGCGATTTTTTTCCCTTCTCTCAGTTCCAGCTCTTGAAGACAACATGATCTTTCATGCCTTAGTCTTCACATATGTTGAACTCTCTGACCACGAGCCTGTTCCTTATTTCTCTGCCTGTTCAACAGTCACAATTCGGCTTCAGTGGTTATTGTCTGAAGTCATTCTTCAGAATTCAACTCTTGACTATTGGTCTCCTCGTACCCTGGCATGTGTTAGAGGAAATGCTAGAAAATTCTCTTGAAGCCTAGCTGGAATGCCCCAACAAGAAACTTGACAAAGTTTCCTTAGGGTTGACTTTTGAAGGCCATTTTGCTTTAAATATATACTTTAAATTATCCCTTTGTCTTGTCAGAATCATTTGTATGGTTAGGATCATTTGAATATTTAGATACAATAAATTTAATGATCCATAAAAGCATTTGTCATATGATGTAATCAACCCTAAGTATTAAGTCTGCTGTATTTGAATTTTATTATAGGCTTGAGTGATGTTAGCCTGACAGGAGACAATGAGTCAAAGCCAGAGAAAACAGCAGAAAGCTGCTACTCTCCCTCCTTAAGACAAGTGGGGGAAGAGTAATCATCAGATCCCTAAAGCCAAGGATGGGGTACACAGTAGAGATGGGACCACATGACCCCTTAATTTAACTTCCTGTAGTACACTGTAGGTTAGTGAAATCATCAAAGACTCTCAGTGACATACAGGGCTAATCCCTGTCTCCCGTTTCATGCTAAGTGAAGAATCAGAGAGGGTGTTGGTCAACATTATGGGCTCTAGAGTCAGAATGCCTAGATCTGAATCCCAGTGCTATCATTTACTTACAATGTAATTTCAGAAAAATTAGACTTCCTCATGCCTCAGTTTCCCCATCTGTAAAATGAGTTAATAGTACTACACACAAAACATTGTTCGTTGTGAGGTTTAATTCATATAGTACACTTAGAATAGCATTTGGCATATAAGTTATTACTAGACGTTCAAGGTTTCTAGTACCTTCTGTATCAGCAAGAAGAAGGGAAGAAGGGGGAATTCAGAGATCAGAACCCTGGTGAGGTCTGGTGTCTCACACTTACAATCTCAGCATTTTTTAGGAAGCAGACGTAGAAAGATCACTTGCAGCCAAGAGACCTGCCTGGGCATCATAGCGAGATCTTGTCTGTACAAAACATTTAAAAAATTATCTGAATATATAGCATGCACCCTAGTTCCAGCTACTTGGGAGGCTGAGGCAGAAGGATCACTTGAGCTCAGGAGGTCAAGGCTGTGGTGAACCAAGATCATGCCACTGCACTCTAGCCTGGACAACAGAGCAAGACCCTTTCTCTAGAAGGGGAAAAGAAAGTGATGAGAGCCCTTGCTTTAGCCATTGATAGCTACACAAAAGAGTTTAAAAAAATCAACTAGCAAAGGAGATAGCTTTCTGTGAGTAATGTTAAGATGTTAAGATCAGAAAAGAGTTTTTGACATTTAAATCCACACCAAGGAACTGGTTAAACTATGGATTTCCAGAATTTGCCAGTACGGACTCTCATTCAGTAGGTCTAGGGCAGGATTCAGGCCCAGATACCTTCAAGTGATTTGTTGCAGATGGTCTGAAGGCCTCATTGTATGAAGCATACTCATTGTGGTTAAAACTGAGAATCAAATGGCCCTCTTCAATGAGTTTCCATCTGTTTTTTTTTTGTTGTTGTTGTTGTTGTTCCTAGACAAATGAAATAGAGTTAAAAAGATGCAAAAGTATCAAAGCATATCACACATAGGATGTTTTTCATGAGCTTGTAATTTTCAGTCACATATGTATGTGTGTACTGAATTGGATTGAGAAATGAAATTCTTAGGGGTTATAGACAAAAAGTTGGGAGCACTGGGAATTCACAGCATTGATATCAAGTGACACGCCATCACAAGGCATTCTAAACTCTGGAGTTCCCTACCAAGCTTAGGATCAAAAGGGATAAGCAGGAGAGCAGAAAGGAAAAGGCTAGTGGGACATCAGCTGGTGTAAAGAACTGAGTCTCCAAGATGCAAAGACAGAGCAGTCAGTGGGTTGTAACAAAACTCTCACCCATAGTGAGAGTGACACGCATGTGAAATGCTTAATAAATGGATCAGGGACCACAGAGTTCTGACAAATGGTGGAGGAAGCCTAAGTTAAAAAGAGGCTTTACATTCTAACCAGCTATTATTAGCAGCCCCTTCTCAGGCTCTCAACAAATTTCCTTTCTGCTGGAATTCGTGCTTCCTCAAAACTTGATGGTGATTTCTTTTTTTCTTTATTTATTTTGAAAAGCCAGGAGAAAATTATTTCAGTATGTTCTTTAAATTAGTTTCCTTGCAGTGTTTTCCTTGCATACATTAATTACAGCTCCCCCGAGGGGCTGCAGTACTATATAACACACTGTAATTCTGCTCCCCAATCTTCCTTCCCCACTTCAAGTTTCCAATTCTCCCTACAAACTGGGCTCTGTATTAATGTGCATAGCTGAGATTCTTTTAACTCTGATAAAAGAATAGAGAGGAAAATGTGATCAGGTCTTGAGCACACCAAACTTGAATAGTTTGTGGCCTCCAGAATGAAGCAGATTAAATGAACTCTGAAGTCCTCCCCTTCCAGCTCAAACATTCTCAAAGAGAGTTTACTATCTCAAGTACAGAAAAGATATCAGTGAGACTTTGATGAGCCTACGTGAGTCTCATTAGCATGATCTGGCTAGAATTCCAGAGGTTTTCAAGAAAAGAATGCATGCCCAAGAAGCCACATTTGAGCTGTCACTGTACTCAGCTGTAGGATAAAACAGTTAGTTCAAGAAATTGTAATGACATTTTAATTCCCAAAGAGAGTGAACATTCTAAAGTGACCACAATACTATCTACTGTTTTACCCCATACTTACAGATCATAGAGAAAGGGGAAAAAATTTAGCTAAACATAAAATGTATTTCTAAAACAGATTTTCCAATTCCTGTGTTTTCAGATAGGTAGAAGCACTGGCAGGTCTGAGAATCAAAATAGGTCATTCATTGACTAGTTAGAACTGTAAAGTTTATTAGAAAAGTTAAAGAGTAATTCAGCGTTTCCAGGCCTGACTCCTTATTCAATAGCCTCTGTGCACAGCAGCTGTGGTGGCTTATATAGGTTATCTTGTCCTCTCTGCTTCACTCTTTGAGTAGGTGTGTATACTTCATTTTACAGACAGGGAAATTGAGGTTCAGAAAGGTAAGTAACAAGTATTATCCACCGTCAGTGTCACACTTTTAATCCCGGTAGTAATTTACCCAATCTCACTTACCTTGCAATAAAAGATAGGCCTATAAGCTTTATGAATGTCAAGTCTGTGACCTAATAACATCCATCAAATTGTTCCTTAAAATTTACTATTTTCTCCATTCTTTCACTTAACCAGAATCAAAGCCCTGGGAAGGCTCTCATTCTTAGAAAGAAATCTCTCAGTGGCTTGATCATTCGCAAACCTGGTTCCAACACAGAGCAGTAGTTAACAAGAGAGTTAAGGCTAAAATCCCTGAGACAGGGAACAAGCTCCACCAGTCTTCCAGCCTGCTGCCTCTAACTCTCCTTAATTTATGTTCTTTCACCACTGAGATCTCATCTTCCCACACTATTAAATCTACCACCTCTATGTAGTGATCCAGAATATTTTTAAAATCATTTGACATATCTTTTGACCTGCTGATCCGTACCTGCAGTGATCTAACCCATAGGCACTTCAAACCCATCCTGCCCTCGGAATGCTTCATCCTTCCTCATGAAGCTGCACTTGTATCTGAAATCATGACTTCAGTAATAACACCATTTACACATTTAACTCTTTTAGGACTGTCCCAATAAGCAGACTGACAACACAAAGCAGGAACCAAATTAAAAACAAATATTTGCTGCCACCTTATCGTAGACCTTCATCTCTTGGCTGAAATATTGAAATAAATTCCTATATTCTCCTAACATGAATCCCTTCTGTTCTAATAGATTCTCCACATTCCTCCAAGGTTCACTCTTATACTTTTTCTTTTTTTTTTTGGCCAGTCTGCTCTGTCACCCAGGCTAGAGTGCAGTGGCATGATCTCAGCTCACTGCAACCTTAGCCTCCCATGTTCAAGTGATTCAGCAATACTCATGCCTCAGCCTCCCGAGTAGCTGGGACTACAGGTGTTTCATATCAAGTCTGGCTAATTTTTGTATTTTTAATAGAGATGGGGAATTGTCATGTTGGCCAGGCTGGTCTCAAACTCCTGTTTGAGAAGGAAGACCTCAGGTGGTCTTCCCGCCTAGTGCTGGGATTATAGGTGTGAGCCACCGTGCCAGGGCTGACAATACACTTTTTTTTGTCATTGAGATAGAATCTCACTCTGTCACCCAGGCTGGAGTGCAGTGGCGTGATCTTGGCTCACTATAACCTCTGCCTCCTGGATTCAAGCAACTCTTCTGCCTCAACCTTCTGAGTAGCTGGGATTATAGGCGCCCACCACACCTAGCTAATTTTTGTATTTTTAGTGGAGATGGGGTTTTGCCATGTTGACCAGGCTAGTCTCGAACTCCTGACCTCAGGTGATCCAGTGGTCTCGGCCTTGCAAAGTCCTGAGATTACAAGTGTGAGCCACTGTGCCTGGCTGACAATACACTTTTGATTATGTGGTTTCTCTGCTCATATTATCAATGACTTATAGTGACTTTTAGTAGTGGTTTGAAACTTGGGTTCCAAGTTCATGGATATGTTTGTATTCAAAAGTAACTATGTGTGCATCTTTTTCTTGGGAGAAGGTCTTGCACTTTCTTTCAACAAGTGCCTAAAAGGGGAAGTGTCCCCAAAATCACGAATACAAGGCAAAAACAAAAACAGATGAACAATAAACAAATGGGAATCAACAGTCAAAATCCAAACTCTTTTGCTGGACATGAAAAGCCCTTTAATCATCTAGTCCCTGACAATTCCCCCATTTCTTATCTCACTCCCCATCACTTCACAGCCATTTACAAGTCATACTTAGTTTTGTACAATCTCCTAACTTCCTTCTTTGTCTTTGCACTTTCGATTCCTTATGCCTGGGTCATACTTTCTCCATTTTTGACCCAGCAAATTCTAATTTACATTTCAAAGCCTCGTTTGTGAATTTTGTGAATTTCCTTCTCAGTGAATCCCCCTTCGGCATCACAGACAGACTGATCACTCCCCTCCTGGACCACATAGTAAGCTCTGTCACTTACTGACGTAGGGCAGGCAAGCCCCAAAACTGGGGCTTAGCCGGAAGGGTTCTTAGCTTCATCCAGGACAGAATTCAAGAATTCAACAGCAAGCTGGTGATGTTAGATTGCAACTTTTATTGAAGCACCAGTGTATGGCAGCAGCAGCAGCAGAGGCACAGCTCCTTACAGAACAGGGCTATCTGATAGGCAATGTGTCCAAAGTAGCAGCTCAGGGGCAGTTCTGCACTCATTTATACAGACTTTCAATTATATGCAAATTAAGGGACAGATTATGCAGAACTTTCTAGGAAAAGGGTGGTAACTTCTTGGTTGTCAGATTATTGCCATGGAAAGGAATGGTAACGTCCAGATGTTGCCATGGCAATGGTAAACTGACACGGCACACTGGTGGGTGTGTCTTATGGAAAATGGCTTCTACTCTGGTCCTGTTTTAGCTAGTTCTCAATTTTGTCCAGTGTCCAAGTCCCACCTCCAGAGTCAAGTCCCTCCTCCTACTTCACTACCACATTACGTACAATTCCATATTTACATGTTAGACTTCCTTTTGAGGACTTTTCAATGGCAAAGTCAGATGTCAATCTATTTGTTTACCTCAGCACCCCAAAAATGTTCATTGAATTAATTAACAAATACTGTAGCCATGACAAGAGAGGCTGAAAGCTTTAAAGAATACTTCAAAGAAGCAGTTTTAAGTCCTGAGAAGACTTATGAAAGAAATAACACGTTATACTTGGAGACAAAAAAAAACCTCGTTCTTTTATTGAACCTAATTCATGACATTAGTTTCAGAATTGTATTATTGAATGATATTTTGGCATATTAGACATTTTTTTACTCTCAATAAAAATTTTAATTGTCTTAGTAGACTGGCTGATATCTCTGCTAAATCCTGTTCTCAAAAAGAGAAGCAAGCTAATAGGAAGTGTTACATAAAAACCAGGTCATTGCTAGTGCTGATTTTGTTTCTTATTTT
>NW_016107561.1:2246370-2277954 GCF_001604975.1 Cebus imitator
TTTGAGATAGAGTCTCACGCTGTCACCCAGGCTGGAGTGCAGTGGCACAATCTCGGCTCACTGCAACCTCCACCTCCTGGGTTCAAGTGATTTTCCTGCCTCAGCCTTCCCAGTAGCTGGGATTACAGGCATGCGCCACCACGTTCAGCTAAGTTTTGTGTTTTTAGTAAAGATGGGGTTTTGCCATATTGGCCGGGCTGGTCTTGAACCCCTGATCTCAAGTGATCCACCTGCCTTGGCCTCCCAAAGTGGTAGAATTATATGCGTGAGCCATCATGGCCAGCCTGATTTTTGAAAAAGGTATAGATACAACGATCTTTACAATTCTAACAAGTAAAAGAAGAAAATTTTCCCACTATTATACTTTATATATAGTGACAAATAACATTTTACTCTTATAAAGTTACTTTTCCCCAGCAATTCTTATTTGTTCCTGTTTAATATTTCCACTTGCATTCTTTTAGAACCGTAAAAATACCAAGTCAAAAAACAAAAGCAAAAACAAAACCACAACAAAAAGCCTAGGAGAGAAGCAATAATATGGAGAAAGTGCAAGAGTGAATTAGCTGCCCATGGCCATAGCATGGAAGTGAGGTGAAGGTTGGGAAAGGTCCAGGAAAGAATCTAAACATAGCTGATGGAGTGGTTCAGGAGCTGAGGAGCTGGGGATCTGGGTTTGGAGGACACCTCTCTGTAAATGAATGAGATACAGCTCATGTTCCTGTCGCAGAGGATAAAAATCAGACCCATAGAGAAGAAAAACGTAGAGTCTAAAGGACATGACAAAAGTATTGGGTAGAGCCTACATAAATAGCATTGGAGAGGGTATACCAAAGAGAACTGGGATGTTTCAGCAGATATAGAATGACAGTGACTCTGGAGGATATAGTGGTCTCCTAGACTATGAGGGCAGGAAGGGATCTTAGTCCCGTCTACTTGCTGTGTAGGGAAGGAAAACGGATGGAGAAAAAGGTCAAGGAAAATGTTCAAGGTCACAGATGTCATTCTGCTGCTCAAAACTTGCCTTCCTCACTTTTATTTCTCACTTTGCCTTTCCTTGCTCCTTGCTTACAGGATGAAGTCCAACTCTTTAGTATGACATCAATGCCTTGACTTTGCAATTTGACCTCACAGTACTCCCTTTGCTTGTTTTTCAATTTACCTAAAAATATTCTGTGCTTTTCCCTGCTTCCCTGCTTATGCTATTCTTTCTGAATTGAATGCCTCTCTTTCCTCTACCCACTTCTTGAAATACTGGCTTTAGGAGCCAGTTTAAGACTCAGAGAGTTCCAAATGTCCAAAACATTTTCTTCAAATCTCTCCCTTCCAAGAAATAATTTTCCTTACTTCAAAACCATATATCACCCTGTGGTATTTCTCCTGTGTAAATGTCACCTCGTAATATGACTGCTAGAGTTCTCATAATCAGGTGGCAAACTCTTTAACAACAATAAAGCTGCCTTAGTAATTTCTGTGCCCACCATCACTCAGAGCTTGTGCATATTAAGAGCCTAGCAGTATTTACCGCTAGGAACAAATGAATAAATTAATGAAGCTATTAAATCTCAGCAGCTAGCTATTTCCTATTTTTGTGTCTATCTGCATCATTAGTTTGTGTGTTACAGGGGCCCTGGAGGCCACGTCAAGCTTCCTACTATGCATATAATATGCACAATATATGCCATTGAGCACTTACTATGTTCCAGGTCCTGTGCAAAGTGCTTTACATACATAATCTCATTTTATTATTTATAATAATCCAGTCTGATAAATAGCTATTGTTATTCATATTGTATACACGAAATAACTAAGGGTTAAAGATTTTGGGCAATTTGCTTAAGGGTTATATGGATATTAAATGGCATTACTAAAATTCGAAAACAGATGATTCCAAAGTCCATGATATAGCAAACAAATTATAAGTTTAGCTCCACTGCTGTAGTTCAACTCCTCCACAGAAATTTTTTTAGTTATATACATGGGTACGCAGACATGTAGACACACTAAGGTACATATATGCATGTATGCATATACGTATACATATATGCACACACATGTACCCACATATATTTTAAAATATTTGAAACATAATATTCTAATTAGACACAGTAATTTGTCAAAGACATGTCACATCTTCAGTTCTGCCATAAAAGATATTTTATACAGATAAAATCAGTGAATGCTGCCAATTTTAAGATCAGATACACACTGATGTTCTCTATTTTTATATGAATGAGTCACAGAAACCCCACAGATTCGAATACATGTACAATTTGGAAGAAATCTATGCCTTAGCAAAATTTGACTATCCAACAGCATTCCACTGTTGCTAGTTCTACAAAATACATACTAACTATATCCAAGAACCAACTCTGTAACCCATTCAGGAGCCTACTTAGATCCCAGTATGTTTAAGGTCTTTGGCAGATGTAGACATGCTATCACAGTCCCTCCCGTGAGTCCAGTGATTATCTATACCAGGCAGAAACTTCTCAGTGTTCGCCAAAATCTCTATTTCCCTTCTTTCTGGGCACTCAGTTGGACTATGCAGCCTAGTCTCCCCTGCAGTTTAGTGTTGCCCTGTGGTAATATTCTGTACAAGAGAATGTGAAGGAAAATGATAAAATCTGTTATGCACACGTCTTCATTCTTTTACCCCTTTGGTCAGATGAATATCAGCACCCAGAGTAATAATAGAAGCCATACACTGATAGTGGGAAAGCCTCCATCAGCCTGTATTTCTAAATGACCACATGTAGCACATCTGCCTATTCCTGTCGGCCGGCCGGGAACACTTACCTATGCTGGTGTGTTAAGAAACCTTTATTGTGTTAAGCTGATGAAATGTGACAATTATTTGTCACAGCATCTAACAATGCCCTAATAAATACTGTAACCTCTCAAAATTCTAAGTGCTCCCAGGTTCAGCAATTTTTGATCCTAATACTATCTCAATAATTTTTAAATGAAATTTAAAAACTAACAAAATTATAGCACTGATAAACCATAAATAAAGTATGTATTTAAATTAATTTCAGGCATAATTTTGTTATCATCAGTCTATTCTCATTAGGAATTAATAAGAATTCTGCAGCCAAGGTTAACTATGTCATGTTATCTTTGCTCTTGATCTTTGATATGTTAATCTGTTAGACAACAGATTTCTGTCTTCTTCAAATAAGTCAGGGAAGAAACCTGGGCCAGGCTTGGTGGCTCACACCCATAATCCCAGCAGTTTGGGAGGCCGAGGCAAGTGGATCACCTGAGGTCAGGAGTTTGAGACCAGCCTGGCCAGCACGTTTCAACTAATAATACAAAAATTAGCTGGGCATGGTGGTGGGCGCCCATCATCCCAGCTACTAGGGAGGCTGAGGCAGGCAAATTGATTGAACCTGGGAGGCGGAGGTTGCAGTGAGCTGAGATGACACCACTGCACTCCAAGCTGGGTGACAGAATGAGATTCTATCAAAAAAAAAAAAAAAAAAAAAAAAAAAAAAAAAAAAAAAAAAAAAAAAAAAAAAAAAAAAAAAAAAAAAAAAAAAAAAAAAGAAAAGAAAAGAAAAGAAAGAAAGAAAAAAAACCTTTAGATGTCCTCTCCCTGACTTACAGTCCACTTCTTTTACTACCTGGGTTTTGCTGACAGAAGAGGAGGAAAGTGACCTCTAATCTTTCCTTGTGTTATTGCTTCTGTGTTACTTCCTACACGGTACCCTCTGCGTTTACCTTTCATAACTCTTTTTCTTCTTCTGCCTTTGAACTTCCATTTATGTATTGTGATCTGTTTCCCTCATGTGGAGTTCACGGCATTCCTTGAGTCCTTCCCAGCTCTTCCTCTCAAAACTCAACTTTGCTTTTAGACAGGATTTAGCGTATTCCCTAGAGTCACGACTGCGACCCCACAGCTGCAAGGACCCCAGTTTTTCAATCTGTCTCAGCACGTCCTGACCACCCTGCCTCTCTTCTTTTCTTGGACATTGGCTCTTTGGCAACCCTGACCACAAATTGGCTCTCACTTCCCCCTAGACTTACGTACAGAACTAATTTGACTTTGAGCTCTCTGAAAAAGGTCACACTTTCCATTCTTGTGGTACAGGGAGGGTAAATGCTAGTTTTCTGAAAGTATGCCACAGGAAGATTATTTTAAAAGAACTCAATTTTGCTGATGCCAACTCTTGTTTTACTTTGAAATGTTCTCTCTTTTGCATCAGCAAGGCAAGGGACAAAGTGGCTGACCTGTTCTCTGCCTGCAGCCTGCCAACGTTGGCCTTCAGGTGTTTCTTAGAATAAATGAAGAGAAAAAGGGGGCTCCTATTTGTTTAAAAACGTAGCTCTTCACCGCAAATTTCAAAAAGTAAAACAAGTAAGTTCAGCTATGGCCCTGCTTCAGGAAAATTTGATTTAAAAAAGATATGTTCCTATAAGGATTAAATTAGAGGTTAATGTTTTGCATTTACAAAAGCATAATTTTTAAAATTAATGGCCCTGCAATATTTCCATTAAATTAGAAGATTTTTGCACATGTAAATGTTAGTTATTCCATTTATTGCAGTTGGTTTTAAAATCATCTTTTCAGAAATATAGCTATTATTGACTGCTTAGAGTAAGTTTCATTGTATAAATTTTACACCAATTTTGTGTAAAAGTTTTGACATACACTTCAAGATTACATTTCCCAGTAAGATTATCTAAGAGGGCCTTTTCCACCTTTGGCCACAGTCAAATACAGCAAAAGGCAATTCAAACTGATAGGCATACAATCCTATAACCCTAAAGAACCTTAGATTTTCAAGATGCTCATTCCTATGTCTGGCAAAGGAAGCTAGAGAAACTATTCCAGACAATTAGATGCAGATTCTGGTTTTGTTTTTGATGTATGTATTTTAAATATTCCAAAATAATTATGATGCTGATTTTGGCAGTGTTTCAATAGTTATTTTTAAAATGCAACAGTAATTTTAATCTGTTTTAATCTAAAATAGATTAAACTGAAATCTATTAAAAATAGATTTTAATCTAAAAATAGTTATTTTTAAAATGCAAAGGTAATTTTAATCGTATTGTAATCTGAACATTATTGTGACACAAACACCTCCATTTAGATCATTTCCAATACTTGGACTACAGCATATTTGAAAAAAAAAAATTCTTGAAATTACAAATAGTAGACCATAACTTAACAGAATATATCCTTAGGTTCATTACAAGGGTTTCACACTGAATTTTTGTTGTTATTGCATTTAGTATAATAACTTAGAATACTGTCTGCTTTACAATATTATTTTTTAGGTTTGCTATTAATTCTATTTTCTTGAAAACAGCTAGGATGTTTAAAGAAAATGTCATTAAGTTTCCTTTTACCAATTTATTGGAAAATGAAAACAATTGTTTTGAATTAAAGGATATGGACACTCCATTTATAGATTATAATTTGTATAGAATATATTTTTTAAAACTTCAAACAATTTGTCTAATGCTAAGTACTATCATAACTATTTTTATAGCTGCAATAATGTTTATTGCATCTACTATAAGTAAAAATTAAAATATTTTATTATAGAATGCTATCTTTCGTAAGATACCTTAGAATGAAATTTAAAATATGAAAAATGCATTGGAATTTAAAGTTTCTGCTTTTAAAGATGTCCTTTTGGCTACATCCATATATGCAGTAAAATGTTTTCTTGCAAATATTTAAATTACTCATTTAAATGAGTAGTTACTATTAAACTGGCCTTATGGTTATTACCTTAGTATTTCACAATAATTAATGCTTTACTGAAGGGAAATAGAATTGGTTTAAATTTTCTAGTACTTCAGAGCACATCCACAAAGAAAATCTGAAAGAAACCGGAAAAAGAGCAACCTAAACCCAACGCAAGCACAATAAAAGAAATAATAAAAACTTAAGCAGCAACAAATGAAATAGATAATCGAATAACAAAAGAGAAAGTCAACGAAACCAAAAGTGGGTTCTTTGAAAGAACCAACACAATCAACAAACCATTAACTAGACCGGCGAAGGAAAAAAAAGGGCTCAATAACTAAAATCATAATTAACGACGGGACATTACTACTCACCTCACAGAAACAAAAAATATGTTACAGAAATACTATAAATAAGTGTATACCAATAAATTAGAAAAAAAAAAAAAAATAAAAAAAAAAAAAAGCTCAGAAAGAGAAAAACTACTGAACTCACTCAAGAAGAAGTAGAAAGTATGAATAAAACTGAAATTAGTAATAAAAATATTTCCTGCAAAGAGAAGCCCAGGTCTGGATGGTTTCTACTGGTGAATTATGCTTTTAAATATTTGAAGAATTCCAACAATCCTTACATTCTTCTAATAAAGACTAAGAAGAAACACTTCTCAGCTCATTCTGTGAAGCCAGTGTTATCCAGATACTAAACCTAGACAAAAACATCAGAAGAAAAGAAGAATACAGGCCAATATTCCCTACGAATATAAGTGCAAAGATCCTCAACAATTTCCTAGTAAACCAAATCCAGCAGCTTTTAGAAAGAATTATAATCATGACCAAATGGGAGCTATTCCAGAAATTCAAAGTTGGTTCAACACAGGAAAAGTAATCAGCGTAATATATACTATTAAAAGAATCAAGAAAATAAGCCATATGCTCATCTCAATAGATGCAGAAAAAATATCTGACAAAATACAACAGCCTTTCATAATCAAAATATTCAAGAAGGAATATTTTTCAGAATAGAAAAGAACATCTTCCAACTGATAAACGCCAGTAGTAATTTTTTAAGTTTCCTCAAAGAAATCACATTCATTTGAGCCCTGAAATTTAGTTGTGTGGATAATACTCGGTTGACAACCAATGATGCCCGGTGAGACATTCCTTACTCTTAAAGTTTGGTTTATTGTTGCTGTTTTTATTTCTTCCAGAAATGACTCAACATTTCAAATACTTCATATTGAAGAGGTAGCCTTTTAAGAAGTTGCTATGGGTTGAATCGTGTTCCTCCTAAAAAATGGTATGTTGAATCTCTAACCCCAGTACTTCAGAATGTGACCTAGTTTGGAGATATGATCTTTACAGAAGTAATTAAGTTAAAGGAGGTTATGAGGGCAAATCCTAGTCCAATATTGGACACAGATGCACACACAAAGAGAACCCCATTTGAGGATGAGGATGGAGATCAGAGTGAGGATTCTACAAACCAAGCAATGCCAAAGTTGCCAGAAACCCACCAGAAGACATGGGAGAGGTATGGAACCAATTCTTCCTTACAGACCTCAGAAAAAAAACCCCAGCAGTTTGAATTCAGGCTTCTACCCTTCAGAACTGTAAGACACTGCATTCCTGATGGTTTAATCCACTCAGTGTGTGGTACTTTGTTATGGCAGCCCTGGCAAACTAATGCAGAAGTCTTCGGTAAATATTTATTCACTAAAAAAGCATGGCAAAATAAGCAGAGGAAAACGACACTGATTTTAAAATATGAGTTGAGATGTAAGGCAAATGCTTGCTTTCTCCTAAACTTGAAAATACCAGAAGTGTGTACAAGAAAAGGAGGCAGAGGCGCAGTTCAGGAACTACTCTGCCTTTGTTACAGCAGAAAACACCCTGGGATGAAAGGTCACCACTATAAATAAGTGTGGAAGTTAGGCATAGTGACAATGGCATTATTTGCTATATATGTTTTTGGTTATCAAAAACAAAAGGGAAAATACTAGGAAAAGAGCCATGGTTTAATGAAGAATTCTTATTTTCATACAGCTCTATTAGTTCCCATCTGATCTTCATTCCTTGGATGTCCAACAATGATACTACTACCCATTTGGTGGGAGGTAGGGCCTCAGCTCTCATTAAGCAGCTAATGGATTAGGCAGTGAGAGAACTGATACATCACCTAAACTTAGCCAGTCAAAGGTTCCCACTTAGAACCCTCAGTCTCTGGAGAATGGTACAAAGATGTCAGGACAGTTGAGACATTATCTTTGGCAGTAGGAAAATTCCAGCACGGCCAAGAGTGCCCAGTAGAGTTGGAACCAGTACCAAACGCCCTGCCCAGACTATAGTGATGGTGTGATGCTGGCTATTTGTCTTACTGTCTTGTTATCTGCTATGAGCTGAATGTTTGTTTCCCCTCAAAATTCTTATGTTGAAATCCTACCTCCCAAGATGACGGTATTAGGAAGTACATCCTCTGTGAGATGATTAGGTCAGGAGGGCACATCTCTCATGAAAGGGATCAGTGCCTTTTAAAAGGAGCCTAAGAGAGGTGTTTGTGCTTTGGGCATGTGAGGGTACAATGAGAATACGGCCATCTACGAAGAAGAGCACCTTCTCTGACACTAAATATGTCAGCACCTTGTTTTGGGACTTCTCAGCCTCCAAAACTATGGGAAATCAATTTCTTTTTTATAAGCCACCCAGTCTATGGTGTTCTGTTACAGCAGCTTGAAACTTTATGGAATCGGATTCATGCTTGGTTCTCCTGCCTTTTTGCCCCATCAGTGAATATCCTTCTAACACATTCTTCTATTTAAATGAGCCAAGGCAATTTCTGTTGTTTGCAAAAAACAGAGTCATCCTACTGACATGGCCTGTCACTACTGAAGTTAATGATGGTCAGCTGGCCGAGGCTGTGCTCGTCAGGTGTCTCCACTGCAAGGGAACCCTGCCCTCTTCCGTGCTGTACCTTTTGGAAAGAAGCCACTGCACAGCTCACACTCAGGGGTGTTACAGTCTACCTCTTTGAGGGTGAAGTAGCTACACAAAGTATTTGGAATTCTAAGCAAGAGACTTGTCTTTTTTTCTTACTCAGTTATTATGTCACTATGGACTTCGGGTGCTTTGGGTATTTATTTTATACTTTGGGTTATAATACAGTACCACTTTTTTTGTTGTTGCTCAGGTTGTTCCAAAAAAAAAAGCACCCTGAAATGAAAAAAGCAAAAAAGCACCCTGAAATGAAAAAAGCAAAAAAGCACCCTGAAATGAAGCACTAAAATAAACTATATAAATTCCATGTGCTGAAACTAAGATATAGTTCTATGATATGAGTATTTTTTAAATCATTTTTAGTCTTTATACATCTGAACTTTATTTTGGAATAACAAAAATATTTACAAATATATCTATTTATGTTTCTTTGACAAAATTCTTCATGTAAAATTGACCAGAAAAGCCTATTATTATGAGAACTAAGTGATGGGAAACTTTTTTAGCTTCTTAAAAAATAAATCATGAAGTTAATCTCAGAATTTGATGAGACTGTAATTATCCCCCTAAAATTCAGTTACATTAGACACCCACCTTTGAAGACAATGCCATAAAACATGAGTATCTCGGCTCACCGCAACCTCCACCTTGAGGGTTCAAGTGATTCTCCTGCCTCAGCCTCCCAAGCAATTGAGATAACAGGCATGTGCCACCATGCTTGGCTAATTTTGTATTTTTAGTAGAGATGGGATTTCTCCATGTTGGTCAGGCTGGTCTTGAACTCCCAACCTCAGGTGATCCACCTGCCTAGGCCTCTCAAAGTGCTGGGATTACAGGTATGAGCCACCATGCCCAGCCTTATATTTATTTTTTTTAAGCTAACAAGGAGCTAGTTACACATTTATAATTACCCAGTTACTGTAGACAAATTAATGCAACTGTTTCTTCAAGGTGATTAAAAACATTGTTTATCCTGGACTAGAGTATGGTAAGATTCATCATGTGGACTGGCCTTATGCCTGCAGCCATATGCCATCTGTCATTTTCTTTAATGAAGTTTGCATCAATTTACAGGAAGCACCAAATGCCATATAACTTGTAGAATTGCTTTATTCAAGCAGATCAATGCTTGATGTCCCTTTTTTTTTTAATGGAAACTCATCTACTTGAATCCATATAAGGATAATCTTCTCAGTCTCTTTTTCCTCGGCTGAGGAGGTATCAGAATAAGCAGTTCAGAAGCAAAGCATTGAAGAGAAAAGGTCTGAGTTCATGACCTACTGCAAACAAATAAACAAGGGGAGAAATCTACTAACCTTTCAGATCTGTAACTATGCTTTTAAACATAGCACATTCAGAAATTTGAGAAAAAGGAATTCTACCATTCATTTTTTTTAAAAAGCAATAACTAAGACAAATAATTCTCAACAAATACCTCCTTTAAAACATTAATAGCAAATATGTTATTTCCAATTTTTAAATTTTTAAAAAATTTATTTATTTATTTATTTTTTAGATGGAGTCTTGCTGTCGCCCAGGCTGGAGTGCTGTGGCACGATCTTGACTCACTGTAACCTCCACCTCCCCGGTTCAGGCAATTCTCCTGCCTCAGCCTCCCATGTAGCTGGGATTACAGGCACCCACCACCACACCCAGCTAATTTCTGTGTTTTTAGTAGATATGGGGTTTCACCATGTTGGTCAGACTGGTCTCAAACTCCTGACCTTGTGATCCACCTGTCTCAGCCTCCTGAAGTGCTGGGTTTACAGGCGTGAGCCACGTTACCTGGCCTATTTCCAAATGTTATTGGTCAGATTGACTTAACTCATTTCCAATTTCTTATGTTAAAGAGAAACATATATGGTAACCAGTGAGAGCTCCCAGCTTAAACTTATTTGGAATTTAATTAATATTTAAAATATCCTAAAACTCTCTTCCTTTATCATCCAAGGTTATTATCCTAAATTTTCTGACTCTTATCTAAAAAAAAATTTAATTATAAAAATCCCAACTAGAAAGGAACCTAACCTGAGGTAACAAGTTAATCACTACCCGCATTTAATGGATGACAGTATTTTTATCCTTTTTCTTTTAAAAAAGATTTCTCTTTCATAACTATTAATTAATAAAACATTAAAGATTCTCATAAAGAGGCTACCTCCCCACCTTTTCCCCATTCCCCCTTGCCTAGATGTAAACACTATCTGGAAATCAGTGTGCATTAGTCCAATATATGTTAACATATTTTTATTTAGCATCATGATCCCCCTTGTTCCTGATGCACAAAGCAGTCTCCCCTACATTTTCCTTTCCACCACCACTGCTACATGGATATTTACTTTTACTGATTGTTATTTGCATGAAAATTTTGGGAGATAGAGAGTAAGGCCTCCACTTCTCCCCATCCCTATACTTGACCCCCAACCATCTCTTCCGGAACTGCTCCTACACTACTAGAACTCTTAACCCCTAGTCTGGAACTAACTCAGGCCACAGAGCTCAGTAAATCTAACTGTAGGAATGCAGATTAAGGAAAAATCTAAATGACAACAGGAAGACACTTTGCTTGCTCTCTTCTATAAGCACTTCCCAACACCCATTTCTTTAGACTTTTCCCTCCTAGATTTTTATTTCCATAGTTCTCACACAGAGTATTCTCAAATCTGGTTCTAATTCCTACTGCTTTCCTGAGTTGGTTACTCTTCAACACTAAGTCAATATTCCCTTTAAATCACATGTCTGAAACCCGATTCTTCTTCTATTCATTCTTGTTAATAGAATCTCTATACTCTTAAATTCACAAGTTTATTGAACTGAATTTTATCAAAACTCTTGCCACCCTCTGGGCTCCCATACCTGATTGCAATCAATCAGTTACCTTCTGTGAAAATCAGTGTGCATTAGTTCCACACATGTTAATATATTTTTGTTCAGCAACATGCTCCCCTTGTCCTTGATCCACGAAAGCAGTACAAGGACACAAAATTTATCAGTAAACATCACACGCGTACAAGATCTGAAATCCATATAAAATGTTCATATGAATTAAACCTTGGTAACAAATTCTCATTTTGCTATTTGCTATTTGACAAGATTACAATGTTTTTCAAATTAAAAAAAGATTGTTTGAAGAAAAACAATATTAAATGGAAGACTAATGAATTCCTAATGCACTATAATTTGGTTGAAATATTAACACTAGAAAAAAATGAAATTGTATTTGACTAGTACATGAACATGGATTTTCTTCATATAAAAGTAGAGGTAAATGAGAAATAGTCTTAAGTTTGATTCTATCAGGACTATAGAAGTAAAAATTGTAATAAAATTAAAATGTGCCTGAAACATGAGAATAATGTTTGTAAAAAATATGAAATAACAGCCAGATGTGGTGGCTCATGCCTGTAATACCAGAACTTTAGGATGTCAAGGCAGGAGGATTGCTTGAGTTGAGGAGTTTGAGACCAGACTGGGCAAGATGGTAAGTCCCTATCTCTACAAAAAAGTTTAAAAATTAGCCAGAAATGGTGACACAAGCCTGTGGTACCTGCTACTTGGGAGGGTGAGGCAGGAGAATTGCTTGAGACCAGGAGGTCAAGGCTACAGAGAGCTGTGTTTCTGCCACTGCATTCCAGCCTGGGCAACAGAGACAGGTTCTGGCTCAAAAAAATATAAAATAAAATAAAATAAAATAAAATAAAATAAAATAAAATAAAAAAGAGATAAAAGGACAATGTAATGTATTATATTAATAGCTCTTATAAATAAATAGGCAGCATATAGAAAACCCATATAAAACGACGTATAGATTATGAACTTATAAATCACAAAAGAAAAATATAAACTGAGCAGTAACTGTCAAAAATATTGCATTTTACTAGTAGTCAAATAATACACATAATTTTTTACCTATCAAATAAGCAAAGACAAAATATATAATATTAAAGGTTAATAATATATGCTAATCTCATGTGCAAATATTCTGAAAAAAGAGTATTTTAAAGCTGTATGCCTCTCACATTCATTAGGATTGCTATTATCAAAAAAAAGAAAAGTAACAAGTCTTAGTGAAGCTGTGCATTGTTGGTGGGAATGCAAAATAGTGTAGCCACTATCAAAAACAGTAGTGAATTTCCTCAAAAAAAAATTAAACATGGAATCACCGTATGATCCAGTAATTCTACTTCTGGGCATATAACCGAAAGAATTGATACTGGGGTCTTCAGGAGATAGCTGCACACATGTTTACTGCAACATTATTCACAAGAACCGAGGGGTAGAAGTAACCCAAATGTTCATCAAAAGATAAACGAATAAGGAATATGTTGTATATACATACAAAGAAATACATTATTCAGCCTTTAAAAAGAAGAATTCCTATCACACGCTATAATACAGCTAAACTTTGAGGACATTATGCTAAGAGAAATAAGCCAGTCACAGAAAGATAAATATTGTATAATTCCCTTCATAAATGGTATCTAAAATAATCAAACTCATACAAACAGAAAGTAGAATCATGGGTTAGACATGGTGGCTCCAACCTCTAATCCCAACATTTTGGGAGGCAAAGGCCGGAGGGATTGCTTGAGCCCAGGAGTTCTAGACCAGCCTGGGGAAGATGGTGAAATCCTGTCTCTACTAAAAATACAAAAATTAGTGGGGCATGGTGGCATATACCTGTAGTCCAGCTACTTGGGAGGCTGAGGCAGGAGAATCACTTGAGCCCAGGAGGCAGAGGCTGTAGTGAGCTGAGATTATGCCATTGCACTCTAGCCTCTGTGACCAGAGTGAAACACTGTCAAAAAAAGAAAGAAAGAGAGAGAGAGGGAGAGAGAAAGAGGCAGGGAGGGAGGGAGGGAGGGAGGGAGGGAGGGAGGAAGGAAGGAAGGAAGGAAGGAAGGAAGGAAGGAAGGAAAGAAGGTAAGTTACCAGGAGCTGAGGGAACGGGAAATGGGAAGTTGTTGTTCAATGTAGACAGAGTTTCAGTTTCATAAATGAAAAAGTTCTAGAGATCTATTGCATAACAATGTGAATATGCTTAACATCACTGAATTCCCATTTAAAATGGACGCTAAATGTCACATTGTATGTTTTCACTACAATTAAAAACAATTCTCCAGATATGTCAATGTTTTAATATTTTAATTCTACATTAAAATATATATATTTGAGATGGAGTCTCACTCTGTCGCCCAGGCTGGAGTGCAATGTCACTGCAACCTCCAGCTCCCGGGTTTAAGCGATTGTTGTGCCTCAGCCTCCCAAGGAGCAGGTGTGTCCCACCACGCCTGGCTAATTTTCAGTAGAGATGTGGTTTTACCATGTTGGCCAGGCTGGTCTTCAACTCCTGACCTCAAGTGATCAATCTGCCTTGGCCTCCCTAAGTGCTGGGATTACAGGTGTGAGCTACCGTGCCCGACCCACGTTTAGAAATTTAATATAAAGAAACAACTATTGAATATGCACAAAGACATGACAATAACTGATGTTCACCTTAGTTTGGTATGTCATGGAAAAGAACGGACAACTATTAAAACCTTCAATCTAGGAGAGTAAATAGATTATGATACAATCACGTGATAGAATACTCTGCATCCATTGGGAATGATGTTTAAAATCATTGAATAGTCAATCAAAGTTTTTTATAACATAATGTTAGCTAATTTTTCTACAAACATATATTCATCTGATTGGTAAAGAGAGAGGGAGGACAGGAGAATATTTTAATAATAATTTTCTAGTGTCTATTGCTCCAACTAGCACAGGACCCTTTAAAAATGTTATTACCTACAGATTTCACTTGGTCACTAATCATGAGCTCATCTTTTATTGTTGCTATATGCGGTTCTTTCTTTGCTACTGAATTTCTCAAATACATCTCTATGCTCTTCTATCAAAACTGTAGTCTTCAAAGGCTACAAGTTCTAGCAGTATTAGCACTGTTCCCTTGGGTTGTTTTCCATTACTATCCTCCCGTTACTGAATGAGGCTTGTGTATGAGAAGGCAAGATCAAACAAAATCAGCATAAAAAATGAAACGAACACATATTTGTTGCATACTGACTATGTGCAAGACATAGGTGGTTACAAAAGATATTATTAAAAATAGAAGGTTTAGTTGTTGCCTTCCAGGAGTTTATTATCTTTTTAGGGAAGCCATGCATACATAACAGGCAAGGTAAACTCTGAAGGTATTTTGAGAAGAATATATGACTTACTTTAAATTATCAACATATAATAAAATAAGTTACTAATACTTTCTTCCTCATATTCAGTGTAAGAAGATATAATTTAATGGCCTAAAATAAGTTAATGATTTTCTAAAGTGCTTATCTGTTCTCTTGGCCATTTTATTCCCAAGTGAAATCTAAGGATAATTAAAATTCATGCCAGTTTTGGAATGTTAGGGCCAGATCAAATAAATGAAAATCTTCCAAGAGTTTAAAAAAAATTCCCAGAGGGATTCATTAAAATTATACTGTTAACAAATATCCAAGTATGGGTTTTTAGTTCACTTCAATGGCACAGAAAGGAAAAAAGGAAGGAGAAAAGGAAAGGGAAGAAGGAAAGGAGGAAGAAAGAAGGGAGGAAAGAAAGGAGGAAGGGAGAGACAGATGGAGGGAGGGAGGGGATCCCTATTTGTCCAATCAGTATTTGATTTCCATCATGACACTTAAAAACTGCTGCCAGCAATCCATCCATGACCTCCATGTTGCTAAATCTGGTTGTCATTCTCAGTCCTCAGCTTTTTATCTTCCAATAGAATTTCTTTCCTTCTTTCTTTTTCTTAATTTTTTTTTTTTGACAGGGCCTTATTTTGTAACCTGGAGTGCAGTGGCCCTAACTCACAGCAACCTCAATCTTCTGGGCTTACATGATCCTCCTGCCTCAGCCTCCCGAGTAAATGAGATGACTGGCATGTGCCATCAGGCCTGGCTATTTTTAAAATAGAGATGGGGGTCTCACTGTGTTGCCCAGGCTGGTCGCAATCTCCTGGCCTAAAAAGATTCTCCCACCTTGTTCTCCCAAATTACTAGAATTATAGGCATGAGCCTCTGCGCCTGGCCCCTTTCAACAGAACTCGACACCATGAATCTCTCCCTCCTCAAAGTGCTTTATTCACCAAGGTAGCATCTTCTCTTGGTTTTCCTCCTGCATCATGGGTCATTTCCTCTTAGCCTCTCTATCTGATTCCTGCCCAACTCCCTTACCTCTTACTGAAGGAATGGACAGGACTCGGACTCCATCCTCTTTTCTACCTATACTCACTCCCTTGGAGTTTGCATCCATCCTCATGACTTTAAATACCACCTACTTACCAACAACTCTCACATTCTATCTCTTGCCCAGATCTCTCTTCTGACTTACATATCTTCCACTTTACATGTTCTAACTTAAATTCCTCATTCTTCCCAACAAAGCCTGCTTCCATTTCCATAACAGCTGGAAGCAATTACATCCTTGTAGTTGCTCAGACAAAAACCCTTGGAGTCATTCTTCTCCCTGTTGGCTCTATCTTCCAAATATATACAAAGTCTGTACTCCTTTTGTCACTTCTACGGCATCCTGCCATCTTGATTGAGGCAACCAGTTCTGTCCCTGATTATTGCAGTAGGCTACTGTTTCTTTCCTTGCTAAGCCATGTCATCTTCCCCACACAGATTACTCTGGCTAAAAGATTCTCCAGCTTAATCTTTAGAAACTTAAATTGAATCATGTCATTCCTTTTCTCAAACAACTGCAGTGGCTTCCCAGTTCACTTGGAATTAAACCCAGATGTCTTATGACTACCTCCAAGGCCCTATATAATCTGCCTATAGTCCCTTCTCTGATCCTAAACAGCTACCTTTTCTGGCTGCATTTATCTTCCCTCTGCTCATTTGATTTATCCACAATTATCTCCTGGGACTTCCTTGCCTGAAGATTACCTCCTTAGGGTCCTTGCTTTAGCTGATTCCTATGCCGGATAGGATCTTTCCCCAGAATATCTGCTTCTTTCTTCTCCTTTATCTTTCAGTCATTGCTAAAATCTTTTCTTCTCAGTAAGGCCTTTTCTGACCCCTCTATTTCTTATTGAATCCCAGATCTAACCACTTCCCCTTTAATTTCCTCCCCGTTTTTCTCCATTTACAGTTGTAGTTAGTTTCAAGTTAGTTATATAATTTAAATTACATAAATATTTATGATAATTGCTTATTGCATGTATCACCTGCCCCTACCTCCCTGCTAAAATATACGTTTCATGAGAGCAGAGACCTTCTCCTATTTCTTGATATACTCTCAGTATCTACAACAATCTTTGGCCAGTAGTATACACTGAATAAATGTGTATTACATAAACAAAATAAGGCAAGGAACATAACAGCAGTAGATGGAAAAGAGTGATCTGGCTTTTAGCCTTAGTTATAATTCATGAAATTCTACAAAAATTGTTTGTATTCATACTGCCGGATATGGAAAAAATATCCATATTATAAGATGATGTAAAACCACCACAGTTTACATGTGCAAATGCACGCAGCAGTAATCACATAGAAAGCAGGGAAGTGACGCCTTTTGTTCAAGATTAAGTAGGTAAATAGCTTTTCTCCCCAAATTCATGCAAAACCCTATATGAAGAAGGATTATTATTTAATAAGGAGACTCTCAGAGACCCTCAATGTTATCACACTGGAAAGAATTACTCATCGTGCTACCAAAAAAAGGCATCTGATTTGGAAAAATCTCATTTACTCATAGATTGTTTTGTTATACGTGTTTTAAATTACACTTGTTTAAAACTTGAGAACAAAACATGGTTCAAGTTTATCATGTGCAGCAAGCATAGTGATGCCCAAATCAGGGTCACAACAATAAAACTGTTTAGGATAAGTGACTCATGCTGACACTGTGTAATTGTGCAAATGCTCCTCCAAATCAGGATGTGTGGTTGAAATTAATTTTATTTAATTTGGTTGCATGTCCTTCTTGCCATGTAGTTACAACAGGGGGGCATCGCTAGCTCTTGCTGTCTAGGTCAGTCAAATAAAGATGGTAAAATTTCTACAAGCAAATGACAGTTCTGGAACAGGAGATTTGCAGAAGTGTATATATCTGATTGGCACTCTCCTTTCCTTTATGGACCTGAAGTAGCATGCCAGCTCTCCTGGGGACTGGCAAGCTGCATGCAGTGCGGACAAACCCTGCAAGCCTCAAAACTCAGCACCTCCATTTTCTGTCTCTCTGCAGCTTGGAGCAGAAGACAGGATGCCTGTGACAGGCTTGGTACCTGGTATTAAGGCTGGCTGTGGAGCATCCTTTATCAGTTTGCAATGTAGGGCATGAGAAAACCCGGCTGACAACATGAAGCCATCGCAGTGTACTCAGTCTCCAGGACTGATAACAGCATGTCTAGATGGAGTGAGAAGAAACCAACCAATTAAGGCAGGGGCTGATGGGTTATGAGACCACCTACTAACTAATCCCAAAGTACTCCCGTGGAGAAGACTGTCATTCTCTTTTTGACTTAGGTAACAAAATGTCATCATTTGGCTCATCCCAGACTCAGAAGCCTGGTTTTCCTCTCTGTTCTTCCTATATGCAATTTCTGGCAACACCCAGTCTCTTTGGGCCATATTTTTCTTTACAGTTTAAACAAAAGAGCTGAACACAGGATATTTTTTTAATGTTTTTTTTTCCAGTTTAAATATTTTGTGACACCACCAGACAAGTCAAATTGTGATAATCCAAATAGTGGCCAAGTGTACCCTTCTCCCATCTTACCTGTTAAACCAAAAATGAAAAATACCATTTTGGTCAGGAAGCAATTGTTCCTGCTATTATTCAAGAATTGCTAATCATGGCGAGGTGTGGTGGCTCACACCTGTAATCTCAGCACTTTGGGAGGCTGAGGCAAGTGGACTACTTGGGCACAGGAGTTTGAGACCAGCCTGGGCAACATGGTAAAACCCTGTCTCTATAAAAAAATAAAATACAAGAATTAGCTGGGTGTGCCTGTCCTCCTAGCTACTCAGGAGGCTGAGGCAGGAGGATTGCTTGACCCTTGGAGGTGGAGGTTGCACTGAGCTGAGATCAGGCCACTGCATTCCAGCCTGGGTGACAGAGTGAGACTGTCTCAAAAAAAAAAAAAATCACATATTCAGTGCAGGCATTAGTATATTTTTCTATCGAATATATTCAACTCCATTTGCTTCTTAGAAGAGGTATTTATTTCCTTGCCATATTACTCACTATACTGCTCTTGATTTGTGTAGCCCCTATTGAGTTCATTGAGGGCAGGACCTCTCCATCCTTAGCATTAGCTCAGCACATAGTTCACACTGATAAATACATGTGTACTAGTATGAAGCCTTTGTATACACACATGTATGCAAACACACAGCCAGGTACAACATGAATTTTTATAATAAATATGCTATGTCCTAGCCATTTTGTCTTGTTATCTTCATAATAGGCCAATATGGAAGTGCCTCCTCTTTCCTGCCAAAAATTAAAAAAGCATTCACTGTGACTGTTTATTTTCAGAGAAATGAATGGCCATCTTGTGGTCTCACAGAGAGCTCAGTAAAAATTCTCCACTAGAGTCTCCAAGGAAGGAATGAGAACCTGGGTTTTTTAGCTTAAAGAAGGCTGTCATGATGGCTCCAGGAATTTTACTTCTTCTCTTCCCTTTTTCTCTATCATTTTCTGCACCTCATTTCCCCATTTACGTTTTGGGTTTACTTCTACCAATATAAAGAAGTCGTGATAATAAATGAAAAAGTTAAAGATTGGCACAGGAGCTGGCTTTCATTTACTTATTATTTCAATGCAATCAGATGAATACTTATTGATATCCTGTGGTTTCTGGACACTGGGCTGGATGGTGGGAATAAAACACTAACAAGTTGGACAGAGTCCTCTCCTCCCAGAAAGGAGATACTAGTAAGGGATAGAACCAAGTTATAGCATAACTTGGTTATGGTAAAAAGGTAAAAAGCTTAACGATGAGAGAAGGGGCTAATGTGGGAGGATTTGGGATGTGAAGGGGATCCCTTAAGCCAAAAACCAGAGCAGGTCGCTCCTCTTCTCAAACCTTCCCAGTGCTTCCTTCCCACCTTACTTATGACCAAAGCCAAAGTCCTTACAGTAACTGACGGGACTTTCTGTGAGCAGGGCTCCCATCACCTATGTGACCGCGTCTTCTCTTCTGCTTTCCTCCTGCTTTACTCCAGCCACTCTGGCCCTTGCACTCCTTAAAGACAGTGGCCCATGCCTGTCTCAAGGCCTTTGCACTTGCTGTTTGCTCTATCTGGAATAGTGTTCTCCCAGGCAGCCTCATAGCTAGACCCCTCACTTCAATCAAGTATTGGCTTGGTGACATCTTCCCAGTGGGGCCTTACCTGGATTTACCTGAAACTTCAACATTCCCACCCTCCAACATTTTATATTGCCAGTCCTGCTTCACATTTATTTATGCTTAGCTCTTATCACTATCTAACATAGTATGTAATGTACCTGTTTTCTTGTTTATTGCCTGACTTTTCCATGAGAGGGGTAAATCCCATGACAGAAGGCTCTTTTATTTATTTTGCCTACTGTAGTATCCCCAGGGCCTAGAACAGTGCCTGGCACATTGCAGACATTCAAGAAATACTCTGTGAATGAATAAATGAATGAAGTGTCATAAAATTCTTCCCAGAGGAAGTGAGTGATTAAAAACTAATCTGAAATCTGAAGAATGAGACTGAATTATCCCAGCAAAGGGAATGGAGGATGGTGAGAAGGAAGGAGAACAGGAAAGAGCATTTCAAAGAAAGAGATTAGGAGTACATCAAGATTTTGTTAAAGCTGAAGGCTTAGGGCAAAAGGCTGGACAAGAGAAAACAAGGTACAGCTAGAGAAGGAGGCTGGGGCCATGTCCTGCAGGGCCTTGGGAGCCACGCTAACCAATTCGCACTTTACTCTTACAGCAATGGAGGATGTTTGAGAAATTATAATCAGAAAAAATATTCTAACTAAAAATAAAATCATCTGGATTAGATTTAAAAGGGGCAAGGCTGGAGGCAGAGAGACTGGCTAGTAGGTAGATGAGAGGTGATATATGTACCAGAATAGTGATGATGGCACTCAAAAGCAGCAGAAGATTCAAGGATCATTTAGAAGTCTTGGTAATGGGTATTTATGTATATGATACGATAATATCTGATTAAGTCATAGAGCTATGAATTACATGCAATAAATATTACGTGTATTTCTAGGGTGGGTCAAGGAGGGGACGATAAGAGAGAACAAAGCGTCAAAGGCGGGGACTGAGTTTCTGGCTTGGGTCACTGTAGTATCAGATATTAGTAGTATCAGACAGATATTAATTAAAGAGTGTATAGTATAAACATGGCCAAATTTTTCTGACACTCCCCTCAATGAGAGGTGGGGATTGTGAACGAAAAAGAATCTGAGACAGTTCTCAATCAGTTTAGAAGTTTATTTTGCCAATGTTAAGGACATGCCTTTGACATTAAGATTTACATTAAGATGTATATTCCATGTCCTGGAAAGGCAGGACAAATGGAAGTTGAATCGGGGGGCAGCACTTTTAGGTCACAGGTGAATTCCAGGATTTTCTGACTGGCAAGTAGATGAAAGACTCTATCTAAAGACCTGGAACAGAAGAGAGTATCTGGGTTAAGATAAAGCGTTGTGGAGACCAAGGCTTTTATTATGCAGATGAAGCCTCCAGGTAGTAGGCTTCAGAGAGACCAGACTGTCTTAAGGTTTCTGTTTTAATATTAAGGCTGGTCCGTTGTGCCTCAATTCCAAAGGGAGGATGGTATAATGAGGCATATCTGAACATCTGTTCCCACCATGGCCTCAGTTCATGTTTCATGTTAACTTTGGAATGCTCTTGGCTGCAAGGGGGGTCCATTTAGTTGGTTGGGGCCAGGTGGGGTGCGGAGGGCGGGTTGCTTAACATTTTATTTTGCTTTACAGGTCCTATGTCCCTTCCTCTTAAATTTGGGCAGAATCTGTACTTCTTTGTTCAACAAAATATTGCAGAAGTGATGCTGTGCCAGACTGAAATAGAGTGGCAGTTTCTAGATGTGGATCTAGTGGCAGTTTCTAGATGTGGATCTAGCGGCAGTTTCTATCTTGGATCCAAAGAATCAATGACCTCATACAACAGACCCAGTTGAGTTCCCAGGAAACAGCGATCACCAGCCATTTTAATGAGACATCACGGAAGTAGATAAAGTAGATACTCCAGCCCACTCGAGCCAACCCAGCTCACACCACCTGGAGCAGAGCCAACCCTTTTCTGCTAAGCCTTGCCCAAATTGCCAATTCGTGAACAAAATAAATAACTGCAATTGTTTTAGGCCAATGACTTTTAGGGTGGTTTGCTGTTACAAGCTATGAATAACAAGAAAAATGAGAGAGAGATAACAGGAAAAGAAATTGCCATGATTTTTCCGCGTGACACCACACAGGGTTAAGCAGTTGTGGTTGCCTAATTATTCCCACTCAGTGGGATGTCAGAGGAAAGAAGAGAGTGCCCTTTAATACAGGGTACACTGGTACTTTGGGATGATCTTAGAAGGAGTTAATTCTGGTCCAAACTAACAAGAGAAGTAATAGAATATATTAAATACTTAAATATCATACTTTCATTTTGTTTGAACCGCTGGAGAGAATCCAGTCCCAAATTAATGTAACAAAACCAGAAGCCAGAAGCTTGCCTAAAAAATATTTTATCAGATTCCAAATTTCAGCTTGTGGTAGGGCATACTGGAACCCTTTAATAGTTACTCTAGTAAAGACATTCTTCTCATTTTGTAAGTGAACAAAAGAAGACAGAGTGGGCCCCTCTGCAACTGCCGAAGTTATTGGTAGACATTGTCCCCATATTAAGTTGGAGATCGATAAGGCTGTAGATCAATATTAGAGCTTCATGTCAGGGGACAGTACATGTATGTGACAGATGCAGTCAGATAGGAAAGGAAAGCAACCAACTCTTTGTTTTTATTTGAACTACCTTTTTTTTTAAAGTGAGTCAGATATAGACAGTTCGTTTTAAGTGCTGGTATTCAGAGTTGGAATGTGGATGGGATGAAAGTAGTTTTATTAGAGAAAGGGGAAGCCCAGAGGGAAAATGGCATGAAAAACTCAGTGACTTCAAAAGCTGACATTAGTCGGACATGCTTACCACAGAGCCAGAAACCATCTAGGTAGACTTCAGCTAAAGGCTCTATAAACCCAAGTATTATTTCTATTACTATCCTAATTGCTGTCTTCATTGAAAAGGAAGAAAACACACCCACATTGTAGACATAATGTTCAAATTATGCATTTGCCCTGGAGCTTAAGAAAGGTTAGATATGTTCTTGGTTTTTCATAAATCTAACTTATACTTATCCATTCAGGCTATTAATTACTAGCATTTCCCAAATGTAATTACAGTCTTTTTAGGAAATGGTTGTTGCATATTTCTCTACCCAAAAACAGAGTCTTACTCCTTTATGCATTTAAAATATGTTAGGTCAATGAGTAGGTAAGTGGTTCAAAGGAAAGAGAAACAGTATTGCCATCATTATTCATGACCCAGAATATGATGTGGCCTCTGTATCATGAAGGTGAATTAATTCCAAACACCCCATCACAAAAATGTGGCCACTCTCACCACTTTCATGGCTTATTTAAGAGGGCATGTTAGTGTCTCTGTAATATCAGGGTTGGTGGAACTGTTTTCTATATATGTTACATAAGGTCTACATACTCAAGTCCTTCTTGAATATGGTTCCAAAAGTAATTTTATCTTCAGAGAGCGAACTAAACTTTACTTTTCCTTTAAAAACAAATGGAGATAATACAATCCAACATATTTCCTTTGGTGACCTGAAATCTTAGAGGCAGAATCAATGCCGTCATACTCTGATCTATTCAACTTAACAGTCTGAACACCTTTCTGCTTCCTTAGAATGATCTTATTCATCTGTTTTAACCTTAAATGCTTTTCCATCTTTAAACTACTCAACCAAATAGCATTTTATTGGAGGGGGCAAAGAGAAGGGATGAGTTGGGAAGGAGAGTAAATCTTCTGTATCTCAACAACCCAGCTTCCCAATCTATTTAGAAAGTTATTTTAGGTTTTTTGTGTCACGAACTGAGTATTCAGCTATTCTTATGGAGGTTATATAACAGGTATAAAACATGCTCCTTTCCTTCAGGAAAGTATCTTTTACATCTGGTTGGGAGATGACACATATAAAGACAAAGATATATCTAGTAAAATAAGGAAGTAAAATTTTCAAACACTGCAATGATAAAAACTGGAAGAAAACTTCGATGAGTGCACAGGGAATGGGATAGTTGCCAAAGTATCATTCATTCACGTATTTATCCATCAACCATCGAAAGTGCTTGCCATGTTTCAATGACTGGGCCAAGCTCTGGAAAGTCTATCACAAGAGAGATGGAAGGCATAATCCTGGCATTATGGCAGAATCTCAAAATTTGTGGGATAAGGGCAAGACTGCCTGAGCTTGAATCCTTACCTTGACACTTACTAAAGATGGGCCCTGTAGGGATTTGGTCAAGTGACTTGATGTTTCTGTGCCTCAATTTCCTCTTTTATAAACAGATACAACAAGAATAACTGTCTTTCAGAATTGTTATGAGGATAAAATGTGTGAACATGTGCAAAGGTTAGCCCATATAAACACTATACAAATAGAAGTCTACTCCTGAGAATTCAGGGGAAGACAGACCAGTCAAGAGGTAAACCTAGGCAGCAGGGACTTGAATTGGATCAGAATTTCCAGGATCTTCCCCTGGTACCTTTTGTAACTTAGATTTAGAGGGCCCTGGTTCTGGGAAAAGGTGGGGCACGTGCCTCTCAGCCAGAACTCCCGAAGAATGAGCGCTCAATCAAGTTGCAGGACACTGCCCTCTTAATGCTACTGTAGAGTATGGACAAGCTTGAGGAGATGACCCTCTTCTCACTGCTTGGTTTTCTAAGCTGACTAACGTCAGAGCTACCCTGACACTTCCTGAAGAGGTCGTGTGTGGGGTGCTAGGCTAGGGAATTTATGAATTACCCCATTCAATTCCAAGAAATAAACCTCAGAGATAAGAACAGTGAGTCTCATTTTACAGATCTGAAGTCTGAAGCATAGGGAGGTCAAGTGCCTTGTCAGTGAGAAGGTTCACCAGCTTTTATTTTTGCCTCTTAGACCTACAGACCAAGGTTATTCCAGGCTTGACCTTTAATCCAACAGAGGTGGTAGAACTTTGAATCACAATATTTGTTATCTAGTATGGTCAAGCCCACGAGAAGAAGGGAATGTATGAAAGAATCCAGGCTGACTGGTTCCAGAGCCTATGGATCTGTAATTCCAGCAGGAAGAGAGTGGGAGTAGATTCCACTGAGAGGGGCCTAGCAGGAATTTATATTTTCCTTCCCATTGTAACATCCTCTCATTCCTGATCAAGAATTGTTAAAAGCAGTATGTGCTGCACCCCTTCCCTGCTCAGGGTAGGTAGGCCATGTAGGCCCTAACTGGGAGATTTGCTTTCAAGAACTGATGCACAGGCATTATACAAGCTAGTGACAAAGGTCCTGAGGAGTCACACAGCTCTCCAGCCCTCCAGGACCACCCAGGCAGGGATGGGGCACTGTGACTGCAGCTGCCCACACTGGGTGGCAGTAGCTCCCAGCAACAGGAGGCCACTCTGGCCCAGCAAACTCATCCCCTTTGTGGAGGGAGTTGTGTTTGTTTGCTGAGGCCCAAAATCACACATAAAATAATATACGCCATTCCAAAGCATAAGTCAAATGGTTCCATCAATTATTTTCAGTTTGTCTTTAAAATCTCTGATTACACAACTTTAATTTTTGGCCTCACCTCATGGGCCATTAGAGGGAGGCTGACTGCAGCTGAAGGGTGTTTTGCTACATAGCTGTAGATTAGCTAAATGCATGAACTATTCTGAACCTTGAATAGTGCTGAGCAGAGGATTTGGGGACCTGCCCTCACACTCTTTAGAGAGGTCCCTGTGTTTTAGCCATGTCAGATGCAATTAGGTACAGTTTAGCTCTCTTAAGTTCCCCAGGGATTTATTACATGGGCTCCTGAAGGTTTCCCTTTCAAATGGCCATAGATTTTATATCCAAATCAGTGGCCAGTGATCACTCTCCTCCTGGCTTTAACTCACGGCAATTATGCCTCCATGGATGTTGAAGATGTAAAGAGTAGAAAAACAAACACTGCTCTTTGAATTGTCTCATGAAATGCAGCAGAAGATAAAATTGATTTTGTAACATACCAAGTGATCAGAGGCTGAGGTGACAATGAAGCCGCCACCCGGCTTCCATGCTGCTTCTCCCCAAACTGGGGCTGAGGTAACACATACATATCTTTTCTCATGATGGCAATAAGAGACTCACTTCTATCTCAGATCCTGTCACAACACTGAAAACGAATTGATTCTGTGTCTCAAGTCAGAGCCGGGCATGCTACAATTTGCAGAGATCCATTGCTCTGCTTTCTACCAGTCAACACAGTTTGTATATTTATCATCCAAAGCAAAAGCATGATATATGGTCTACTCTCATGAAGCCAAAAAGAGCCAGGGTTTGGATTTGCACAAGTTTAATTCCTACTAAGATTTGCAAAATATAGTTTGAGAAACACATAGACTTTGTAGCTTTGAAGGAGCTTAAAAATGACTTTCAAGGACCTCTGTCCATTTGGAAATCCAGGTGTATTTAAAATTGTTTTCGCAGTTTGTTTTTAATCATCAGATTTCATGACAAGAACCAAGGTTCTATGCTGTTTTTAAAGCACTAACTTGCTTTAAAAAATAAAAAGAGAGAAGCACAATGACCAATTGTCTTATGAATCAGAGCTATGCTCTGCATATATCACCATTAACTCAACAGTTTGTGATGAAAGAATAATGTAATCTCATCATGTTCTCTAATAGTGCTGAGTCATTTCTCTATGAAAAGACTAACAAAGCAGGCAATGTCTCATCATCTCAAGCAAGTTTAGCCACATTATTACAGTATTTCACCTCTATAGCCTCTCCATTCTCCTCTGAGTCATTATTTATCCCTTCCATAATCTCATAGGAAAAAAGTAAGTTAATTTCAAATGTCAAATCTATATGTGTACACCTTTATGTCTGTATTTCAAAACTGGCTAATGTCAACATGAGTGAACCAATCTGAATCTTCTAAAAGATAGGCCAAATTAATGCTAACTTGAAAGAATACTTTTTTTTATATATTAGGCGAAAGGTCATATTCACTAGGATTTAGGTGTACAGATGACATACATTAAATTTACTTAATAATGAATTCATTCTTTTTCTGTACATGTAAACATGAATCAGAGTGGTTTGTTAGTGAATGCAAACAACAAAACTATTCACGTACTGATTAATTTATTCAATACATATTTGCTGAACCTGTTTTATGTACAAGGTTTTATATTATGCAATGCATAAGAGTGAAGATAAAAATATGGAGCTCACAGTCCATTTATCAGTACAACAGAGATGACTAAGGTGAAATCCACAGAAGTACAACATGGTGTTATGTGATCATCAGAGACAAGAGATTATGTCTGGTTGAAGCATGCAAGAAGCAATTAGAAAGGGTCGTTTAACAGAGGTAGAGTATGGTAGATGAAAAGAATAGGGACTCCAAGTGGAAAGACAAAGGTATTAGGGCAAAAGGCTAGACATAAGAAAGCCTGGGAAACATAACAGAAGCAACCTATTTCAGGTGGGCCTTCAAACTAGAAGAGAAGAATTTGAGCCTTGGAAGGGCAGATTGAGTTTAGACCATGGAGAGTTTTAGAAAACTAAATTAAAATTCTGCTGGCTAATAACTAGGATACATCATATTATCACTTTGGCCAGTCAACTATTTAAAAAATAAAAATATTAGTCAAATAAATTATTAGGTAGAATTGAAAATGTTCTGTTGACTACTTCAAATATTTTTCCTTCTTTAACTAATTTAAACAAATGATATGTGTTCATGGTTGAATGGTCTATAGTCCCCTATACTAAGTCTATCTCTATTTTGTAATATTTCTCTATATAACATTCATTGCTTTTCATCAAACGACTAATAATGCTTACAGTTTTACTTTAAAGGCATGTGCAAACAAACAACACACAAAAGAGAGACCACAGACTCCTTAACAAAATTATATGAATGTGCCCCAAGCAATCATACTTTGACATTCTTGATGTAGTCTTTCATGAAGCTGTAGCATTGCCTGTAAATCTTATGCAAGGTCTCAGATTCTGCCTTTGAGTGTAAATGCCATGCAGGCCAAGTAATATTTTTAGGGTTTAAGGATATACTCTTTCTTCCCCTCTTCAAACCAAGGAACGTAAAATGGCAAACATTCTCAATCCTCACGTACCTTTGGCTCTGAGGCAAGTTGAAAGCAAGATGCTTAGACTATTTACAATTTTACTTCACAAAGGAATTCTCTTTGATGAATGGCCTTTGCAAAATTATCCTTGCAAGTATGTTTATAAAGTTGTGTACAAAAGAAGAACTGGTATCACCACTTTTACTGAAACTATTCCAAAAAATTGAGGAAGAGGGACTCTTCCCTAACTCATTCTATGAAGCCAGGATCGCTCTGGTACCAAATTCTGGCAAAGACACGATGAGAAAAGAAAACGACAAGCCAATATCCCTGATGAACATAGACACAAAAATCCTCAACAAAATACTGGCAAACAGAATCCAGCAGCATACAGAAAAGTTAATTCACCATGATCAAATAGGCTTTATTCCAGGGATGCAAAGGTGGTACAACATATGCAAATGAATAAATATGATTTACCACATAAACAGAACTAAAAACAAAAACCTTATGATTCTCTCAATAGATGCAAAAATGCTTTCAGTAGAATCCAGTATCTCTTCGGGATTGAAAAAAAAAAAACAAAAACCCTCAAGAAACTAGGCATTGAAGGATCATACCCCAAAATAATAAGAGCCATCTATGACAAACCCACAGCCAATATCATACTAAATGGGCAAAAGCTGGAAGCATTACCCGTAAGAACAGGAACAAGACAAGGATGTCCTCTCTCAACCCTCCTATTCAACATAGTATTGAAAGTCCTAGCCAGAGCTATCAGGGAAAAGAAAGAAAGAAAAGGTATCCAAATAGGAAAAAAAACAACAACAAAAAAAGTCAAACTCTCTCATCACTGATAAGATTCTATATCTAGAAAACACTAAAAACACCACCAAAAGTCTCCTAGAACTGATAAATGACTTTAGTAAAGCTTCGGGATACAAAGTAAATGTACACCAATCAGTAGCATTCCTATGTACTAATAACATTCAAGCTGAAAGCCAAATCAAGAATGTAATCCTACTTACAATAGCCACCCGAAAAACAAAATACCTAGGAATGTAGCTAACCAAAACGTGAAAGATCTCTACAAGGAGAACTACAAAAGCCTGCTGAAAGTAATCATAGATGTCGTCAACAAACAGAAAAATATTCTATGCTCATGGATTGGAAGAGAATATATCCTTAAAATGGCCATTCTGCCTATAACAATCTAGAGAGTCAATGCTATTCCTAACAAATTACCAACATCATTTTTCATAGAATTATAAAAAATGATTATAAAATTCATAGAAACCAAAAAGGAAAAAAAAAAAAAAAAAAAATCCAAACAAAAAAAAAAAAAAAAAAACAAGGCCAAAGGCATCACATTACCTGACTTATAAGTATATTGTAAGGCCACAGTAACCAAAACAGCATGGTACTGGCACAAAACAGATGCACAGGTCAATGAAACAAAATAGACAACCCAGAAATATAGCCACATACCTCGACCATCTGACATTCAACTAAGTTGACAAAAAGCATTAGGGTAAGGACTCTCTATTGAATAAATGATGCTGGGATAAGTGACTAGCCATAAGCATAAGAATGAAACTAGATTCCTACCTTTCATCATATATATAAATTAACTCAAGATGGATTAAAGATTTAAGCATAAGACCTCAAACTATAAGTCCTAGAAGAAAACCTACGTAATAAATATCATTCTGAACGTCGGCTTTGGCAAAGAATTCATGACTAAGTCCTCAAAAGCAATTGCTACTAAAACAAAAATTGACAAGGCGATCCTAATTAAACTAAATAGCTTCTGTGCAGCAAAATAAACTATCAACAGAGTAAATAAACTATCAACAGAGTAAACAGACAACCTACAGAATGGGAGAAAATATTCACAAAGTATGCCTCCAACAAAAACCTAATATCCAGAATCTGTAGGGAACTTAAATAACTGAATGAGCAAAAAAACAAATAACTCTATTAAAAAGTGAGCAGAGGACATGAACAGACATTTCTGAAAAGAAGACATACAAGCAGCTAAAAAATATGAAAAAAATGACCACGCTCACTAATTATTGAAGAAATTCAAATCAAAACCACAGCGGGATACCATTTCACACCACTCAGAATGGCTCAAAACAGAAAAAAAGTTGGTGAGGCTGTGGAGAAAACAGAATGCTTATACACTGTTGGTGGGAGTATAAATTAGTTCATTTTTACACTGTAGAAAGCACAATTTAGAAATTTCTTAAAGAATTTAAAACAGAACTATGATTTGACCCAGCAATCCCAATACTGTGTATATAACCAGAGGAAAATAATTGTTCTACCAACAAGTTCATCACAGCACTATTCACAATAGCAAAGACATGAAATCAACCTAGGTGGCCACCAGTAGACGACTGAATATACCAAATGTGGTACATAAACATCATGGAATACTATATATGAAAAAGAATAAAATGATATCTTTTTTAACAATATGAATGCAACTAGAGGTCATCATAAGTAAATGAACACAAGAACAGAAAACCAAATATTGCATGTTCCTACTTATAAGTGTGAGCTAAACACTGGACACACATGAACATGAAGATGGAAACAAAAAACACTGCAACCACCAGAAAGGGGAAAAAGAGAAGAGGAGTAAAGGCTGAAAACCTACCTATTAGGTACTAGGCTCACTATTTGGATGATAGGATAATTCATACCCCAAACCTCAGCATCACACAATATACTCAGGTAACAAAACTGAACATGTACCCCCAAATCTAAAATAAAAGTTGAAATTATTTTTAAAAAGAATAGAAATCCTCAAATGCTTTCCGGTAAGAGAAATACTGAGAAAATAAAGTAGATGCATAAACTTTTGGTAAGCAAATTCCCAAATAGCGTTTTCTAAATTGAAACCATCAGAGCACAAAGTCAACATATGTCTTTTCTCTAAAAGTTCAGTGTCATCACAATAAATATGAAAGTTGGGCCAGGCATGGTGGCTCATGCCTGTAATCCCAGCACTTTGGGAGGCTAAGGCGGAAAGATCATATGAGGTCAGAAGTTTGAGACCAGCCTGGCCAAGATGGTGAAACCCTGTCTCTACTAAAAATACAAAAATTAGCCAGGGGTTGTGGTGCACACCTATAGTCCCAGCTACTCACAAGACTGTGGCATGAGGATTGTTTGAACCCAGAAGGTAGACGATGAAGTGAGCCAAGATCGTGCCACTGCACTCCAGCCTGGGCAACAGAGTGAGACTCTGTCTTAAAAATAAATAAATACACCTTTCTTTGTTCATAGTATTGGACCATGTGCAAATTCCTTCTTCTGTGCCAGAATTTCTACCATTAATACGCTTATACCATATGATAGTTCACAATGATGACAACCTGAAGCAAAATAATTTTTATCTTGCTCAATGCTTGGTTATTCTACTATAACTAAAATGTTCAGTGATGACCTACAGAGTTTGTTTGTGAATTTATTAATCCTGTGAAATTCACTTTTTCTCCCTTGGTAG
>NW_016107561.1:2278084-2297757 GCF_001604975.1 Cebus imitator
TGAGACCATCAAGCCACAAACATTTCTTTACTGGTTCTATTAATTTTGTACAATTTTTTAAAATAATGCAAATGTCATGAAAGAATCTTACCAAAACAAAATTAAACAAAGTTTCAACATTTATTAAAGAAAAGATAGGTATAAATGTATTCCTCTAATAAGTGTTAGAGATAGGTAAGCTCAAAGCAATAATGTTATCTGGCCTAAAATGTCTTTACTTTTAACAGACTGCATTCAATTCCAGAAGTTTCTAAACAAATTAGGGTTGACTCAATTGAACACAAATTTAAAATAGTTCTTATCAGTTAAAGTACTAACATCAATGTTTAATATGCTCTCCTGAATAAATTTTTATTTCAGTATTTATTTATTTATTTTGAGACAGAGTTTTGTTCTTGTTGCCCAGGCTGGATTGCAATGGCACAGTCTCAGCTCACTGCAACCTCCACTTTCTGGGTTCAAGCGATTCTCCTGCCTCAGCCCCCCACGTAGCTGGGATTACAGGTGCCCACCACCACACCTGGCTAATTTTTTTTTTTAGTAGAGACAAGGTTTCGCCATGTTGTCCAGGCTGGTGTCGAACTCCTGACCGCAGGTGATCTGCCGGCCTCGGCCTCCTAAACTGCCGAGATTACGGGTGTGAGCCATTGCACTGGCCCTCAATAAATTTTCAGACACAATGGATTTATTTACATATTTATGCATTAGTGGCATTTTCCACCTCAAATCCCATCATCTGACTCTGGAGCATTCCATTTCCATTTCAATTCTCAAGAAACAAACGAAGAGCAATTTATAAAGGCCTATACAAAGCCTCAAAGATCAAGCTAGATCTAGCAAAAGTAGACTTTAAACACATGTAAATCTGGTGATGTACCCAAGTGACTGTAGTTCCAGACTGATAATATTCTAAAAAGGAACCTAATAGAAGAAAATGAAGTTTATCTGAGGGGTTCTTATGAGTAGAAAGTCATAATAATAAATTTAAGTATAATACCAGGAAGGCACAATTAAGTAATAAAAACATGTTTCAGTGAACTTTGACTACATTCTATGCATGTGTTGAGCACATTTGACACATTAACTTATTTTCAAATATGCTGTCCTACTTAAAATCTCTGTGATATCATTAGGCTTTGAGACCCCACCTAAATCTCATCTTGAATTGTAATCTCCATATTCCCCTAGTGTCAAGGGAGAGACCATGTAAATGTAACTTAATCTTGGGGGCAGTTTCCCCTATGCTGTTGTCATGATAGTAACTTCTCAGGAATCTGATAGTTTTGTAAATGTTTTGTAGTTCCTCCTGCATTCATTCTCCTTCCTGCCACCTTGTGAAGATGGTGCCTTGCTTCCCCTTCACCTTCCACCATGATTGTAAGTTTCCTGAGGCCTCCCCAGCCATACTGAACTGTGAGTCAATAAAACCCCTTTCCTTTATAAATTACCCAGTCTCTGGCAGTTCTTTACAGCACTGTGAAAACAAACTAAAACAGTTAGTGATGATAATAATAATAACAGGTAATATTCCTATAGTGTTTGCTAATTTTCAGGTATTACACTAAACCATTTTACTTGTGTCAAATCTCAAATCCTCACTACTATCCTGTAAGATACACTTATCCTCATTTTACAGATGTGGAAACTTAGAAGCAAAGAGGTTTAATAAAATACCAAAAGCTGTTTATACCACTAGCCATTTTTCCCCTGTTAATGATGACTCTCTGGTTACTGAAATAGTAGAAGGGCAACCTGGATCCCTGTCAGGCATCATGTGAGAGAAACTGTCTAGCTGTTTACCCTTTTTTCCTTCCTGAGCACATAATTTTTCTAGCTTCCTCTGCAATTAGAAGGGGTCATATGACCAAGACTTAGAAAATACAGTGTGGGAAAAAGTGACAAGTGCCACTCTGAGGTTCGGCCTGTAAAAATCTGCCATGAAATCCTCCACTTTCTCTTTCCCTTTCTGCCAACAAACGTTAATGCCCACAACAACTGCAAAAACCCTGAGCTGAAAATGGCAGAGAGTTCTGTAGATGTCTATTAGGTCCATTTGATCCAGTAATGAGTTCAGGTCCTGAATATCTTTAATTTTATCTCAATGACCTGTCTTACATTGTCATTGGGGTGCTAAAGTTTCACACTACTACTGTGTGGGAGACTAAGTATCTTTGTAGTTCTCTAAGAACTTGCCTTATGAATCTGGGTACTCCTGTGTTGGGTGAATATATTTTTAGCATAGTTAGATCTTCTTGAACTGAACCCTTTAACACTGTGTAATGCCCTTCTTGGTCTCTTTTGATCTTTGTTGGTTTAAAGTCCATTTTGTCAGAAACTAGGATTATAACTCTGGATTCTCTTCTATTTTCCATTTGCTTGGTAGAGTTTTCTCCATCTTTTGAACTCATGTGTGTCACTGCATGTGGGATGGGTCTCTTGAAGACAGCATGCCCATGATCTTTTTCATTTATTCAGATTGACACTCTGTGTCTTTTCATTTGGGGTATTTAGCCCATTTATGTTCAAGTTTAGTATTCATATGTATAGATCTGATTCTGTCATTATGGTGTTAGCTGGTTATTTTGCAGACTTGTTTATGTGGTCACTTTATAATGTCACTGGTCTATGTACTTTAGTGTGTTTTGTAGTGGCTGGAAACAGTCTTTCCTTTCCAAATGTAGTGCTTCCTTCAGGAGCTCTAGTAAGGTAGGTCTGGTGATACCAAATTCCCTTAGCATTTGCTTATCTGAAAAGGATCTTATTTCTCCTTCAATTATAAAGTTCAGTTGGGCCAAATATGAAATTCTCAGTTGGAATTTCTTTAAGAATGTCAAATATTGGCCCTCAATCTCTTCTGGTTTTTACAGTCTCAGCTGAGTGGTCCACTGTTAGTCTGATGGGCTTCCCTTTATAGGTGACCTAACCTTTCTCTTTAGCTACCTTTAACATTTTTTCTTTTATTTCTGCCTTGGAGAATTTTATGATTATGTGTGTTAGACATGATTTTCTTATGAAGTATTCTGCTGAGGTTCTCTCCATTTCCTGAATTTGGATGTTGGCTTTCCTAGTTAGGTTGGGGAAGTTCTCATTGATGATATATTGAATATGTTTTCCAAGATGGTTCCATTCTCCTCATCTCTTTCAGGTACACCAGTGCCATTCAGGACATAGGAATGGGCAAAGATTTAATGATGAAGACACCAAAAGCAACTGCAACAAAAGCAAAAATTGACAAATGGTATCTAACTAAACTAAAGAGCTTCTGCAAAACAAAGGAAATCTATCAACAAAGTGAACAGACAACCTACAGAATGGGAGAAAATCTTTGCCAACTATGCATCTGACAAAGATCTAATACCCAGCATCTATAAGGAACTTAAACAAATTTACAAGAAAGAAACCAAACAACCCCATTAAAAAGTGGGCAAAGGACTTGAACAGACACTTTCAAAAGAAGGCATACATGAGGCCAGTAATCATAAGAAAAAAACCTCAACATCACTGATCATTATAGAAATGCAAATCAAAACCACAATTAGATACCATCTCATGCCAGTCAGGATGAACATTATTAAAAAGTAAAAAAAAAATAATAGATGCTGGTGAGGATGCAGACAAAAAGGAGCACTTATACGCTGTTAGTGGAGGTGTAAATTAGTTCAACTATTGTGGAAGACAGAGTGGTGATTCCTCAAAGACCTAAAGACAGAAAGTCCCTTTCACCCAACAATCACATTGCTGGGTATATACCCAAAGGAATATAAATCATTTCTATTATAAAGACACATGCATGCATATGTTGATTGTAGCACTATTCACAATAGCAAAGATACAGAATCAACTAGATGCCCATCAATGATAGACTGGATAAGGAAAATGTGTCATATACATACCATGGAATACTACGCAGCCATAAAGAAATGAGACCATTTCCTTTGCAGGGACATGGATGGAGCTGGAGGCCATTATCCTTAGCAAACTAACATAGGAACGGAAAACCAACTGCCACATGCTCTAATTTATAAGTGGGAGCTAAAAGATGAGAACACGTTGACACAGAGGGAAACAACACACACTGGGTCATATTGGAGGGTGGAGTGTGAGAGGAGAAAGAGGATCAGGAAAAATAACTAATGGGTACTTGGCTTAAGTTAATTTTGGGTGACAAAATTATCTATACAACAAACTCCCATGGCACAAGTTTACCTATATAGCAAACTTACACATGTACCCCTGAATTAAAATAAAAGCTTAAAAAATAGCAAAGCTTCCATCAGTCCTGGTTCTTGAACAGCTGTGGGATGCAGTTACTGACATTTCCCCAGATGCTCTTTAGATTTGATGTGAACAAGACATAGAATCTCATTGTATTAAGCTACTGAGATTTTAGTGTTTATCTATTATAGCATGTAGCATTTACTTTAACTAATAATGGCTGTTCTCTACAATTTAGATATTTATGCAAATGGAGGATACTACTTTACAAACGATGAATAATCCAATTTCTTCAAATCCCCCCTGGTTGAGAAAAGGAGTTTGCTTTTCCATCCAGCTATTGCAGTCAGATCCCCTTAAATGCTTATTTACCATTTTAAATTTCATCAACAAGAAGATTTATGCAAGATACAGAAGGAGGGGGAGAGGTTGACAGCAACCCACTGCTCCTGTGCAGAAATAGGCAGAGTCACAGCTTTGGTGAAAATCACCTTTCACAGCACTGTAGGAAGCCTGGACATCACTAATGATTTTGTGGGGTTCCTACACTTTCCAGAGTCTCTGAAAGCTAATGATGGCTTTCCTTGAGATTTGATCCTCTAACACTTCCAACAGTTTTAGAAATACTTCATTGAAGTATAAAATCCTGTCCAGCTTTAAATATCTAGAGAAGTTTCTGTTTCTCTGATGAAATTCTGAAGCATACAAAAGAATATTCTTCTCAAGGTAACTGATCTGTGTTTACTACCATTCAAATTATTTTTCCTGCTCCAGCATATATTCTCTCCAAAGGTGGCAGTCAAATGCATCTCAGACTATAAATATACATGTATTAAAATCTCACTCAACAACAACCACTGATCAACATAGGACTGGCTTCATGGGTGTGTGACCTGTGCTTAGAAAGGCCCGCACACCGTTTAGTGCTCCGTTGTGACCTTTTGGAGTTCCTGATAATTTGTGAACAAGGGTCCTACCTTTTCATTTTGCACTGTGCCCTCCAGCTTACATAGCTGGTCCTGTATCAATGATAGTCCTTGACCGAAAGCCACAGGAGAGATATGTAAAGAAAGACATCCAGGTGCTTTAACATCTTTTGCTTCTTTAGTTCAATATGGTAACACATACAGTCTAATTCTACTCTAGACAAACCAATACTACCCACACATTACCTGTAATCATGACATTTACTTTGCTGAGTTGAGGAAGAACTATCAGGATATAATCTGTAATATGTTGAAAGGAAAACACAGCAATTTCAAATTTTCTGATGGTGCTGAGGATCCATGTGTGAAAGTAAAGACCCTTGCATTTGGGAAAAGGGAGAACACCTTAATGATTCTTGTCCAATATGCAAAGTTGGGCCCTAGCCTCCAGGCTGGAGTAGAATTTGAAAGCTCAAGTCTTCTGCTTTATAAAATAACAAGGATTTTTTTATTGTAGTAGCTAATGGTATGGAGCTAAAATGTGGAACAGGAGATACAGGAGGCCAGGCACGGTGGTTCACGACTGTAATCCCAGCACTTCGGGAGGCCAAGGTGAGAGAATCACTTGAGCTCCAGGTTTCAAGATTCTGTCTCTACAAAAAATAAAAAATATTAGCCAGGTGTGGTAATATTTCTATTACCACAGCTACTCAAAAGGCTGAGACAGGAGTATCCCTTGAACCCAGGAATTCAAGGCTACAATGAAACATAATTGCATCACTGCACTCTAGTCTGGGCAATAAAGAGAGATCTTGTCTCTAAAAAAAAAATGGAGATATGGGAGAGAGATGGACCCTCTCAACATGTTGGGGTTTTGGGGCCTAATAAAGTATAAGGTCAGTGATCATGTCCTTTTGGCAGAGAATGGCTAATTGTGTTTTTAGGAACAATGCTTTTATATTAAAATGTAATGTGTTTCCTGTTTTATATTTAGATGACAACAACGAATTCTTCACTCAATCACCCTCTCCATCACTGAACTTTAAGGAAAAACCAATTGTGATTGGGGTATAAGCCTTTGGGGTATCTAAAAGGCAGATGGTACAAGATAGGACAGAAAATGGCCACTGGTCATTAAAGATTATACTATGAGCAGGGATTTAGAGAAAGAGGTGACGCCACAATGTCAGACTTTTTAGACACCTTGGAAATGTCGAGTACAATCCAGGACCTCCCAAAGTGCATGTGTGGAGGCCTAAGCCATTCCATTTGTCTAGAAAGGACAATGGTGGCCTCAAAATCCAAGGCGACTTGGAGAAAGACAAAATGCACCAATACGTCCTAGAAATATAATTACCTCTGGAAGTAGCAAGAAATGAATACACAGAAGAAATCAACATGACAGATGTAGATAGAGGGCTAGTCAAGGTTAAGGTGTGAAGTCACCTGGCAAATAGGAATCTATGCAGAAATCGAAATCCTATTGCTTATAGTAACATTCCTGTGGCTAGGAATCATGTTTATTAGAATCCAGAATCTTTCATAGGCATAAAACCCACTTTCCAAGTATACTAGAAAAAAAATGCAACTGAAACAACATTTATACTTCAAAGAGAATGTCACCTGGCATATTTGCAGTTCCTTAGCCAGAAACAAAAGCATCCATTTACAAGCCAATCCACGCTGCCAGTATCAAGGCTCAAAATCTACTTCGAGTATATCCTCATATGAATCACACCCAAATAAAAAGTTTTTTCTCTCCCAAAGAAAATAAACACACTTATTCCCACTATTTACAAAGCAAAATTATCACCTGATTCATTAGGTTTCTCCAGGAACTCAGTTTTTACTTAGAAGTAGAATGGGGCTTTTCAGCAAAGCATCAAGTAGGGCCACCTAAACACGATCCTTTATGAATGCATACAATGACAAAAGTCAGATTGCTCTCAATTACATAACATTGACAGCTTCCACGTCACAGAGCTCTGAAATTACAGACAGGGTGAAAATTATTCTTAGGCAAAGATAATATAGTTTGAAAGATGGTACTTTTATTCTTTGAAATCAAATAGCTTTGATTTAACCACTTTTCAGATTTGTTCTTCTTGACAAGGTTACATTAACATCTTAACCTAAAGCAAATGCATATTTATCCAACATACATTTCTATGCACAAAATTACTCTCCAGATAAACATTCAGGCATGCCTTCCCACCCACCTTCAAAAACTAGAATTGATACTCACACAGGTGTATATCACTGAAAAGCAAACATTGAAAAGCTCACTCTTTACCTACAAGCCTAAAATTTAAAAGCCCAATATGTAATAGTGGGATTGTATTGTGCCTGAAAGATACATCTGCAGCACTATAAATTAATTGTTGTTCTCCTGGACAATTCTATGCTCAGGTCAACTTAATAAATTTGAACATGTCATCTGCTAAATTATGAATCACCAGGAAGACCTACTCACCCAGAAATTGCTGTGTTGTTTCCACCGAAACTTTAAAAAATCATCGTCTACAGCACTGGGAAGATTAAATTACCTAATTTTTAATTTCACCGAGCAATGGAGTGTGTCTACCTGCTGGATCCTCTGCCAACTGACAGACAAAAGGCTGAAGGGAGTGCACTTTGGATGCTATCAATTAACTAAAGGTGGTTCATTAATCTTTAGTGTCAACACCTGAGTTTTGCTCTGATAGCTCTTACAGTATGCAGCTGGTTGCTGGTATTTCAAACCAAGACACATCCAGTTAAGTTCACCTTACAGAAGGATGGCTTAAGCTTTTCCTGGTTAATTCTGAGTCAATTTAAAAATAGCTAATTATATGCATAACTATGAAGAGAAAGTTGCTATATTCATTCATTCATTTATTCATTCCATATATAGTTATTTTGTGCTTATCATTTGCCAGGAATCCTACACAAAGATTCATCAAACTGCATTAACGGGGAGTCAGACATTATGAAGGTATTTTTAAAACTTGACCTCTATACATATGCTAAGAGAGGTTGAACTTTAAATGACAAAATTATGGCTGCCTTCCAGTTCCTTAGAAAATGAAGGCTGTGGGCACATCTTTTTGAGAACTTGCTACAAATCACTTAGTGTTTGAAGAAAAAGCGATGCCACATAAATCAAGGCAGAACCTAGGCTTGCATTCTCATCGCAGGATAATCTTTAATTAAATAGAACTGGCAAAAGAAGCTTTATTTCAGGTAAGCATTAAAGAAAGAGCTGAACCAAGAGCATATGGCACACAGATGCAAATCCAAATTTGGTATATAATGCATTTTAGAGTACATTTACTATTATCATCAGTAGTAGTAATTAAGTTTTAAAATAGTGATTATTAAAAGAGGATTTGAAACAAATATTGTGGAGACTATAAATTCTGAAAAGCCATCAATTTATGGAGTTGGTTGTGTTTGTTATTCTACATGAATAATGAACTCCAGGAAACTTTTGGTATTTAAATGGAAATTTTATTAATCAGGGTTCAACCAGGAGAACACAAACCATTGAGTAACTTAAGGGAATTTAACATAGAGAGTTGGTTTATAGGTAATAGGACAGCCAAAAAAAAAAGAAAAAAGAAAAAGCCAAATAAGTAACAGTGAGGCAATCTAGGGATTACCAAAGGCAGGAAACCACAAAGGACACAGAGAAGAGGTAGCGTTACCAAAGCACAGGGACCAGGGTTACACGGAGTAAGCTGGAAACTTGGTAGGCTTCTCTGGAAGGAGATAGCATCATAGAGGCAGAGATGCTGCCAAGGCAGAAATTCCCTGGCTTCTCCTTCCTTTTGCCCTCTAATCTCCTGGCAATGCCTCCCATTGACCAAACTGTTAGCAAGCAGACATGGGAAGCTGGGAAATGCAGCCTGTGGGACGTATGCTCCCTGTGATACAAAGCATAGTAGGGGAAGGACAAGAATGGACACAAACTAAGCAAGCCCCGGACCAGCACTGTAGCTATCAGCCGCTGGTGCCTAGGTATACATGAGCAATTTGTCAAGCTTGGAAGCTCTTATATTTTGTAACTCTGGAGTCACCATGAAATTCCACATCAACTGAAAGCATTACTTAACTCCTATATATCCTAAGCCCTTGTGATTTAACATTCTCATAGGGAACTTATAGGACTTAGGTTGACACTGATAGCACAGGTCTAGAAACCTTCTTAACATATTATTGTTTTTTTAAAGCAAACTGGGATTCTAGATCTAAACATCCATTAGCTGAAGAAGGTAACCTTCAGAGCCATTGCTTTCTCAGTTATCTTTAGAAGCACGAAAATTCCTCCAGCTGACATATTCTCATGGAGCTGGCCTACAAGCGTTTATAAGTCTTTTTATTTAAAGACAAGGTTCCTGGGTTCAACACTCACTATTTCTCTATAGGGAAAAGAAATGTGTTGTCCTAGTATCAATTATCTAACAACTAATACTATGTTTTCATAGAAAGCAAAATTTAATAGCTTCGTCTGGCTTCAGAAGATATTATTACCCTATATGTTCAAAGTGAATGAAAACATTAAAATCTTAAAATTAAAGTTTTACAGTTTAAAATAATTAACTGATTTATAAACCATATAAAGATGTCACAGGACTTGTAACTGCATGCAGTGACATGGAGAGACTGCCCTCTTCAAATGGTACAACTGAAGGATACACAAATAGGTATTATTTGTTAAAAGACAAAAGTCAGATTGCTTTCTCCAGAGAAAAACAAAAGTCAGATTCTTCGGACAAAAATGTCTTTACTCTAGGACTTCCCATAGCATTTTACATACTGATAATCATGTCTTAATCAGCAAGAAAAGGACATGTTATTATTTATAAAACTATAACATACATGTTCATAAAACATATAATTTCTATACAAATTTTAAAATGGAACCTTTTGCAGAACATGTAGAGAGTGTTCTCATCTACATTTTAGAAAATGGAAACCTAAAGGAAAAGAAAGAAATCATCCACACTCAGGAAATAGCTTACATCATGTAGTATCTCCTGACCATAAAAATCAACTAGCAACCTATTAAAAATACGGATTTGAGGGAAGAATGTGGCAAACTTCATTTTAAACCAATATTCTAATCAAGCTTAACAATGGAGAAGTGAGTCTACAGTTTGTAAGTGGGTTAACTGAGGTCTGAATCCTGGCTTGCCCACTTTCTAGCTACATGACTTTGGACAAGTTTCTTAAACTCTTAGAGCCTTTGTTTTTCCATCCATTATATTAAGATAATAATAGTTCCTCTTTAGTAGGATTGATGTGAGGATAACATGGATGTAACGCTCTTCACAATAGTGGCTGACAAATGTAATTAATAGAATCTCCACGCATGATATTAATGTTATATATTGAGCCAGACATGTCTTTTTTCTTCTTTCCAATTTGGAAACTCACGTCTAACTATATTTTTCTAGAAATCTCTATCCATACCCCTAGACTTTCACTTTCTTTGAATATGCTTTTATATTGTTATAGTTGGTCAAACTGTATTTGTAACACGTTTTTAAGTTATTCAACTAGAAGCATTTGGTATAACACCTGTAAGAATCATTCCTTTATTCCTCACCCCTGCCCTCTTTACCGCTTGAAGCTTTACAGAGACATTGTAAGTGGCCTGTATCAGGGTGACTGGGTAGAAAATCAGAAAGGACAAGAAATCTACCATGTGAAATGTGCCCAGATAGAAGCACTGCTTGTGCAATGAGCCCACAGATGTGTACACTGGCAAAACTGCAAGTGCCACTTATGAAAAGTTGCTGCCCTTCAGGGATTCCGTTTTTCTTCCTACAGATGTCTGGTGAAATGAGAGGCTTAGGGTGAAAGAAATTGGGAAAGAACCTGTGGGCGGTTTGCTCTGCTTTACCGGTCTCATCTGAAGCCAACCCTTGGAGAATGGCTAGTGAACGCTAATAATAACCTTACTAGAAACTACAGTGTGGCTTCACGCAAGGTGAACCTAAATATGTAGTCACTGCCCATCTTCTGTGGGAAAGGAGGAAAACCTGGCATCCACATTAGCATTTCTGTATTATTATTTAACCAAAAGTTAGGCTCCCATATAGGAAGGTACAGCTCATTGCTCAAAATCCCTCACTCTGGTAGGTAGGCCAACTCAACTTCTGCTCTCTTCTCCGACAATTCCATGCCCCTTCGGAAGACGGGGTTGCCTGTTAGACAAAAGGTGAGGGCCAGCTTAGGTGGAGCTCATTGCTTTGGTCTTGATCCTCTCCATTAAAAAAAAAAAAATCTCTATGACCTCTGATGTCCTATTTCACTTTGGAGGTCTGCATTCCACGGCCCCCACAAGCACTGCAGATCATAACACCATGAGTATGCACATCCCAGTGGACCTTGGGGTCTTGCTTGGCCAGCAACAGAAGAGCCACTGATATTAAGAAGAAACGTTGCCGGGTACAGTGGCTCACACCTGTAATCCCAGCATTTCGGAAGGCTGAGAAGGGAGGATCACGAGGTCAAAAATTCGAGACCAGCCTGATCAACATGGTGAAGCCCTGCCTCTATTAAAAATACAAAAATTAGCCGGGCATGGTGGTTCACCTCTAATCCCTGCTACTCAAGAGGCTGAGGCATGAGAATTGCTCGAACCCAGGAGATAGAAGTTGCAGTGAGCCGAGATTGCGCCACTGCAGTCCAGCCTGGACAACAGAGTGAGACTCCGTTTTTTTTTGTTGTTTTTTTTTTTTTTAAAAAAAAGAAATCTTGTCAAGAGATGCCAGATTGGGTTAGCCCTTCAGGAGGTCATTCCACCTAAAGGTGCCCAGCTCAATACCAAGACAGCACAAGTAAGCCACCTTAATGAGAAAGTGCCAGTCTGCCCTCACTTCCAATTCCTGGGATAGTGTGTGGGAGGGACAGAGGCTGTTTGTGGGGTTTTACTGTGAGCTCTGCACAGGTTATTCACCCATTTTCCCTACTACATAGACTATAGGAGGTTGATCCATGCAGAGTGCATTTTACCAGCTCCCTCATAGCCTGGCTTATAGTTGGAGGCATCAGCAGGATATCAGAGAATAGGAGAGGGAGGTCAGGGTATTTCTTTCCTGTTGACTCCTAGCTTTGCCGCTGTCTCTTAGTCAGTGACTGTGTCTTTCTATGACTGTGTCTTGATGACCACAAAAAAGTCAATTACATCAAAATCTCTAGGAGGTGGAACCCAGCTGTTAGTGTATTTCCCTGATATTCCAATGAGCAGAGAACATTGAGAACAGCAGCGCTGCAGGATGCTCTTCCTCCATGGCTCTAGAGCTCACTGTGTTCCATTAACATTATCTTCTCATTGCCCCTTTAGGCCTACGTGGGTAGTAACAGCTTCCACCAGTTGCTAATCTTTGAGCGGCTCAACATCTTGTGTCAGTTCCTCAATGCTGCCCACACTTTGTAACTACTCCTTTAATTAAATTCTCTTCATTTTAACCATGTGGGGTAAATTATTTTTCCTATTGTGATCCTTTGTTAGGCTCCCTTGCTGTATAACAGAATAAAACCTGGGAACTGGTGAACTGATAACCATGGATGAACACATAAACAAACAAAGTTAAAAAAAAATCTCCAGATTAGAGACGGAGACCATCTAATTCAGTCCTTAGATACTCAAGTGAAAAACCTGGAAAAGATATTTTTTAAAAAATAGCCATGTTGAATTTATTTTGGAGAGTGGAGTGGGACGCTGGCTGTGGCTTGCAGGTTAAGAGGGCTGTAAATTTCATTTGCTGACACTAGTCACAGTGTTTGCTTAGACTGTGTGGTCATAGCCTTGGAAGGGAGCATCTCAGCAGGAACCCCTGCCTGGGTTTTGCTGCCCTCTTTTATGTGAAAGGATTGCTTACCTTCCCATTTTGTCCCGCTGCTTTGAGAGGTCTTGCTGAAAAGCATCAAAGGAGCCAGTGAGAACTGGAGGGCATAAGCACAAGTTGCAATTAGGCAAACAGAGACCCCGAGGAGTCCCAGATCTCTGAGAGCAGGTTCCAGCAGGGAGGGAGGTGCGGCAGTGCTTTCCGCCCACAGGCTTGAAAAGAGTTCTCCCTCTCGCCATAAATTAGGCCCCTCCCTTCCTGCTAATGCTCCCACCCCCAGCCCCCTTCACGAAGGCGAGGTGGAGAGTAGAATTATCACACAGATTGCTTTGCTTATCCAGAAAAAGCACGGATTCAATCTTTTGTATAAATTCTTTTCCTTAAAATTTTGTCCTGTCCCCCCCCATTATTGAAAGCATTTATGACACAGATCTTGCACTTGACAAGGATTAAAGGGATGTCCTTTTCAATTTATTTGAGGCAATATTCAGAAATGAAACCTGCACAATTCAGGAAGCAACCAGACAATATATTAGATTTTTTTTGAAGGTTCTATCACATGGTCTCCCTCCTGCTATGATATTTATTCAGGAATCTCATATAACTTTGATTTTTATTCTTAAAACAATCTGAAATTAATGGATATACTTACATGTACATATTTAACAGACTGTCAATATATGACCTTTAAGAATGTTGTCCTGGATTTGCCACTGATCTTCTAGGTGACACTGAACAAGTCACGTCTCCTTATCTATAAAATCAAAATGCTGGAGAGTAACCTCCAAAGACCCCTGTCCTGATTTAACATTCTACTGTCTTTTCTCCTATTTAGTACTTAGGGAACTGAGAATGACAATTATTGCAAACCACAGACCATATCAAAGATCTAACTTAGGTCAGTTTCATAGATGATATTTACAGAGCTAACTAATAAGTTGAGACTATCCACCAGAAAAATAGAAAACATTGGCATTTCCCAAGTTGTTATAAATGGAAGAAACGTTGGCTCTGAAAAAATCTCAGTAGCAGAAATATAGTTATCAATGGTTTAAAAAAGAAGAATCTCTCAGAAAATCACCATTCCAATGGGTTAATAGTTGCCTTAAAAGATAAATATCCAATAAACGGTACTGCATTTATCTTTTGGAATATTGAATATGATGGGTACTCCAGAAGTCAGGTAAGGATGAGCACTAGGTTAATAGTAACTCTGATAACAACAACTAGCATTTATGAAGCACACATATACACGGGCACTGTGTTAAGCACTTTACATGAATTAAATCATTTCTAAAGATGCAGCCCTTGCCTTTTTCTTAATTCCATACCAGTAATCGTGATTATTATAATAACACTTACAGAACACTTTTTATAATTAACATTTATAGAATGCTTTCTATTTGCTTGGCAGTATTTATTTCAATAGTTTTTGGGGTCCAGGTCGTTTTGGTTACATGGATAAGTTCTTTAGTGGTAATTTCTGAGATTTTAGTGCTCCCCAGCCATCACCTTAGCAGTGTATACTGCATCCAATATGTAATATTTTATCTCTCACCCCCACAACCTTGCCCTCAAGTCCCCGAGAGTCCATTGTATCATTCTTATGTGTTTGCATCATTATAGTGAAGCCCTATTAGGTAGCACTGCATAGAAGTTTTAACCATTAGTAAGTATTTAATCTCATAGGCTTTACCTGAATATTCCTTTAAATTAGTACTTCATGTTCTGCCTCTTTTCCCCTAAATCCAAACTTTCATTACTCATGTAATCCTCACAACAATGCTTTGAGGTGAGTGCTATTATTATCACCATTTTACAGATAGATAAACTGAGGCTCAGACAGGTTTGAACACACGTTTAAAGTTGCATTGCTATGAGGTGGAATAGTGGGATTTTTTTCCAATGTTGTATGTAGAGTATGCTGCAATCCTTTGGCCTAGAAAAATACAATATCCTCCTGACCTTAATGAGTTCACACAGGCAAGTGGATGCATCATGCACTAAAACGTATACTGACCCAAGTGCTTTGGGTAGTTAGAAGACATATAGTCTGGATATCAAAGGATAATTTATTGGATCTTTTACACCCCTCTAAACTGTATCATTTCAAAATCATAAGGATTATCTGGGTTTTTATTTTTTTCATAATCAAGTTTGTAATCTGTATCCAAATTGCATTTTTTTCCATGTTTTTTCTACCACAAAGTCATTCAGTAAGTCTTGAGATTTTTGCATCACCTCACAGAATCCCTTCTGAGTGTCTGTTAGGAAAAACCACCACCAAATAAATTCTGCTGGCCAAGGGCTCAACAGGCCTATGCCAGCCTTGTGAAAAGTTCCACTCAGACCCCTGCATCAGGTTAACCACATTTTCCAGTTACACCCTTGTGGCATACTCAGCACCTTGCTGTATGTGCCAGATCTCTTAAGTAGCAAGTCAGAGTGATAAAAATGTATCATGTGACTCTCTTTCTAACAAATATCCTACAAGTGAGACTATTATATAAAACATTTCCCAGCTGGGCGAAGTGGCTCACGCCTGTAATCCCAACACTTTGGGAGGCCGAGGCGGGTGGATCGCCTAAGGTCAGGACTTTTGAGACCAGCCTGGCCATAATGGTGAAACCCTGTCTCTACTGAAAACACAAAAATTAGCTGGGCATGGTGACAGGTGCCTATAATACCAGCTACTTCAGAGGCTGAGGCAGGAGAATTGCTTGAACCTGGGAGTCAGAAGTTGCAGTGAGCTGAGATCACACCACTGCACTCTAGCCTGGATAACAAGAGCGAGACTTTGTCTCAAAAAAAATTCCCAATTGACTAAATAACTCCACAGAGGTACTGATTGTTCATTAATGTGAAAATTCCTTTAAGTTAGTATTTGTTTAACAGCTCCTTCTCTCTAAATCAAAACTTTCCACTTTCCACATTAGTTACCTATTCACTTTGTGGCTTTTAAGACCAAATTCTGTAAATGAAGGCTGTTTATAACTTGTGACGTTACATCTGGACATGGGTGAAGGCTGGGCTCCCTTGTCATACCTCAGAACTTCAACTATAGAAATTTACTTGATACATTATCTAAAAGAGCATGCCTTTGGAGTTAATGGATACAAATATTAGAGTGTTTTAAAATGCAGCACATAAGGAAGCCAAAAAGCATCTCCCAGCATACATCAGAAGAATTCCAACAGTTCTAGGGTGTCTTTACCTGTTCAGCTCTGTCAGATGACAAGGAATAGGGCCCCTCAGAGCCTGTGTGTACAGAAAGGATTTTACAAGATTTCATGAAGAGCAGGAGATATAAGTGGGAGCATTCTTGGTCAGGCAACTGCATGTGCAGAATTTGGATTCAGAAATAAATCCAGCCTGTGTGGAGGACAGTGAGATGATCAGCCTTGGAGAACAGATGGAGAATAGGAACGATGGTTTATGGGGTTGGTGAGCAGAGGAGATACTCCACTGGATGGATCTCGAATGAGAAAATAACAAGATTTCGAGAATACTTTTTGGAAAGATAAACCTAGCTATGCTTTGCTCATGCTGGACTATATGAGCAAAGACTCTGAAATCTAATATTCTCATGTACCAGGCTTTACAAGCAGTGGCACTCAGGCTGCAATATAGCACTGTGAGGACCAAAATGAGATGATGGAAATATATGAAATGACTGCATATTTGAGAGGTGGTATCATTTACATATTGTTATCCATAAAATTATGGTTATCACAGAGGTGGCAACTGTCCCAAATCAGCTCTCTTCACTTCACTGTGTAGGGCCTTGCTACTCAAGGTGCAGTCCTCACATCAGCAGGGAGCTTGTTAGAATATAGTATCTCGGGCTTTGTCCCAGACCTCCTGAATCTGAATCTGTATTTTCACACCACCCCTGGGCTATTCATGCCCACATTAAAGGCTGAGAAGTACTGAACCAGAAATTAAATTTGGGAAAACAGCTTGTCAATCCAAATTGCCATTTAACAAATGGGTTGCCTAGTTATTCAAACTTTCATTTTATGGTTGTAATAAAATAGAAAAACAAGAAACAACCCAATTTTTATTGTGGATACAAATTCAGTAGGACGTTTTTGTGCATGCATAGTTCTAACTAAATGTCCAGATAGCTTTTATAACTGGATTTCCCCATTTCTCTCTTTTTGTAAATGCTGGCCTCTGTTTTACTAAACCTTTAACCACGTCAAGTAATACAGGCATATCTTACAGCGTCAAGACTTTCTGCCACATTTTACTAAGTCAGATCAGATCATTAAGCTCTATTAAAGCATGTGAATATTTATTTTAATTAAATTCTATTTAACTGCCACCAGACAGCATTACTGGGGAAAAATACAAATTAAATTTGATCAAAGGCAACATGATTAGGTTGCTGAATTTGTGTACATAGAGGGGGCAGGAGGCATACAAAGCAAGAGGCTCAAGCATCTCTAATTAAACTAAGTATGTTTCATGCAGTACAACGGATCTTGATAAATTTTCAAAGCCGTGTAAAGTGCAGTGGGATCTTTACATCGCTTCTGAAATCTTTCTAAAATAACAAGCTGTATTTTACTTTAGGCTTAGAAATAACAACATTTTTAAAATGTTAAGGGTTTTCTTTACAAGATAATTGCTTAGATATATGATATTTCTAACTATATACTATCTGTTGAGATTACTTATGAATTTAGATGCCTACAACTAATCTAGTCAGTGGACTAGATTAGTTAAAAGACATGCCATAAGAGATAACATCTTTAAAAATATTTTCATGTTCTTACGTGAGAATTTAGTCTTCTTTTCATGCTATGGGGTTAAATTAAAGCTTGTAAGAGACACAAAGATATTAACATAACAGTGCTACAATAAGCCATTGTATGACAGTCAAACCAAGAGATAAGAATTGAGCTGTGCCTTATTAAAAAAAAAAAAAAAAAAAACAACTTGACAGAATGACTAAAATCCTGAATTCTTCCTCAACTGACTTATTGTATCTAAGTATGAAAGGTTATGCTGTTTTGGTGGACTACTGAGTATAACACTGTTTGGACAGATTCAGTGGAAGATTATGACGCTGTCAGATCAGAGATAAATTTACCATGAAACAATGGAGCTTAAGCTTCAAGATCCTTCCCCCGCCAGGCCCCTTTTAAGGACTTGGATGGGGTCCTAGCAATGTGTTCATATGGTCATATTTTTTTAATTAGCAAAAGTGAGAAAGCTATGGTAACAAGCTAGTTAATGAAGACAGGCAATTTCCAAGTACTTAAGATTAGTCCCTGCACCAGAAATTTTGAGATGCTCTAAAATCTTGCAGTTCATCTGGAAAGAAGCCTAAAGAAGTCTTCTCAAGTTTAACCACAATTCGAAAAATGTATAGGTTATTATCAATAGAGAGTAATATAATGGAGAAAATCTTTTCTCAACTATTAATACTTTTTGAAAATTCCATCCCCTTACAGGAAAAACCACTTCATACATAATCTTATATTGTACATTTGTCTTTTTCTTAAAGAGAGCTCACCTTAGTGTTTTCAGTCCTCAGAAAACCTGCAATCTTTCCTGCATTGGATACAGATGTTTACTCTTGAGTGACAAGCTTACATTTTTTAAAAAAAAATAAACTTTACAGTATAAAATATAATCTATTTTCTTTCCATTACATCAAGAGATAGCATAAGCCCAAGGTGTGGCATAATAATTAAACATAAACTATCCTAGAATCAAAGTAGACAGCTCACCAAACCATGCCTAGTAAGACATTCCATGTGTTAAGTCCAGATCTGCTAGCTACCAGTATTCTATGAGTCACTGATTAAGTATACTAATACAGTTATAGAAAAAGTATTCTTACAAAGCTATGTAATTAATAAGGTTCCCAGATCCCACTTTTTATAAAGCAAATTCAAGAACAAGCATTCAGTAGTCATTAATGATTGTGCTTCTCACAGCAGTTTCTAATCTTTCTAATGATGGACCAGGCCATTCTTTTCATGTAAAGGGGAATCCCACTTACTGACCACGGTGTTCTCCTGGTGAAGACAGATGTGCTAGAAAGCCATCGACATTCTGATTGGCGCCCCCCTGAACTCACAGACAAAAGTCAGGGTAATGATGAGGTTGAAAGTGTCCTGGGGTCATGGAGCAGGTTAAAACTAAATGGCCTGCAGAATTACCAAGCCTTTAATGCTGACCTAATTGCCCCAGGATTCCAGCCAAATGAACCAGTTGCCCACCTGCCTTAACGGACACAGAATACACCCAAATCTAACTAAAATACACGCAGATTAAGTGGGGTCCATGTAATTATAGTTCATTTAATGGCTCCTCTTACATTTCCCATTACTCATTACATTCATGTTATTTTTCCCACTTCCAGCACCAAAGAAATGTTTGTACATATTTCTCCATATAGATGTCAAATAAAATCTTATAAGCAAATACTTGGCCACCACCACAGTGCTTCCAAGAACTCACTTCTGAGAAGCTCTTCTCATGTAAGCCATTGTAACTCTTATCAATGCAACATACTTACTTCTTAAGGCATTTAATAAGAAAAGAGGAGAAAAAAAGAAAAGCTAGAAAACTGAAACTGAAAGGATTGTGACAGCAAATAATCCCTGGCTCCATTTCTCTTTATTCGTTTTCTTAATTTTCTCTTTCTCCTTACTTTGACTTTATATAGCTTTGTCTT
>NW_016107561.1:2297782-2300696 GCF_001604975.1 Cebus imitator
TTTTTTTTAAGACAGTCTCTAGGCTGGAGTGCAGTGGCATAATCTGTGCTCACTGCAACCTCCGCCTCCCGGGTTCAAGTGATTCTCCAGCTTCAGCCTCCCGAGTAGCTGGGACTACAGGCGCAAGCTACCATGCCCAATTAATTTTTGTATTTTTAGTAGAGACGGGTTTTGCCATGTTGGCCAGGATGGTCTTGATCTCTTGACTTCTTGATCTGCCCGCCTCAGCCTCCCAAAGTGCTGGGATTACAGGTGTGAGCCACCGTGCCCAGCTCTACCCTATTTTTAAAACGTCTATGAATATCTTAATTTAGACAGGAAGATGGGCCATGAAAGCATTTCCAGTCAACCAGAGAGAACCCAGGAGACACCTAAGCAACCTCTCTTCCCCACCCGTTTTGTTAGTGAATTCAGTCACTAACAAAAGCAAGTTTCACCTGCTGTCACCACTCATTTCCTCTGGCCTAATTCAGGTCAAGATTTCTTACCTACACTGTTGCTTTATATGTCACAAACTTGCTTCTCTGTCCCCATTTACACACACACACACACACACACACACACACTGTTCACACTTCAGTCAGAATAAACTCTGTAAAGAGCTAAAATAGTGAAGCTGCTTCCTATTAAAACACTATAGAATTTCCCCATTATCTACAGAATAAGATCTGAGAGCCAAGTGTGACATATAAGTCCTTCTATGACCAGGACCTTCATTCATTCCTCCACAGCAAAACATTCATTAGACTGCAATGAAGGGCTACTTTTGCTTCTTGCTTCCCCAAAGAGATTATGTTTCTTGAGGACAGGAATGTCTTTGAAACATGTTGTGACTCTGAGCCACAGTGGGGCTTCACACAGAGTACCTAGGGATAAGTTTGTGGAACAGAATAAAATAGAAGGAACCATGGCCCATTTATGGGCATGAGTGGTTTCCCAACCCAGGGCATTATGAATATTAAGCCTTAAAGCAAATTTCTGCATAAAATTTGCTTCCAACTGGACAAGTATGATTTCCCATTGCTCCCTGCTCCCTTGCCCCAGATGGGGCTAACACGAAAATGTTCAGGGGTCCTGGGACTTGATGTGGAAGTATGGCCTCATGCTGGCATCCTCAGAACACAAGCTCTGTCACAGAGACACCTTAGGGGCCTGCTCCATATCAGATGTTAGCAAAGGCTCTTTAAAATGAGGACAGTACCTGAGCTTTTGAGTGTGCAAAACTGAGAAAGGTGTATTCCCTCTTTCCTCCACTACTAACCTTCTTAAAACAGTGATTAACTTTCATGTCTTCCGCTTCCCCCTTTTCTTCGTCCTTTGTCCACTGGAGTTTTTCCCACGCTCTGCCTTATCTCCACTCTAATGATGAAATTATTCTTTCTATAGTCACCATTACCCCCCAGATCAAGAAGGTTGTTGGGGTCCTCTTAGTCCCTGTGTATCTTTCTCTTCAAAACAAACTACAGTGGGGCCCCTTTTGATTTTCTGCACTGTTGAACCTTGGTTTCTGGGCCACCTCACTGTCCAAGATGACCTCCCATTGGCTGGACTGCTCTTTCCTTGTCTCCGTAGCTAGCCTGCACCTCCTCCTCTCTCCCGCTCCCATCCCTCATGGAATGTTCCAGAGGGCTCACTTTCAGATGTTCTTCCCAATCTCCGCTCTCCCACTGGAAGCCTCATCTGTCCTGCCCTCAAAGCTTAAATATGCTCTTTCATCCACGACTCTCTGACATGTCCTCTCTGTCTGCCAACCTTTTGAGATGATACCTGTCTTTCAAGGTTCATTACCATGCCACATTCTCTACAAAATGCTTTATTATTGGCCCCTCCCTGGCACCAAGAAAGCACTGTGGGATGGGTGGTATACAGTATGGGTTCAAGTCCTGCTTTACTTACCAGATGTGCTGCTTTACGACACTGTTTTGTTTTCTGTGAAATGGGAATAATTATATAATTATATATTTTATTATTATTATTTTTTTGAGACAGAGTCTTGCTCTGCCACCCAGACTGGAGTGCAGTGGCACAATCTTGGCTTACTGCAACTTCTACCTCCCAGGTTCAAGCAATTCTGCCTCAGCCTCCAAAGTAGCTGGGACTACATGTACTCACCACCACACCCGACTAATTTTTTTTATTTTTACTAGAGACGGGGTTTCACCATGTTGTCCAGGCTGGTTTCGAACTTCTGAGCTCAGGCAATCCTCCCCCCTCGGCCTCCCAAAGTGCTGGGATTATAGACATGAGTCACCACGCCTGGTGGTGGGAATAAGTATATCTTCAAATAGGGTTGTTATGAAAGGCAAACAAGATTTTGTATGAAGAGTACAATGTCTTATTTATTTATGCTTACATGATAGTACTTGCCACATTTTATCCTGGATTTGTATACATCTTTGCGTATGTGAACTTCATGCCAACTTAATTAAGGGCAGTCATTTGTTTCCACGTTCATCTTAGTATCCCTGTAGCTCCTAAAACAGCGTTGTGTTTCACATGTGAAACTCTAAATAAATTTGGTTGAATCAAATTAACCCTAGAATAGTTTATCTAAAGAGATAATTTTCTCTCTCCATGGAAACCATCTACCAAGAATTTTAAACTTTAATAAGCTGACCTGTAAATAGGGTGAGAGATGATTAAATAGAATTTGGTCAAATCCTCCTGATGTTCCTGAAACTGTCCTCATATTCCATTGTAATTGTTCTGTGCTGGGGACCAAAATTCATTAGTAACTAAGCTGATCTAATCTCCCTGGAGGCTACAAATGAAAGGGGATGGTTAATTTGTTATTTGGTGTCCAACCTCCAGTATTGGTGGCTCTCCAGAAAGAATGAAATCAAAATGTTTAAGAATTTCCAAAACCAGGCTGGGCGCGGTGGCTCAAGCCTGTAATCCCAGCACTTTGGGAGGC
>NW_016107561.1:2300971-2333127 GCF_001604975.1 Cebus imitator
AAGAATTTCCAAAACCAAAAGATTCACCTATGTAGCCTTAAAAAATAATTCATAAAAGGTGATTCTTTTGAACTCTTTCCCTCAGTAGCAACTTCTTTGTGTTTTTATTTCCAAAGACACATTCACTTCTTTTTCTAGACAGAAGGCTCAAAAAAAAAAGAAGAAGAAGAAGAACTAATATGACACCTTATTTTTTAATGGCAAAAGGTACTGCCTGTCATAACACAGCCCTTCATTCAGGACCCTAATGTCATTGCTGTGTTAAAAAAAAAAAAATTAGAAATTGCAAAATCTGGCCTAAAAACTCTTCCTCCTCACAGCTATTCATCACTCTCTAAAACACTGTTATCTTTTTTATAAATTATAGTTGCCTTTGATATTGATATCACCTTTTCCTATGTTGAAGTTTCTTTTATATCGACATTTTCAAATTATAATATTTACCAATCCACTGTCTTTCATTCTGACTAATAAAACATATCTATCTGGTTATAGACCTAATTCCAATTAAGATAACACATTTTGCTGTGTATAGTAAACTCTTCAGTATTTTGAATGTAGAGGTACCAGTTGCATCTAAAACCGTAATATTTAGAAACCAACCCATTAAGTGTGGGGTGTCCTGGATTTCTCATCTCTATTTCATTAGGGAGAGAACTCAACAGCTCCTTAAATGGCATGAGGGTGACAATTAAACACTCTAGTTGAAGCATCTCTGATACAATAGCGGCAAACGAAGCTCAAATATTTACTACTAGCTGCAGGTGGAATTTTTTTTCACCTGAAAGGAGTCAGCATGTGTACATTTCCCTTTGAGTTAAACTTGTGAAGCTCTGATATTCCCTGAGAGGATGGGTAAACTGGCCCTTTGCCACCTCAAGTGATGTGCATTTTTTCCATTTCAAAGTTCATTTGCATATCCTTGTGAACATTCCTCAGAATGTTTCATACTTTCTTAGGCTGGGTTTTAGAATTGTCATAGAGCTTCAAATCCCCCATATATTGATGGTATGAGATGTTATCTTCCATTCTTATTTTCACGCTTTTTGTTTTCAAGCTAAACAGATTGCAAACAGAATTTCAGTGTCCTAGACGAACCCCAAAGCTCTCTACTTTTAAACTATGGCTCTTCATCCTACGTTCTTTTGGCTACAAATTAATGACATTTCATGAAGTCATTGTGATTTGTAAAAATCCCAACCTGCAGGAATCCAAAAGAGAAACATACTTAATCTTTGGTAGATTTTTCAGTGGAGTGATTGAAGTAATAGATCTCTTCAGGTGTAGGAGAAGATTTAGTTCCAATATCTTTCTTGCATCCAAATTTGCTGTGATGAAACATAAATGCCAGGGTAAGGGTTACGAGCCTATTTTTACTGGGACACTTAGCTGCTTACAATCGGCTCTTGCTTCTTAGATGCGAGACTTACTGCATGCCAAGAGAAGGCTTGAACAAGGACATCACATAATGCTTGGTAGGCCTAAACTTTACTCCCTACTGCTGCAAGACAGCCCCCTTGCAATACTGAAGAGAGAATTGCAACATCAACACACCTTTAATTCAAGCATATCAATTTAGGCATTAGAAGATATTTTCACATTCTAGCAGTAAAACAATTCTGAGGTGAGGGGTAAAATCTGAATAAAGTTGGTAGAATAAAATGTAGAGAACAAGGATGATTAGCTGGGAACAGATCTGAGGTGGCTGAATATTTCATCAATTTAAAGATGCCTATGTTTTCAAATCTTAACATCTAATTGGAAGCTGAAGATAGGCTTGGTTTTGCAGGTCTGTCTAAAAGGTCAGAGCACCTAACTGTACCAAAGATGGCTAACCAGAACGGAGTCAGCCAACGCGTTTATCTCACTTGCCAACTCCAGTCAAGAGGTAGGGGCCGCCTGGGTCACTGAAAGTATTGAAAATTATTCCAAGGCTGTGGCTCAGTGAGACAGAATGCTGTTCCTGTGAGAAAATTGCCATGACTGGTAAGTGATGTCTGCTGGAGAATGTGGAGTATCCATGGATCGCCATGAATTTGCCATCCTTGGCCTAGGCTGACCTAATTAGATGGTACAACCTCAGGTATACAAGCTCTCCCCAGAGGTAAACAGTTTGATTTGCCTTCAAGATGAAAATCTGGTTATATAATCTACTCATAAAATTAATAGCCATTATTTTAAAAAGAAGGGACTGTCAGCTCCCAGGAAATGCCTCTCTAAAGATCAAGGGACAACTTTCTTTCCCGTATTACTCTCTCTGTTTTATGAACTCAGAGAATGCCTTGAGAAGATCTAAATGGAGAGGAAAGACTAGTTATTCTTACAGGATAGCTAGGGAGACAGATAACAGTTTTACAAACAGGCTATGATATTCAAGAGTATATGCATGCAAAAGCATATTTGACAGTGGATGTGTACAAGTTCTTTATCCAAGCCCTAGGAAGTCCACTAAGTGAATGAATACAGAGTTGTATAACGAGCCGTAGACGAGCATTGTTTCACCTACATTAGTAATCTTATTAAAATATCCATCAATTTTAATTTTACTCCAGTTAGAGAAAGTAAATCTCTGGTCTTATATACATCTCTTGTATTTCATCTATAGTGAGAAGAAGGAACACTACATTCTTCACTGGCAATTATTGAATCATTTGTTTGAACAGCATTTTTCCGCGTTCAGCTCCCCATCTTCTTGCATAAGGATGATATTCTCTAAGAACAGAATTTAGTGATAAATGCTTCTAAGGAAGCCACAGAGCCCCTGGAGCTCATTAATCCTGCAACCTTCTGTGAGCTGCTGGCCTGAAATAGTTAGAGTTCACTTTAAACCGGACTGAATTTCAAAGCAAAGGGCTCTGAGGTGGCAAACAGCTCATTAATTCAGAGCATAATTCAGTGACAGAAGAATTGTTTTAAATGCACAATCTAAAACTATTTAAATTCACATTATAATTATAAGCAAAAACTATGCACTTCAAAATTGAAATCCGGATATGTAATCTACCAATAAAACTAATGAACATTTTTTTTTTAAAAGGGGACTGTCATCTTACCAAGAAATGGTAATCATCCTACTTTTTGAAGTGTGCCTCATTTGCATCACAAACATTATTATGAAAATTCAACATTATGCTTCTGTGTATTGCATTGTACTGCTCTGCTGAACATCAAAAAAAAAAAAAAAAAAAAAAAAACCAGGCAACACTTCCTCAAAGTGAATAAAAATGGAATCAAAAATCATGATCAAAGATAACTTCAATTCCTTGTTAATTTTACCTTAATTCCACTCCTGGGACACGAAGACTTCTTCATACACTTTCTTTCCTGTAACAAATTCTCGAGCAAACTTATGATCCCTAACTAGATTCCCAAATGAAATAAATGCATAAACAAACATACTCCAATTTACATAGCCTCTGCCATCAATATGGCGGCAGGTTCCTAAACTCATTAGAGTTCACTGTGAGTAAAACTCATTACCCTCCCATTAGAATATGAGAATTAACTTTTAAAAATTAATATTACAGAAGTTTTACTCTTTTTTTCAAGTAACCAATAATAAAAGATTCACTAGTATGTTTTGTTTTTTCTTTTGTCTAAAGATGAAAACATAGTTGTTTCTTTCTGTGATATTCATGGTGAAAAATCATAGATATTGTCTAAAACATCTATGTGTGTACATCAGTTTCTTTATTTTCTATAAGCTAAAAGCATAATTTTCATAAAAACTGAAATAAAATCAAGCATGGAAAATTTTAATTATTATTGTTAATTATTTTAGCTGAGGAATATGCCAAATAGTAATGAACATTTTTATAACTGAAAAAAATTTAATTAAAACCTAAAGTGTTTAACAATTGCATATGAAAAGGTGATGTGCATTTTCTCCCAAAAAAGTACACCTTATATAAGTCTACCTCATATAATGAAATATATATTTAGATTTTCTAAAAAAGTTCCAGCCCGACCAACATGGTGAAACCCCACGTCTACTACAAATACAAAAAAATTAGCCGGGCATGGTAGTGGGCACCTGTAATGCCAGCTACTCAAAAGGCTGAGGCATGAGAATCACTTGAATCCAGGAGGTGGAGGTTGCAGTGAGCTGAGAACACCACTGCCCTCCATGCCCAGGTGATAGGGTGAGACTTTGTCACAAAAAAAAAACACAAAAAGCAAAAACAACAAAAAAAAAGGTTGACATTTTAATGCCATTTTTCTTAAACTGATGGTCTCTAACCACATGTTTGTAATTAGGAGTCTAAGAATGTCATTTTATATTTTTTACTACATCAAAAATACTTTGTGGCACTTGCTAGATGAAATAAATATTGGCCATAGAACACTTAGATATATTAAAAAAAAACACTCAAGTGTGGATTTGGCTTAGATGCAAAACAACAAAAACTGTTTCAGTGGTAAGTACTGATGTGAAATTCTCAGGTTCTTGGTCAATTACATGGTGCCAAGTGTTTCTGTTATTATTATTCCTGAAAAATGCCGTTTAGGGGAAGGCATATTTTTAATAGCCCACAAGTCAGCCACATCTGACTGGTCGTGACTCATTTCTATAGCCAACCTCTTTACTTCCTCTGACAGTCCAGATTATTAAATTCTGCTTGGGGAAGGTATGGGCACTCCTCTTGGTTGAAGCAATGCTGTACTTTTTATTCGTGCTGAGTAAATAGCCTCAAGTCAAACTACTTGCCCTGACTAATGATCAAACATATTCAGGAATTCTGTACAAGAAATGTATTCTTCTTTCCTTTGAAGTGCATTGCTGGGACAGCAATTGGGTTTGCCGGAGATTTTCCTCAGAGCTGCAAAAGAATTTCTTGGCTAAGCATATAATCAAGCTACAGATTTTCTTTTTTAATTATTAAATATCTGCCTGTGAGAGAGTGGACACTAAATAAACATGAGCCTCAAAAGAGTGTCAGAATGATATACTACTGTCTCTTTGCTGAGCAAGAAATTCTCAGTAATACTAGGTTTAAAAATTCCATCAGAAGAATATATCACTGTGAAACATTTTGTTCAGTCATATAATCCTCTCTAGAAATATAATTGTACCTCCAATATATAAATATCATTATAACTAGGCTGTCAGGAATATACAAAGATGAATTTGACATAGAACCTGTCCTCAAAGAACTTACAAACTAGCAGCTTAGATATTATATAATTTTTTAAATTATACAAAAAAATCATACAGTCAGGATGTGACAAGGTTATAAAATAAATGTCACAAGGTGTCACATGAGAGAGAAAAATGTTGTTTTTGGTGGGAGTGGTTAGCAGAGGCTGTCCTATGGCCATTACCAATTCATGAGCTAGATATTCAAGGATGGATGAGATTTCAACAACTAAATTGTGACTGGGAAGGCATTTAAGGCCATGGACAAAAGGCAGAGACACAGACTGTATCTAAGGAATAGAGAATAGCTCAGTGTGATCGCAATATTAGGAAAAGAAGAAGAGAGCTAAGTTTAAGAAGGCAAACAGGGCCAGAATGTGGAGAGCTTGAATGCATACATCATTCATGGAAAATCTATAGGGAAGGCTCTTCTGCTTCTGTTAAAATTCCAGAAAGAATATTCTACTGTTCCTTTTGACAGTTAGTTGTCTTGGATTGATTTATAATAAGCATAAGGGCTGGTTTGCATAGGACACTAAGTTTACGCCTTTCTTCTGGAGAGAAAGTACCCCTTTTGTCTTAAAGTATCTCAGTTTATACTAAAGTAGGAAAAAGAAAACAAGAATCAGTGTTTAGGTAGTCAGGGGACAGTTAGTGTTGTGAAGAGATGTCCTTCTATCAGCTTTTTAAATTTTATTTATTTATTTTTTGAGCCAGAGTCTTGCTCTGTCACCAAGGCGGGAGTGCAGTGGTGCGATCTTGGCTCACTGCAACGTCCATCTTCTGGTTTCAAGTGATTCTCCTGCCTCAGCTTCCCAAGTAGCTGGGATTACAGGTGTCTGCCACTATGCTTGGCTATTTTTTGTGTGTGTGTTTAGTAGAGATGAGTTTTCACCATGTTAGCCAGGCTGGTCTCGAACTCCTGACCTCAAGTGATCCACCCTCCTCGGCCTTCCAAAGTGCTGGGACTACCAACTTTTTTGAACCAGTACTCAGATTACTGGAATTTTGGGAAAAAAATAAGTTATCCTGCTATTAAGAGAACATGGAATTTTGAGACCCTCAGGCTATGGGAGGAGAGACATTTTTAGCTCCTAGCACAAGAAAAACTTACACTCAGTGTGCGTGAATCATGAGGTGGAAAGCCAGGATAGTCTCAGATATGCCCTGAAATGTCTTTATAAGAGAAGAAGCATAAGGGGCACAGTGAACTAATGGAGACAGGACAGTTTGGTGATGGTAGAAGTCGTGGTAATGGCAGTACCAGTAGCACCAAATGACCACAGGGGTGTAGGGCTTGAAAACTATTTGGCACGTTGAAAGCATCAGAACATAGGGCCATAAGTTAAGTCTGAAAGAGAAACAACTACAGAATAGAAAAGAAGTCATATAGACAAGAATATACATTAAAAGTGCAGTCATGGCAAAGGAGTTAACAAGAGTGGGCAAATAGAAGCCAGTTTGGGCCAAATGTAAGAAATGAAGTTGGTATCTCTTTGAAGTATGCCCAAGATAACAGAAGTTCTCAGAAAGAAAACTCAAAAAGAAAGGAGGTAAACAAATGCAAGACAGTGTTTACCTGTGGGAAACGGGAGACAGTGTTTGCCTTTATGGGAAAATAAAAATAAGTTTGTGAACAAATCTAAACTCCTGTAGCATACTTGGAAACTGTATTGAGTTTAGTTTTCAGTGCATCAACAGGACAGATTTAATTTACCTGTCTTGCTCACCTATTAGAAAATTAAGAAGAAAAAAATAAAGTGACATCAATGGTCTATAATTTCCATGTGTATGCATTCTCTTAGTAAAATGTATTTTAAGCATATCTCAATATACGTATTTTGTATTCATCAATTATATGCGTATACTACTGTATGGGTAAAGTGTATATATTATAAAGTATATACAAACTCAAAAATTTCGAAGGACAAGAAAAATAAATTTATTGAAAAGCTCTAATATTTCTTTCAGAGGCCAGTAAGTTAGATAATGGCTTTCTTTCCTAGCCCCAGTCATAACACAAAGAGCCTAGATGTTATAGTTTGGAGGCAGCAAAATAAATAAATAAATAAATAAATGAACGAATGAATGAATGCATGTTGATGAACATAAAATGAGATGATGGGATAGTTGTTTTATAAAAATTAAGCCAGGGAATAAGAGTTGGGGATGGTGGAAGGGAAGCTAAGACTAGCAGACCAGAAGCTGGAGAGAGAGCCACATTGACAGCCATGGTGTGAAATGATAAAGGCCTGAATTTTTGTTAATGTTATAAATGAAGAGAGAGGGGCACATACACTCTGGCATTTGAACCTTATGGAAAACAACTATGAAAGTGTACTCTTGTGAAGACAGGAAATAAAGCCCAAGTTCAACTGCAGACATGTCTCCTGGAAATGATTCATCTTTTCTGAGCTCATCTACTTTTCTGACTCAATGTTTGAACTCAAAGTCTTGTTTTACTCAAGACTTCAGTGTTGTAAGGATGGCATTTCAGGTGCTACTGATTTCCTATATCTGAGTAAAAAAAAATTAACCCAAACCCATCTAATTGTACAGATAGAAAAAGATCAGTGTCGAAAGCCAAAGAACATAAAAAATGTCTCAACAATTGTAGGGTGTCAGTTTCTACTTTAATTGCACACAAATAACTGCTTTGAGTCTAAAAATCTATCTACCAGTGTCCTCTTTAGAGCTATTATATCTGCCTTAGTAATAAAACATTACAAAGCCTAATAACATAGACTTTATATTTCCCCCGCTATACTGTAAACAGAACAGAAAACATTATCACTAAAAATAATTTTTAATAAAGACAGGTCTCAATTTTCAGAAAATACCTGAAAAATGTGTGTTTCAGTGAAATACTCAAGACTAAAGACTACTGCTCTGGGGAGATTTCAGAAAAAAAACTACTGCTATGATTTGAATGTCCCCTCCAGAATTCATGTTGAATTTTTTTTTTTGATGTTTTCTGTTTTTGTTTTTGAGACAGAGTCTCACTCTGTCACCCAGGCTGGATGCAGTGGTGCAATCTCAGCTCACTGCAGCCTCCACCTCCCGGGTTCAGGTGATTCTCCTGCCTCAACCTTCAGAGTAACTGGGATTAGACGCCCACCACCATGCCTGACTAATTTTTGTGTTTTTTTAGTACAGACAAGGTTTCACCACGTTAGCCAGGATGGTCTCAATCTCCTGACTTCGTGATCCACCCGCCTTGGCCTCCCAAAGTGCTGGGATTACAGGCCTGAGCCACTGTGCCTGGCCTCATGTTGAAACTTAATTGCCATTGTGACCTTATTGAGAGATGGGACCTCTAAGAGGTGATTGGTTCAGGGAGCAGCACTCTCCTAAATGGATGAAGGCTGTTTTCATGAGAGTGGGTTTGTTATTTCAGGAGTGGGATAGTTATAAAAGAAGGGAGTTAGGGCACGTTTCCTCTCTCTAGAGAATGATCTTGCCATGTGATGCCTTCCATCATGCTATGACACAGCAAGAAGGCACTCACCAGATGCAGCCCCTTAATTTTGGACTTTCCAACCTCTAGACTTGTGAACAAACAAACAACAGCAACAACAAACTCTTTGCTTTGTAAGTTACTTAGTTGGTGGCATTCTGTTAGACAGCAGCAGAAGATGGACTAAGACAGGTACTTACAAAAAAAAAAAATCAGTAAGAATGTCTTAATGTCTAAATGGGGTGGGAAAGGGGGAATGACATGGTCTCTACTCTATAGTAATCTACCCAAAAGAAAAGTCTGAAAACCAATCTTAGTACAGGTATAAGTAATACCAAGGTCATAGAATATTTCTTTATTACCCAAAAGATGCAATTCCTTTCATGGTGCATTACTACCGTATAAATGACAAGCAATAAAACAAAACTCAAGTTTACTTCGAATAATGTCATTTTTTACTTTCATTTACAACATTGTATTGCAGTAACTGCCTTGATGAAGGATGTTAAAGATGAAATTCAATAGAACAGCAAGACACTTCTATCTGATCACCTACAAAAGCTGCACTGTAGTGTCATTCAAATATATTGTATGTGGCAAGAGATGCCTTTCTATATTCTTTTTTTCTTGAAAACATCTACTTGAAAGGTAATCTCAGGTAGTCTCCAATACTAAACTAAGGTTTTGAAAGTTAGGGGGGATATTTCAAAGATCCATTACTTCTTTATCTTTTCCATGACAGTAAAGATGGTGGGGTTTCCCCTTGTCCTTCACATCAGTGGAAAGTTTCTATTAGAACAAATTACAAAGTAATTAGTTCATTCACTCAATCTACATTAATGAGGAAATTTTTCAATCAAAACCTCTGATGTGATTGTCAGAGAAAGTCTCAAAGGAATGCCTACTTAATTTCTTTTCTTCATTATTTTATCTATGTGATAAAGTTATCTTATAGAACATCAGTCATTTAATTATAACCAAGTTCTCTATTTTCACAATTGTCTTAATGCACAGAGATATCAATGGGAATATTTCTAGTATTAGTCAAAAAACTAGAGTATAAGTGATAAATAAAATTTAATATTAAAATACGTTGAATTTTTTTAAACTCTTAGAGTTAATTTTGACCTAAAATTTACAAATGCTTTTTTTTTTTTTTTAAATAATAGCACTAATTTCATTTCATGCAGTAAAAGTTAAATTTCATTATGGAACATCAGATGAAGACAAACCACTGTGGCTTATTTCAGAGTGCAGTGTCCTCACACTAGCCCTGTACTCTTTAAGTCACATTCAATTTTTCATCCTGAAACCTACAAGAATCATGATAAAATATTATAGGAGAACACTGTGATGAGTTTTCAGATAAGAGCAAAGAGTAAAGTGGAAAAGACTTCTTGTGTTCCTGAAATGACCTTTCTTTGAAAGAACCTGTCAACCTTTCCAATGATAGAACATCAATATTTTTTTTTAGAACATCAATAGTTTTAGGTCCAGTTTAACTTAACCTTCCTCTTTTTCTTTTAGTTCTAATGTATGTTGTCCTGGCTAATAAGAGTACTGGTTATAGTCTTCCCAAGTCTCTCTGGACACAAATGGAAAACCCTCCAAGAACAGCAGGAGACCAGGCGTGGGGGCTCATGCCTGTAATCCGGTAACTTTGAGAGGCTGAGGTGAAAGGATTGTTTGACTCCAAGAATCAAAATCCAGCCTGGGCAACGTGGCAAGACCTTGTCTCTACTGATAAAAAATAACAACAGAAAATTCCTTTAAGCCTTGGTCACTTCACTCTTTCAGGCAGCCAGCTTTGAAATGTAAATTCTGGACAGGCACAGTGGCTCATACTTGTAATCCCAGCACTTTGAGAGGCCGAGGTGGACAAATTACTAGGGTCCAGGAGTTCAAGGCCAGCCTGGCCAACATGACGAAACCCTGTCTCTACTAAAAATACAAAAATTAGCTAGGCTAGGCATGGTGGCAGGCATCTGTAGTCCCAGCTACTCAGGAGGCTGAGGCAGGAGAATTGCTTGAATCTGGGAGGCAGAGGTTGCAGTGAGCGGAGATCACTCCACTGCACTCCAGCCTGGGCAACAGTATCGAAACTCCATCTCAAAAAAAAAAAAAGGACATGGAGAGTCTAAAAGATGTTTTATATACTAGTGGCAAATAGAGGGATGAGTAACAAACATCCCTGACAAGAAAAGAAGGAAAAAACATTTTTACCATTTTCACTACCCTTTTCAATTTGAGAAAACAGAGAACAAAAGAAGTATGGTAGTTTGATGATTTAGCAGTAGAATATTGAGAATTTCTGGTAAAACCTAATTTCAATTTTAGAAAATTGCTGCTTATACCTATAATAAGAATTCAGCAGTGGTGGTGAAATGGGTGGTGGTGGGGGCTTTCTCCTTCCTAATATCCAAAAATTAGCTGTCCTCTTCCAAATATGAGTTTTACCCAAATACTGGCTATCTGATGAGTGTCCACCAGTAGCATTTTAAATGGAAAATGCCTCTAAATCACTGTCAATTCTGGGGACATACTCAGAGATCACTATAAGAGACTGGAGCAAAAATTACTTAGGGACCAGTCTTGAGCCTCACCACGGCATGATAAATATTATTTTATGGGAAATGGGAAATCTCAAGTGACCCAGTCCACATAACTTGCATGTGTGTGTCAACTATAGATGAGCCAATAGCCATTAGAAAGATCATGTCGCTTTGTCTTACATGCTGCTATTCCAAAGGCAGTGTAATTCAAGACAAAAGCTGGTTTTCCAATGTTCACAAAGTACTCAGTTTAAATCAAATTCTTTCATGCGATCTCTCATTCCATCAGACTTGTGTTTTAAAGTATTAAGAAGCTAAAAGCAGTCCAAAATCACAAAGGGAAATGCAAATCAATCTACAACAAATCACCTAACAGGTGCCCTGGAAGAAATTTTATTGCTACTGACATTGGTCACTTAGTTATCACGGATGCTATCTTCTTTGTGGATAATATGCACTTCTCCCCCTCACAACTTGGAGTCACATGGAGGAAAACATAGCCCAAACGACCCCTACACTGCTTCAACGATAAATGCCTTGAAATGACTAAATGTTCCCAAGGTCATTAGGCCAAGAGATGGGTTCTTCTGTTTCAAGATAGCTTTCCTCCTGACCCACGGCATATGGCTTCTATTACTGGCAGACCATGACCACAGAGACATTCCAAATCCCTGTGAAAAATGTGATTCTATGTCTCCTGCTCAGTTGTGTATCATAGAGGAAAGCTGAAGTTCTGGAGCGTGAAGGGGAGGGGGCAAAGGGTGGGAGTAGAGATTTAATCTACACCATCACTTTATATGAAATGATTAAGTTTGTAATAGAAACCTTCTCTTTTCTGGTTTCTCTCTTTTATCTTATAAACCACTTAATGCTCATAAGGGACAGTGAACACACTTCAGTGTATCATGTGTAAGCTCTCCAAAGATGTGAAACAGCTTTATCAAGGGTGACAGCTCTGCCATTCGCTAATCTGCTTTTCAAAATTTATTTTTTTTAAAAGAGATAAAAGTAAATTTATGCTATTTAATCTGCATTAACACAGCAAACAATATTCTATCTGTGGTGATTAAGAAATGTTTATGAAGTTATTTTGAATTGATGTTTACTTGTAGGTATTACAGTTGCCTCAGAACATTAATAATGAGGACAAGAATTAGTCAACTAACACAAGATATTCCACAAGGCACCCTTAATCCACTCAGATTAGTCTGACTTTCAATATGAACATAATAATGTTCTGCCTTATTAGATTTCACAAATGACGTTTTCTCAGTTTTTAATATAACATAAAATGTAGAACCATTGTCTGGTCTTGTAAAAGAATTTTATACAATTAATTATGAGTTTCTAGCATATTCTAATTTTATAGTGGCTGATTTGCAACATCTTTCTGGGCACTGAATTTAATGGTTCCTGACTAAAGAGATGGGCAAAACGATTATACACCCACATACACTTACATACACTTACACGCCATAAACAAATGACTCAAACAAGATATTTGCTTTACAACAAATTCATATCAAGGAAAAAAAAAAGCTTTGAACAATTCTCCTTGTTTTACATGTGTTAACTATTTGTGTCCCAAAAATATAGAGTTAGCACGTTTTCAGTTTGTTCTTTTCATTTGTCTCCTTGTGTTTTGTTTTGTTTTTTGGCTGTGCCTAATAATAGTTGACATTTCCCTCAGGGGGAATGTGGAATGTTTCATTAAAAAAAAATTCTAACCCCACCCTGCAGAGCCTTGCATGTATCCAGATAGAAATATTTTAGTATATGTAAAACAGTAATCAAATTAAATTTCCTGGTTGGGCATGATATAGGTAAAGCCATTGGTATCTTGTTTCCTATGTAAAACAGGACAATTTGTCATAGTAAGATAGGTTTTGCTTGTTAGTTGGAAAACATTATTGAAAATTATTATTTTGTTGAGTTGGCTGGTCGGTCACATTAAATATGGTCACTCTTATCTCAAGTAGCCTTTTGTAGTACCATCTCAGACACTTGATTTTGAGAATTATGAAGTCAGGAGATTTCAAGATGCAATAGTTCCAAGGCCAGAAATTTACAAAGAAATGCAATTACTGGGAGAAAACACATTATCAAGGCTTTGTTACATATCCGTTCATACTCCAATTGGTTAAATAATAGAACACTAAAATGTTGAGTTGTGTTTGTTTTCAAGGATGCATTCAGATGTGATCATCTTCACTGGGGGCTCCTATGAACATCTAAATTTTTTCCATTACTACAAGATTGTTTGTTTATTTAACAATTTCCTGCCTGTTAGGCGATCAAAAATGTTCTAATGATAAGTCTGTCTTTATAAAGAGATGCACTCATAGCCTATTCTATGGTCTTTGCAGAGACAAAGTTCATTTCAGAAATTGATTTTTTTTTCTAGGAATTATGCATATGTAATAAACACTCACTTTAGTCTTTAGAAATCAAAACTTTCTTGAGGAGAGAAACAGGCTCAGGAATGAAGAGGAGAGAAATCATTCATTATTCAAGATTCTTTAATTTACAGATCAATACATCATATCTTTCTAGTTAATTACAAGAGTTTTACTTCCTCATCATTTTTAAAAACTTTTATGAACTCTCTAAGCACAAGTGCTTTCTATACAACCTACCTTCATTATTTCACCAAATATTTCTTGAATCATCTAATATTTGTTATCAATTGGCATACAGATATGCTTTTGGAGTCATAAAATTTTCAAATCCTGTGCATGTTTCTGCCACACTGATTCATTCAGGTAAGTATTCTGTTTAACTGTCCATCATTACCAAAATTTAGGATACAGCTCTGAAAGTCTGATTTCCTGTTAACAAGCCTCTATGGATCTCTTAACCATAAATTAATCCTCAAGATGGGTACAAGGGGAAGGATTTATATAGTCATTTCCATCTTCTAGAATTTGATTGACTAGTATGGGCAACCTATGGATAACATTCATAATTTTAGACATTTCAATTCTTTTCTTACAGTGTCTGTGCCATTTCAGATTGGAGGATTCCTGTTTTAAAGACAGTCATCATATGCAGAATGCTTCATTAACCTCGATTCTTTTTGGGGCTTCTGTGTGGATCCCTTTTGTCTTTGCCTCTTTTGAAGTACAACCAGCAGGTCCATTCCCAGCATCCCTCCCTGAGTTTCCCTGAGGTTAGCTTCTCCTAGTGATGGATAAAACTGGGACGCTGGAATTTTAACAAATTTGTGCTATAGGACACCAGTCACTCAAGATGCTTCAATACACACTAGTCCCAGATCAAATGATTTTGGGAAGCTCTGCATACATTAGTACCTCTTGGATACTACAGTATAACAGCAAACTGAAAGCAGTAGAAGTAAACTAACCTGTTGAACCCACTCTTTTCCAAATTTTTTATGAGTAGGGACCCCTCAGTTTTTGCCTGTATTTATTAGTTCTGCGGATTTGTGGGGTTTTTTTGTTTGGTTGGTTATTATTGTCTAATATCTACAAACAATCTACTCTTTGGGAAATTCTGTAACCATTTAAGGATTTAAACCTGTTTAGCAAAAATAGGAATCAAAAAGTACACGGTAAAATCTTTTGCTGCAGGTTGTTATTTGACATAACTTTTTCTGCTATGTCTATAACATACTTGCCTGACTTTTTCTGCATAAGCTACATTCAGAAAAGGGTAGGTAAGAAAATGGTACTTAGCCCTAATGGATACTAAGACAATATGAGTGATGGGACCTAACACACTATCTGGCATCTGCTAAGAAAGCTGTAATAAATATCAAAATGGAATTGAAATGGCCACTAGTTTCTTAAGGTCCAGTTTCTAAAAGAATGGTGCAATGCCCTATTCCAGGGCAGGGGTAGTAGAAACTGCTTTGGTCCAGTATCTGAGCAAGCGACAATGGATTCAAAGATACACTGACCTCGAGCAATTACAATTAGGTTGAGTCAGTCCCATAGGGACTATGCTCCTTGGGTCATTCCCCCTCTACTTGCCTTTACCCTCACTCAGATTTTAAGAGCTCGGATTTCTGGATCTTTCTCCCTAGTAGTACAAGGACTGAATGTCCTGACTTAATATCAATTTCCCATTGGTTGAGCCTAGGTGATGGCTAACAAATTTCCATGAGGCCAACTTTCCTCTAAATAGGATACTTCAGCTGGCCTGTCTTAGACCTTATTGACTGTCTGATATATTAAATAGAATTCTGGACTCCGTATGAACTGGCATTAACTGATATTTCACATGTTCTTTCATTTCTGAATAGAACACCTACTTCATATATATCTTCATGTATCCTCCTTCCTTCATCCTCTGATTCCTGAACCAGTCCAGGGAGAATGGTCTGAAGTTCAAAGGTTGACTTTTTCCTCATATATCCAAGGCCCAAGTAATAAATAAAAATTAACAATAGGAGAAACAGCAGTGCCAGAAATTGCACAGTTTTGGAAAAAAGGTTGTTATAGGGGACTTTACATGTGCACAACAGCAAAAACTAAACTAAAAATATGTTCCATTTAGTTGTTTTATACCACAGTAAGGGAAGAGTCAGCTTTGATGAATCAATCTCTTTTTCAATCATTCACTCACTCAAACATACATACATATATATGTTCATAGAGAGAGTTTACATATATATATATATATGTATAGTCTCTACATATATAGTCAATCTATATCTACTATACATATACATATGTATATGTACACACATATATAAATATATACATACACATATTCTCATAGACATGCAACTAGTCAATGAACAGAGAGGACTACTTTAAAACATACTTTGAGGGCCGGGCGGGGTGGCTCACGCCTGTAATCCCAGCACTTTGGGAGGCCGAGGCGGGTGGATCACGAGGTCAAGAGATCGAGACCATCCTGGTCAACATGGTGAAACCCCGTCTCTACTAAAAATACAAAAAATTAGCTGGGCATGGTGGCGCGTGCCTGTAATCCCAGCTACTCAGGAGGCTGAGGCAGGAGAATTGCCTGAACCCAGGAGGCGGAGGTTGCGGTGAGCCAAGACCGTGCCATTGCACTCCAGCCTGGGTAACAAGAGTGAAACTCCGTCTCAAGAAAAAGAAAAAAAAACATACTTTGAATCAGTACCTAATGTCTATTACCATAATCACACTAACAATGGCTAATACAACTTGAAAGATGAAATAGACCAGCAACTCTGGTGGTTCACAGGTAGATATACTGTAGTACCCATTGTAGATTTTACAAATTTAAAGATTCCCTAATACATTTTGAACTATCTTCTTAAGATTTTTAAATGCATACACGAATATATAGAATGAAGCAACTTAATAACTTGTGATTGCTAACGTATTGGTCTCTTCCAATTTTAACTATTCATTTCCACTGAGTCTGCAGTGATTAGGACCCCTGATTTATGCCACTATGAATCAATCTTTCGCTATCATTGCCGCCATCAAATATATTTTACACGACTAAATTAATTCACGATAAGGCCCAATTAGGCCTCCCTACAGGCTATAAAAACTGTTTTCTGGAAAGTTCTTTAAACTAGACATTTTCTATCAATTCACTTCTATTTCCTGTGTTTTCTCTGAAGTTTGATTGTTAATCCTAAAAAAAAACCCATACTAGCGGCAAGGGTAAAGGTCACAAATTGGCATTTCTTCTTAAAATATATCCATTTAAATGCAAATTTTGGCCTTTATTCCTAACCTTTAAACAGTTATTTCATAGAAATGCAAAAAGCAAGAGTAAATTTTGTTTTAATATCTACACAGCAACACTCATATATTATTTAGCTTCATTTATCTATATAAACTCTACATTTTTTACAGCTTGATGGGTATGTTTAGGGATAAGCGAGATTTTCTCAGAAAATTTAATTTGTAAAAATTTAAATATCTATAGAATAGTTTAAATCCAACTTTAAGAAAATAGAGCCTCATCATTTTTCACAGTTTGATTCACTAGAGTTGCCACATTTTTTATTATACTATTTTTATTTAGCTTATGCAATTTACAAAGCTATGGCATTCATTAGTGACAAATAAGTTGAAATAGTCTTTATGATGATTGAAACCAATTCAAATACCCTTCTATGAAAATAAAAATGTAAGGCAGACACCATTTTCCACTTGCATTTCAAAATGTAGTAACTGAAAACACAGAAAATACTACTTACTAATGAGGTGACCATTTTGTCCTAGTGCCTAAATTAGAGTACAATCGAAATAATTAAAGTTTTAAGAGGAAAAAAAAAAGCTATTTAGAAAACATTAAAAGTTTCAAAGCATCAAATTAACTGAAAACTTCAGGATTATTACTAGAATTACATTTCTTATTATGTGAACTTTGATACTTCAGAATCATAAAAACAGATTTAAATGTACCAAACTGTCACTTTTTCAATGCCTCACAAGGCAGCATAACAGAGGCATTTTGTGCTCTCTGTGGATCCTCTCAGCCTGCAATTTCCTCTGAGCTGTCAAGGACAGTTTTCTTGCATGAAGGCAATGTCTCCTCGCAAGGACTTTGATTCTCTCAACTTTTCTTCCTCAGGGATTTCTCCCAAGTCATGGAAGCTATCTTAGCCCCGAGCAGGGCAGGTTGGAAGTATGAGGGAGTTTAACATCCACACCCTCATAAGACCCACATATGGAATGAGAGCTAGTGATAAACGCCTGAGCTTCCAGTCCTTTAGACCTGTGCTGTACAATCCAGCAGGCATTAGCTATTTACACTTACATTAACTAACATTAGCTAATGCTAACAATGTACTCCCTCAATCACACTAGTCATATTTCAGATGCTAAATAGCTACATGTGGCTATTATAGAAGACAGTGTGGATACACAATGTTTCCATCATTACAAAAAGTTCTATTGAACAGCTTGACTTAGATGGGCTAGTTTGAGGTTACATTTACTACGTGATTCTTCAGAGGGTTTCCTGCAGGATTGAACCTCAGTTGCCCACAGTGGTAACTCCTAAACAGCACATTCTTCACTGGGTTTACCTCTGTTCCTAGCTTACTCTCTACTTCACTTCTACTTTCTAGGCTCACAAGTCAAATAAACTGTTGGCACTCAAGGTCTTATCTCAGGCTTTGCTCTGTGGGGAAACTGAAATCAAGAGAAGTAGTATCTCAACATTTTTGACAATGTTTAACTGAGATGCAAACAGGAAAATGACAATTATAACAATTAAATTACATGCATTTACAGTCTCTTGGGGTTGCATCCTGACTGTCTTGTGTTCCCTGGAGACTAGTGCAGCAACCCAAAGAGGTTTAACTCCAGAAAGCCCTGAAAACAAATGTGGCTCTTTCTGAAGGTCCCTTTAGGAAGCAGCAGTGAGGGGGCTGCATCATAACAGAACATGTGGACCCAGCTTTCCTCAAACTACCATTCCATACCTTAGCACACATACTCTTGTCCCCTTCTCTGTAACTCCCTCCTTCCAGTCCCTCTCATTCTTCAGCCATCCTTCCTTCCAAAGCACAATACTTTCACCTGACTGGTTGGCATCTGACACTGTCCTGTTTCCTCCTTAGCCTGATCAATTCTGCAAAGACCAAATAGTTAAAGAACTCACAAAGACATGAAGTCGAGGTGATGGAGGGTAGGAACTCCATCTCTGCTTCTTTCAGTTGCAACACTAGTCTCAAGGGGACCCAATATAGTCAGGATGCATCCCCAAGAATATAACCATCACCAAACGTGAACCTTACATGAGCACCATAGTGCCATGCACTACTGAGCACAAGCGCAGCAACAAATGAAAATGATGGCAAACTCACAACAACTCAGCAGGGCAGCATATACCAAATATCTCATGTTGTTGCTCTTTTTTCAATGGGAGGGATAAGGTAGGCAGGAGGATTGGGGAGTAACTGACAAAAAGCAAATCTTACAGGGATATTCCAAAAGGATATCTGCAAAGAACTTTTTCCTAAATGTTTTTACCTAAAAGTCTGTGATTAGGCCTCTACACAGTCATGCTGAGAAAACTGAAAATATTTCCAAATGGTAAATACATACATTCACCCACTCACAAAGACAGTGCAAATATACATGTGTCAGCCACTGCGCGACAGGTAGGAAGCCAGAGTAATTAGCTTATTCATCAAATATATGTTAGATATATATCATACATTAGGCCTTACGGTAGGTGGTGAGGTGACAGCAGTGGCCAGTTCCTCCCAGTAATGAAACGTAACACTTGGGGAAACCGAGGTGAGCAAAGTGAGACTCCCAACATAGCAGCACAGGTAGGTAGGCAGGCTTACAAACCACCATCCAGAGTGAAATGTGCAGATAAAGTAACCAACACTGACAGATTTCATGGTGCATAAAGAGAAAACTATTTGAACTAGTTAAGACTCTTTTTTAAATATGTTTTTAAGGATAAATTTATGACTTATGAGGGCATTTTCTAGCCAGCAAAGCACAGACAGGCTAGTATTGTGGGTTTGTTTTAATAAAAGAAATATTTTTGGCTGGTCCAATTATGGTAAATTGTTGTTTCTCAAGTGCCTGAATACAAATTATTTTATCATGTAGGCGAAATAAGCCCTTCCCTTGTGGATCTGGCTCTGATATGTATCTGCCTAGTAATTCCCGGCCCATTAGTAACTTCTCCCTTGTTTCAGTTCACTCTAAACTGAATTGTCGCATACTGAATATGGTTTCTCCATGTTGGGCATTCAGTAAATCAATATCTAGATTACTTATTGATTTTTCTAGTGCTATAGGCACATTCAGATATTTCTTCCAGTTTGAGAAAATGAAATAGAAACAAGATTATATTAGCATACTCTTTCCAATAAGTGAAAAACAAACTCAGAATCATATTCAAATTTGGTGCTTGAATGTTTTTTATAGGAATATGATTTTTTTAATCTCAATTTATAAACAGAAAGATGCCATCACTAAGAAGCTTGCCGATGTTTTATATAGCACAGATTTTAACCACTATTATTATTATTTTTGTAGCAACGCTAAAAACCATTGCAGAAGTAAAGCACATAACACGATGCAGCCCAATTACCACTCAGTGAGACTTGGCAATCACAGCATGGCCAATTCAAATTTCAGTGATGCCTCTTTAAACCTTAATGAACCATAGTACCCTAATGAGAGGTTTCACTGAATCCTGGTCAACCAAGCATACATTTCACACAGAAAAGAGAAAACTAGAAACCCACTGCATCTTAACCAGTAATATTTGCATCAACAATGGTTATGAATCACTTTTTCTTTGAATAAAGAAATCAAATAGCCACAGCTCTTTGAGATTCATATACAGGGGTGTTGGCTCAATTCAACATGAAGTTTATATTATATTACAATTTTTCTGCATCAATTTATCATAATAAATTACCAATTTATGAATTGAAATTTTAGGAAAATAATAGTTGTAGAGTTTTATACAGTAAAAAGCAATTTTGAAATGTTTAACAAGGAACCGTAAAAAATTTTGTTATAGACAATGCTGAGACTAAAGAAAATAATGGATTCAATGAAAAAAAATATATATTCTGTTAATCAGAAAAAAATGTTGGTCACAAATTGCATTCAAGGGCCACATATTTTCATTTCCTTACTAGTCATTTTGGCATTTGTGGACACAGTGGTGGATAAAATGTTTCCAGAGAGAGAAAGCCAGACTATGGAGGTACTAATATTCACATTCTAAGTATGGTAGTACTCCAATGCCCACTCATTTTTGCTTAAGATGCTTAAAAATCATTATTAGACAACTGCAGCTAGAGCTTCACCTAACTCAGGTGGAAAAAATGAGTAGCGTTGAGCTACCTGAATACACTGCGTGGGAGATGAAACCCCATCCTGGAGACATACAACTCTTCTGATTTGGAGACCATTTTTTCCTTTAAAAAACAGTTCTGCAATGCGCAGTAGGGTAGGGGAGCAGGCAGCGGTGGGAGGGAGAGCATCAGAAAAAAGAGCTAATGCATGTCGGGCTTAACACCTAGGTACAGCTTGATAGGTACAGCAAACCACCATGGCACACATTTACCTGTATAACAACAAATAGAAAAAAAAAAAAAGAAAGAAAAAATAGTGGTGGACTATCGCATGTTAATTTTAACTGGGGCAAACAGGGGAAGAGAAGTGGAAAAGAGAACTAGTCCATTTTTTTCGGTCCAACAATAAAACAAGAAAATGATCTGACTTAAGAAGTGCCAAAACATACACAGCATTCTTCAGCAAAATTGTAATGGTTAATGGTTATTAGCATGATGTAACACAATGTATATTAACCTCATTACAACGACACCTTTCAAGTGTCAAATGTCACCTCTTCAGGGAAGACTTTCCTGACTCTCCACGCTAGATCAGGTTTGATGACGTAACATTTCCTTCACAACACAAGTTCCATTAGAAAGGCATTTGTACAGTTATTTATTTCAGATTAGTCTCCACCCATTGCATGGTACATTCCAGGTAAGCAGCAGGATTATGTGTCTCCTACCAGTGCTGTCTCCTCGCACAGTGCCTAATGCAGCGTAGGCACTCAAATGGCTTTGAACGACTGAGTTAAGAAAGGAATGACCATGCTGTCCCAGTTAATCCTACAAGTAAAGTGAGAATCAGGCAACTTCTTACATAGGTGTTATTATGGAAGGTATTTTGGTAACATATCTGAATATTTAACATGCATAACCTTTCACCTCGTTTATAGAAGTTATATGTACAAGAATGGTCAAAGAAATGTTCATCCTCACAATAGCTCAGAATCAACTTCCGACAGCAAGTAATTAATAAAATAAATTTTCCTATATCCTCAGAATGCATGGACTAGTTGCAAAACAATATATATATATATATATACATATCACACATAAGAAAACTGTATACATATATGGAAGAAAATGTACATTAAAAATTCTGAAAGAATAGTAACTATTAGCAGGGCTTCCCTTTAAGTGGTATATATCATCTTTATTTTCTTCATTATGCTTTCCTAAGCTTTAGCAATGAATTCACATTAATTTCATAATCAAAAAATAACAAAGTTAAGAAAAGGGAAACAAAAGATGTTGTGACAATAATATGAATAGAGTGTAGTATTTCATGCATGTAATTTTTATTTCATATGAGACAATATATTACATATTAGATAGTATGTAAATAATTAAATGGTTATATATTTTGAATTCTTAATAAATGTCAAATATTTATTAAAATGTTAGTCAATAATTAGGCTTGTAAAATTAAATATCTAACCTCCCATACTTTAAATAATGAAGGCTAATAGTTTCTGAGAGGGAACACAGCTAAGAGTATGTTCCAACACCTTTTTTATTTTTCTGACAAGCAGAATATGGGTACATAAAAATAAAACAGAGTTACAAATTAGTTACATTATCTGTAAAGTCTATCATGGTGCAAAATCTATATCAAAAGAACATTTCAAACTTCTTTTATATAATTGTGGTCAATGGCATGAGCTTCGGTTTATGATTTTTGATTAACTGACTAAAACAATGCTTAAATCTCACAAAGGGCATAATATCTACTTAGGGGTTATTGTGAAATAAAACCACATACCATGTAAACAAAGCATCCATGCCATACCTGGAATGTACTTTTCACTCAAGCTGCGTTTATTACTATTGTTGTTGTATGTAGGGGCTGGATAGAGAAAAATAATTTGCTCAAATCGTCAATAACTGTTACAACTTCCTACTTAACGCAGTCGCTGTGAAAGGAGACTAACTACTGTGTAGACTGACAACCAAATCCCAAGGATATCAATAGAGAGTTCAATGTCATTTGATACCAACTTAATTTTTTAATGTAGTTGGAGTAGCCCCCGGGGGCCCCATGGCTGCCGAAAAGTACTTCCATAACAGCAAATGTCACAGCCACCCAAGATGCGATGATGCTAATGTAGCATTCTTCATAAAAGAAAACAGAGTTGCTGTTCACCCTGACATCATAACAAAGTCCTGATGGATGTGCACTCTGCGTGCTGAATTGATTTTTGTTAAGTCCGAGCTCTCATACTATTTTATCCTAATGTGCCTAAATAAGCAGTGTTGACTCCTTAATTTACTCATTTTAACACCAGCAGCTTCCAGGACTCCATTAGCATGATGCCGCATTTAGGCTGTCTGCTGAATTTTCTAACCTCAAATGTATGAATTCTGAATTGTTAAAACTGATAAAACTACCAGGAAAATCATTTCTTTTAAAAGACCAATAGAAACTTGTGTATCAGCATTTCAACTAGCTACATCAGTGAATACTTCCACTGGAGGGTACAGTGAATTAATCAGGATGCTTGGCTTATTATGACAGCTGATTGTGGATACATGTTACAAACACAACCCAAAGGCCCTAAAGAAGCAGTTTAATGTTTTGTCACTGATAGAAGCCATTGGAGAGACACTCATTGAGTGAAATTCAACAAAACAGAATGCAATTCAATAGCTATACAAATTCTGCCAAAAGCAAAATAGACTATTAGGGTCTGGAGTAATTTGAAAATAAACAGTAAATTCTGTAAGAAAAGAAAATAAAAAATAATTACTGAAAGCAACACAAACAGAATCTTAAAACACGCTGAAAATACACACCAAAATAGAAGTTTATTTTAACTAAGGAAAATTCAAAAAGCATTTGTGTTAGAGACATTAGCCTGATGTACAATGAGGATGCTAAAACCTTGGGGATATAGTAATACATGTATTTATTTGGGAATATAAAAATCTATTTTCTTAGAAGTCAATGCATGGGTATTGTGGGTGCAGGCCTGTGATTCATTTCTTTCTTTTTTTTTTTTTTAAAAAAAAAAACTAGTGTTTATTTCTGAGTGTTTGGTGGTTGCATTTTAGTACTGATGGAATTGAGCTATTGCAGGGTGATATATTCAATGAATTTCTCCTTCTATCAAGTTCAGTGTTTTACTGATTTTAAAAGCAGCCATTACTTTTATTGTCTCTAGCAAAACCAAACACATGCTTTACTTTAGTTCCACATCAGTATTGATAATGATAGGTCACCAGCTCTTCAGTACAACCCAAACTGTGGCATTATAAAAGCCTGTCTCCTTATTGAAGCTTAGCCTTTGCTTGTAAAAACAAGGCGAAGGTCCAATTAGCGATTCAGAGGAAAATGGGAGGGCAGTCTTTTGTGCATAGGCATCCCCATTCGAAAACCTATAATCCATAATGAGCCCTGTTTAACACAATGGATGCTCTCCTTTCAGACAAGCCCAAATACCAGGTCACTAATGAGCAAGAATTTAAAATGTGAAGGCCATGAATGAAACAAGTTATTGTGAAAATTGGCTCATATTAAGAGATTTAAAAGACTTGGCTAGTTCTGTTTGGCCTGACAGGTCTAGCTAATTAATCAAATGCTTTGATAAGTAACTAACTTCTCCCATTTTAAAGAGGAATTTGAATCTGCCAAACAGCGAAGGAAAAGAACAATCTTGATGCTGCTTAAAATATAAAGAATGGAATTTCACGGCCATGTGCATGACCCATACTTTTTCTGACAATGGTGTTCCAGTGAAAGCTTTGATATGTGGATATGCCTATTAGAAAGTATTAGAAATTAGCATATTTTAATGCCCTTGTAATAAGCCCTTACTCTAGGAAAAAGATACCAATATGGAGAGCTTTCTAGAAAAGACTTCAGACACTGTTGTCACTGGTCAGGTTTGCTAGAAAAAAGCTTGCAATGGGACAGAGCACAAAGGACCAGGTTTCTTGTCTTGCTTCACTGCCAAGCACTTTCCTTTTACAGTTCTCACTGGTAGCCATCTCTGCAGCACAGGAGTGGTACTTGGTTAATTAGAATGCTCAGGAATCTTTTTCCCTCATTGTCAATTCAAAAAACAATGTATCCGGTGGTAAGTCCTTTATTGTACTTAGAGTGAAAGCTCACAGGACAGATGTGCCTGCAGCAGTGACAATGGACCATGTCGTTTAAAAGGCAGCTGGAGGCCCTGCAAAGAGCAAGGACTTTGTAGTTATTCAGAGGTAGGCTGAAATATGGAGCCTCACCACTTAGGAGCTTTGTAACCTCCTGCCGTCATTTAAAACATTTCGAACCTGATTTTTCTTATCTGGAAAATGGGACAGAGACTATTTTTGCAGAGCAGCTCTATGTTTAAGGACAGAGACTGGCACATGGTAGTACCTTAATAAACAGTGGGTATTTTTTCTGCCTAAGAACTTAACTGTGGCAGAAAGTTACTTTAATGGCCTCCAAAGAACCACACCTCTTGGTATTTACAGGTCCACAGGTATCCCCTTCCAATTGCCATGGGACTAGATTTGGCTAATGGGACATTAACAGAATCTTGATAAGTGCTTGCACACTGGGTCTTGTACTCTTAAAATGCTTATTCTTCAAGATGATCCCTCTTTGAAATCAGCTGCCATTCTGTGAGAAGCTCAGCCTAGTCATGTGGAGAGGCCACATGAGGAGAATTGAGACCTCCCAGTAGATAGCCAGCACTGACTTCCTTGTTATGTATATTAAACCATTACGGAAGGGGGTCCTTCAGCCCCTCCAGGTAAGCTACCCCATCTGATAGCACAGGAGCAGAGATAAGCCATCCCCACTGAGTCTTGCCCAAACTGTGGAATTGCGATCAAACCAGTAATTGTTGTTTCAAGCCACTACATTTTTGGATGATTTGTTAGCAACAGACAACCAGAAGATTTAATCACCTTTTTACCATGTGCTACTGATGACCAACTCCCAAGAATTCTGCAGAGTGTCTAAAGAAGCTACAGCGTGCAATACTGTGAATAGCCAAGTATTTTCTGAGACCTTCGGAATTTTGTAATTGTTCCCCAACTCTGAATTGACCAAAACAATTGACCAAATATAGAACGCTCTCTCTTAAAGATATTCTGAATAAATGAAGTCATCAGACAGGTGATTACCATATAGATAAATTTTTGAATTTTCATATAGTTGTTGGAAATTTTTATGTATTTGGCCCTGTATTTCTCCTCCTGCAGTCCATCATTTTTAGATAAATTCTCACAATGAACGCCAATATGGCAAGTTCCTAACTAGCTTTACTTACATCATTTATTTACTCTGTCAATAAGTAATATAAGTATTTCTGCTTGAAGTAACTTGAGAATATCTTACATCTGACAACAGTGAGGCAGCAAAGCCTGCTATTTCCTATCCCAAAGTCTATTTCCTCTTTCTTCTTAGCAAAATACAAAAAACAAACAAACAAAAAACCCACAGGATATATTTGGGATTTGGGATGGTATATACCCAACCACCATTCTAGCAACCCAAGCCTTCCTGTCGACAAGGTATGGTCATGTGAGTTAGTTCTGACCAACAAGACCTAAGCAGAAGTAATGTATGGGATTCACAGAAAAACGCTTTATAAAGAAGAGGACACCTCTTTTGCTTTCCCACTTTCCTTTTTTAGCTTCCTTCTTACTGGGATGACTGGTAATCCAGCAGCAGTCTTGAACCATGAGGCAACCTTGAGTGTGCTAAGGATACAGAACTCCAGGTCCCTGATGACAGTTGAGTCACTCTACCAACTCTGGATTCCTTATGTCTGTACTTTTATTTTAGGATTTCCATTATTTGCAGATAAAATTAATCATAATGCAAATAACTTAAGCATTTCTATATGTGAAAAAAAAGAGAAGAGTTTGTGGTCTCAATTTAAAATTTTTAAATGGAAAAGAAAATATTTCTGAAGGAGATCAACAAGTTACAAATAAGAAGTTTGCTGGTGAAAAATAAATACGTGCAACCTATAATCCAGTAAGAGTCCACACCTTTTTATTATAATTTGTTTTGCATATTCTAAGATTAACTACATAAAAATAATCATATGATGCCTCTATAACTGCTGAGTATGGAAAGACAGAGAGAGACCAGTCATCACTGCTGTATTTCTTCAGTGGTTTGGTGGAGCCATTTAAGTATACTTTGAACATCCAGTTAAAGAAAACCAAAATACACATTCCAGATTATAAATTGAAGAAATCTGCCTAAATATAACCAAATGACAGCACTCTTCTTAGATTGAAATACCCAGATTCTATACAATGAAATCCAGTGTGATTAATGACATGGATGACTAATGACATGGATGGGAGATGAACACAATGGTGTGTGTGAATGCACAGATATATGATAATTATCAAAAGCTCTATAAAAGCAGTTTTAGTTTTCAAAGGAAAATTGCAGGAGGTTCTTAACTTTTCGCAATAACTGAAAAGAGCTTCTTTTATACTGAAATCTCAAATTCAGATAGTTTCATGGTGAAGGATTATATTTTCAACAAAATATTCAGATACCTCACTTAAATGAATGTTAAACCTACAAGAAAATAGTGAAAGTAAAATTGTTTTCTTAATAATTATTGAAAATAGAAACTCACTCTCCAGAGCTTGTAACGCCAAGCCATAGCTCATGATAGCATTGCAAGTACACCAGGTGGTTTACCAAAAACTGTAGCTAGAAAAATGAGAAAGGGGATTCTGTGAATGACAGAGTTTACTATTAAGTAGAACATTATACAAATTATATCTGCAATGTTTAAAAGGCTCAAATACGCTAAAACATATCCATCTTAAGTGGAAAGTTATCCATCATAAGTGGAACAATATCTTATGCGTTTTTAGTAGCTAGAATGTTTTCCATCTTTTGCCAAAGCTTTAAATCCATTTATAATTCTTTTTAAAAAGTCATTGAAGGATAAGTGACATCACATTCCCAGCTAAAGTCCATCGAGTTTTAAAGAAATAAGGGTCTTATTTTGTACAAGATGCTAGAAATTGTACTTCTAAAAGGTCTATGGTACTCATGACTTCAAGATATATTTTGATATACGTTGTTTTCGCCATTTTGTTCAAAACTATGAGATGCCAAATACCTGGATTTCTGAATAAACATCTGAATTCTAAACAATATTAAACATCCATTTAGAGGCATGAAATAAAACACCTATACTTGTACAAGGACTAGTCTAAGGCACCTATGAGATCAGGCAGCCTTTAATAGACTGAAGACTTTGGAAATGTAAGTGTCCACTGTAGGCTTTACTCAGGAGTACATCAGGGCAAGCTGGGGAGTGCCAGAGGGGGTCTTGGACAAATCTATTCACCTACATAGTAGCTCCCAGTGGTCTAGAGTATTCTCCCTAACTTTCTATATGATCAACTGGAGTATAAAATAAGCCATCTTAATCTTCTTGGACCATTCACTAGTTCTCTCATTCTTCTAGTCAAGGACTATGCCCAAAGATGTGAACTAGACTTAGGGAAAACAAAAGAGAAAGGAAGAATTAGGTGAGGCTGTTTCCTTGCGAAAGTATTCTCTCTGGTACACGTGATGACAGCAAGTGTTCTCAGCCTCGACTGCATGTTGAAATCATCTGGGAGCTTTGAAAAAAAAATCCAGGTGCCCAGGCTGCACGCAAGACCAATTAAATCATGATTTTAGAGAGATGGTATTCAGAGATCAGGATTTTTTTTTTCTTTTTTTAGTAAGCTCTCCAGGTTATTCCAAACCCTTTATCTGACCAAATTGTGTGGTTGTAGATATACAATCTAATTCATGACTGCCAGATTAAGATATTTACCCAATTATTCTCATTTTAGTATACTGAAAATAAGAAAACATCATTTTTATTTTAATTTGTTTGACTGCTAAAAGAATAATGTATTCCAGTGTCAATATGCCAAAGCAAATATATTTCATATGAAAGGCACCTATTTATGAGTCTGAGCAAGACTGGAAAACTGCCAATGCACATTTTCCAACAGACTAGGAGGCTTAGCAGGTAGTAAGCTGAACTGGCATGTAAGGCCCTGTGTTAATGAAAATGCAGAACTCTGGTTTCCTAACTATTCATGATTGGGAAATGAGAGTTTATAGTTCCGGAGGCTTTCCACGCAACTCACATCATCCGGGCATAATGAAAATCTGACACCTATGTACCCAAGTATCATGTGAATGCTGTGCAAATGCTATACAGAGAAACACAGCAGCTTAACCAGATGGAGAACAAAAACACAGCAGCACCCAATGAATGAGTAAGTAAAATCCCTATGAATCAATTCACTAGGCATAATACCCTAAATCCTTAAAAAAGAAAAAAAAAAGAATGCAACAGAAATCCATTTCCACAATATGCCCAAGGGTAACTAATGTAACAAACTGGCTAATGACAATACAAGATTAAAATAAACACCAAAACCCACTATAGCTGGATTCATATTACTTAGATCAGAAGCTAAGTTAAGATACTGTAGGGAAGCTCACTTAATTACACTGGTGATGAAATTGTCTTTTCTTTTTTCTTGAGTTCAAGCACTTATGACTTGGGCCCAACTTTCCTGACCTTGTGAGTAAGCTGAGCCACATGTTCAGCAGAAGATATCACAGTAGCTGTATTTTTATAAGAAAATTCCTTTTTAATTATAAAACGAAAGCAGGGAAGACCAAAAAAAAAAAAAAAAACAAGAAAAATAATTTGTAATCTCACCACCTTAAGATACCAGAACAGTTAAATCTACACCCACAACTCCTTTAATAATGAGAGGATGAGGTTCCTCCCGATCTTTGGCCAGCAGATAGAAGTAGAATTTCAAAATGTAGGCAATCTTCTTAAAGGCCTTCAAAAGCTATTTCACTAACATTTACCCTTCCCTTCAAACCAAAAGCATAGGCAATGCTATTGCTTTCTCCCTCCTTCAGTACAAACTCTTCCAAGCCTTCTAAGTCCTCAGTATCTCTCAAAAAAATCCACTCTGTCCACTTTTACCAGCAGCACTCTGGGGTGATGATCAGAATTACTTATAAAGCTTCCTTTCATTTGGGTATATTCTTTTTCAAACTGTCCACACACCACAGCCAGAGGAATCTCCCTCTGGGCTTCCCATGGCTTTTAGGCTGGGAATAACCTTCTAATATCTACAGCATGGTTCACAGGGCTTTCCATGTCACCTCCTCCATGGGCTTCCCATGGCTTTTAGGCTAGGAATGACATTATGATATCTGCAGCATGGTTTGCAGGGCTTGCATCTTCCCAGCTTCTTCTGTCTCCACTCTGCCTCCTGAAATCAATGCCCCAGTTACATTGTCGTTTCAATGCTAGAATAAGGCCTCTGGGCCTTGAACACTTCGGTCCCTTTCCTCCCGACTCCCACTTTAGCTTAATCATCCTTTAAGTTTCAGCTTAAAATTTACTTTCTGCAGAAAGCCTTTTCTGATCCCTAAAATCATTCTTCTGGCTTCTGGCTCTCTTATCACCTGAATTTCCCATTATAACACTCATCACCTGGTACGTACTGATTTGTTTAATAGCTTAGCTGCCCTCCCTACCAGACAGTAAGCTTATGAGGGGAAGGTTTTGTTTCTGTCTTAGATGGTGGTATTCACATTGCCTAGCGAAGCAGCTGGGCAAAAGCGGATTTTCTGCAGAATATTTGTTGAACAGGTGAATGAAACTTGAATTCCCTTATCTTGTGCTTTTTAAATTCTTATTAATAAGTCCTGCAGCCACACCTCATAATTCAAGACAGTCAGGTCAAAACATTGACTGACTAGTTGGTGGTTTTTTATTTTTTTAATTATTTTTTTTTTTTTTTTGAGGCAGAGTCTCACTCTGTCATCCAGGCTGGTGTGCATCGGTGTGATCTTGGCTCACTGCAACCTCCGCCTCCTGCGTTCAAGCGATTTGCCTACCTCAGCCTCCCAAGTAGTTGGGATTACAGATGTCTGCCACCACATCCAGCTACATTTTTTGTATTTTTAGTAGAAATGGGGCACCATGTTGGCCAGGTTGGTTTTGACCTTCTGACCTCAAGTGATCTGCCCACTTCGGCCTCCCAAATTGCTAGGATTACAGGTGTGAACCACCATGCCCAGCCAAGTTTGTGATTTTAGACAGGTTAATTAACCTCTCTGAAGTTTGGTTTTGTTAATATAATAATAGGATTCACTAAGACAGTAACCATAGCTGTCATTGTCATTGCAGCAGCCACCTCTATCTCCTCTCTCTCAAAAAAAGAAAAAAACCTAAGGAAGAGAAATGAAAACACTCTCTAAATGGCAATACTATTTGGAAAGAATTTTATAGTTCCATTCATATCAACATAGCTGTAGCTCTCATTCTAGATTAATAAGTACATATCCTTAAATATTATATAGTTTATGTAATGGACTCCTTCAAATAATGTAATATTGGCCATCTTCTGCATGCATGCTATATGCTAGTTGTCATCCTTTAGGTAAAGCTAGAATTTTGGCAAGCAGAGTTCCTATCTTCTTTCATAGGTGGACCTGGAATCTTCATGTGTCAAAATCTTGAATTATCATATGAATGTTTCAGCCACAGGATGTAGTTACTAAAATACCCCAACAAGAAATACAAGATATTGCTGACTCCTCCTTTTCTATATGAATGCATATAGAAAAGGGGGTCACTCAGAGACCAGTGAGCTTAGAATGGGGGGCATTCAGGGGGCCACTCAGAGACCAGTGGGCTAAGACAGAGAAAGAAACCCAGTGCCAGACAAAGAGCCAAAGCCACTCCAGAAGGTAGTAGGATTTGGTACCACAGACCTCAGTGATGGTGATGTGTCATATTCTTCCCTGGTGTCTGCCTCCATGCCTAGAACAGTGGCCCCAGCAGGGGATATCATAAATATCTACAAACTAATGGAAAAAAAAAAGGAATATACAACTAATAAATGATACTTCCATCTTCTATAAATCAGGATAAAATAAAAATGACATATTGGGGCCAGGCACGGTGGCTCACGCCTGTAACCCCAGCACTTTGGGAGGCCAAGGCGGGTGGATCACAAGGTCAAGAGATCAAGAGCATCCTGGCCAACATGGTGAAACCCCATCTCTACTGAAAAATACAAAAATTAGCTGGGTGTGGTAGCACGTGCCTGTAGTCCCAGCTACTGAGGAGGCTGACGCAGGAGAATTGCTTGAATCCGGGAGGCATAGGTTACAGTGAGCCGGGATTGCAC